>NC_090663.1:68751186-69057593 GCF_013368605.1 Nyctibius grandis | reverse complement strand
GATGCCCTTCTGTGCAGTCCTTTCAGAAATCCCTCCTTACCAATATTGATTGTTTCCTCAACAAGACGTGTATTCATCTCCAGTTATCCATACCTCTGCTGTCTGTGAATAGACATTCAATAATCACCCAATCTCTTCTGAAACAAGACATTGAACTGAATCGGATACATTCGACTTAATATCAGGTGGCCACTCACAGTGCCGTCAAAGGGGAACAGGCAGTCTAAATTCAGGGTAAATAGACTGCAGGGTATAAAGCTTGTAAGTGCAATGAGCTAAATTTCTGTTTTTACTTCTGGGATAGGATTCAATGGATTTATACCAGTGTAAGTGAGAAAAACTCGTAAACAAGTAAAGAGCCCTTGTCCTTCATGAAGGGATGGCCCCTCCCTTTCCATACAGTAAATGCCATAAACAATCTGACCTTCTGTTTCTGGTATAGATTGATCTTAATGTCAAGATAGGAGTGAGCACCACCTCTGTCTTTTGGTCACTGTTGATGCAAGTACCACTTGGGTTCTTCCATAGGAAAGATACTTGTAAACACAAAAGCCATGTGTCACGCTTATTCGTTACATGTCTTTTTGTGCCACTACTTTTCTCAATGAAGTCATTTACACTTCAGACCACCCCCCTTGTTGCCATCCAAGCAATTTGGTTCAATTGCCCTGGTTTTATATCTCTTCTGGGAAGGGCCAACTTAATAAAAAGAAAAGGTGGATGAAAATGGGTGAAAGAGGTGGGGGGGAAGTTGTACTTAAATATACAGTATGTAAATATATTTATTTCTATATAGCCAGATTTCTCAAAGGCCTATAACAGGTTGGTTGTGTGCAAAGGGAAACAGTATATGGAAGGCTTACTTTATTCATGCTTCCTTTTTCTGTCTGAGACAGCCCAGATAGCCATGAAAAGACCAGCTAATTTCTCGAGGAATCACTGGGAACGTGCTTAAGTGCTGAAGATTAATCAGGAGACAGAACTAAGCAACTCTTAAACTCTGAAGGAGAGAAAGCCACAAGGAAGGACACTAATAACACAGTGCTTCTGCTACTTATTTTTATCTCATGGTCTGTTTTGGAATGAAGGTCTTTTCACTCCTCCAAACCCAAGAAAGCAAGAGCACTAAGTCTTGGTTAACAAGGCTAATCAGCAGAAGACATCCTGTGAACTTCACAGAAGTTTTTCATTGTCTATGAACATTTGTGTTGGCTGTACAGATAGAAGTTCAAGTTCAGCATATTTATTTTGAGAAGGACTACAGAAAATGAAAGGAAGTGGGAACAACATGAGTGAAGAGAGCAGAATTTGACCCTACACATTTAGAAAAAGAATTCTTCAAACTGATTTGGAAGTAGCAAAGATGTCTTGTGCTAGTAAGAATTCAGATTTCATCTTTAGAAGTTTTACCAAAAGTTGCCCAAGAAAGTATTATGACCCTGATTTTCCATTGTCCTGCATAATTGTAAAAGACAATACAAGAAACAAGCTGGGTATGAAATACTACCCAGTCAGCATACATTTGATTTGAACAGTAATAAGCTCTACATTCCCTACTCCAAGTCAATTAAACTGCACATCTGATTTAGTGAATAAGAGCTTTTCCTGGGACTAAGAATGGCAGGATCCTGAGGCTAAGATACAAAATCTTTTGCAGAGCTAAAGGAAAAACTTATCCCTTATTTATGGATACATAAATCATATCTGAAGTCAGTATACAAATCCTAGAACAAAAAAGGAGACACCAGGATGACATTGTAGCTTTACATTCTGCACTTAAATTTTAAATATGTTAATATTTTAAAAGGCTTTTTATGTATGACTACTACACAAGTAATTTTGAGCTTGATTCTTTCTTGTATTAAATTTTGCACTATACAAGTTTTTTTGTCTAGAAACATTATTTTTGGTTATGACTGTAAATTAACTTGTTTCCTGAAGAAACAAAACTTGCAGTCATGCTATCTGTCTTGATGTCCCTCCCCAATAACTTTTTAACCCAAGAACACATTCTGACCAGCTCCACTGGGGAGACAGAGCTCTCCACAATGTAGAATTCCCACAGCCTTAGGAAAATGGGTGGCCAGAAAGAAAAGAGAGAGCATGCAAGCCTCTGTCAGTGCCCCAGTGGAGATCAAAGCTGCAACATAAACTCACCATCAGGGACACAAATGCTCTTGGACTCCTTTCAGAAACTCCACACAGAAGCACATTCTTGAGAGACAGACCCACACAGAGCCAGACTTTATCAGCTCCCCTGTTAAAGGAACTGCTTGTTCCACCCCTGCGGTTCTGACAGTAGTAACCTTAAATGACTTCTACACCCAAAGAACTGTAGTTAAAGAAAACAGGCAAGGAGGTGTGGAGGGATCAACCCACTTTCACTTGGAAGTGATATAGTGCTAGGGTGGTTTCCACTGCACTGGTGGTGAGTCTATCTGCATTGCAAGGCACTTTTACACTGCAGTTGATGTCAAGGAGCTGAAACAATGAAAATCAGAATATTCCAACAGAAAAATTCACCATGTGCATTCTGGCTTTCCTGGCAGAAGCTACCCAGTCATATTCTGGCTTTCAGGCAGAAGCTACCCAATCACATTAATGCCATGTTCCACCCAATTGGTCTAAGTATTAGGTGCCAACCACCTCGATGGCAAGCAGAGGGTTATCAGGGTCACTGCAGAACTGCTTTCGTCCAAGGTAGTTTAGACAGGATCATTTTAAGTATGCATTGTGTTGCACGAAGTTTATGATGTAGAAACAAATGTGGGTTGTTTTCCCCTACAGTCACAGGCTTAGTTTTGAAACTGGCTCCACCCAAGCTGACTGTCTCCAGCAGAGCTTTGCTGAAATCAGCATAGCTCTGCATAGCAGATGGCAGTTCAGCTTGGACTGCAAGACTGGGGCTGAAACTCATGTAAAGGAAGAGAGAAAAAATAGGGACTCTTAAAACATGTGATTAACCATTTACTGGATAATAAATTATTTGCTAAAACTCTAAGATGAACTGGAGCCTTATCATGATTTTACTGTTAATTCAATCATTCTGGAGTTCTTGATGTTAAGTTAATTAATTGTTGTTGGCATAATTATAAAATATCTTCAGTTTTATAGTGGGTATAAAGTTCTGAAATATAAATTGAAGATACCTCACATTTTTAGTAGTTGTTCCTTAACCTTTAAGGCATGTAGTTTTGTGTGGTCAATGAAGTCAATGTGAGCTTCTTTCTATTACATAGAGGATGTTATCCGAGAGATTATTTATCAGGCAATTGAACGGGTAGTGTTTTGTGTTCTTACTTTTCCCTATTTGTCCCTCTGTGATGCTTCCATACCGCACATATATCTATCGTAGATAGTCCCATTCTGACACTCAGCAAATATACCAAGCATGGTCTCCATTTACTCCATTGTTCCCCTTTTCAGTTTATGTAGAGTAACCTTTCATAGAAGCTGCAGGACAACTGCCACTTAGTGGTCCAGGAGATGCAGTGGTCTCGTTCCAAACACATGCCACAGCATTGTCTAAACAGCCTACTGCAAACGGACAGAGATGATATAAACCCTTATTCCAATAACACCTACAAGCTAGGGGAATCATGCTAGAACAAAACAGGATAATGACACTGTTGATCTTGCCTCTGTGGCCATTACAATGCACCTCAGAGCAGCGTACAACTCTCCTATTCTCTTCAGCATGCCCTCTATCTTGCTGGGAAGGCACAGGCAGACAGATGCATCCCCCAGTTGCCTCTTTCCCAACTGTTGCAATATTGTCTTACAGGAAAGTAGTCAGATGGGCTTCCAGGTGGTTATCAGGTCTTGGTAACAGATCAGTAGTGGTTAGACAGCCTGAATGTATCTCTCTCAGTGCTTTCTACAAGATGCCACTTTATTCTTGCTGTGGTTGCACCAATACCTGGAGAATGTCCTCAAAAGCCAATCATTATGGATGGACCTCCCCAAAATCCCCCAACATCTATACCTTGCGAAGACCACAGTGGGGTTCAGAGGCATTCTTCCTACTCTTCTTCCACAAATGACGATGTTACAGTAAATATTTCCCCATGAGCAGATCATTCTCCCTAACCAACTCAGAGCATTGTCAACTTCCAGCTTTACTGGGAGGCACCCCACAACTATTTGTGGATCCAGCCTTGTTTCTGGAAATCTTGCCACTGTAATGCCACACATCCCTGAAGGAATTGCTCTTCAAGGAGGATGGAAAGTTGAAAGGTTTCCAAAAATGGTGAAATCATATTGGGTATTAAGCAATAGGAGTAGAAGATGAGTTAATGGGACCATAAGCTCAAAGAAATATTGACTTTTTCATGGTAAGTGAGGAATTATAACAACCAGCGATTCTGGGGGTTGCTTTCTCTGCTTCTCCTGTTCCTATCAGTCACCAGACTGTCAGATAAAACTAATTCTCAAGGTGTTTCTCGCCACCCTGCACCTTCCAGACAATAAATCCCATCTTTGGGATCCTTACCCAAAACATGTACTGTTCTAGGGATAAACCCTCCCCAGTGTGATCCCTGAGAGCTACATTCAGAGCTTGACTTCTTCCTCAAGGGTTTCCTGTAATCCATAAGCTTGCTGCTTAATTGAAAAGTAATGAAGATATCCATGCTTAGCATTTCCCCCAAGACTGTTGACTGCTACAGTCAAGCTTTTTTCCTAGACATGTAAAGAATGCTTAAAAGTGCTCATATCCCTTGGGTGTTGCCAGGCAGTTTTGTTTACTGGATGTTCGGGAAACAACTCTATCAGTCAGAGGTGGCTGCAGGATCTAAAGACCGGGCTCATACTTAACTTGATGATAAAAAAAAATTATTTATCCATTCTCCCTTCAGACCAGCAGGGAAAGATTTAAGTCTCAGCTCAACATATGAGCAGAAAAAAAAAATCACATTTTCTACATTCATTTAAAAGAGAGCAATGAACACTGCTCATTACTGGTTTTTGACAGGGCTTGGTACGTCAGCAATCAAATCAACGTGAGGATTATAACATTTTGGAGTAAAAGATGCCAAAACCTGTCTGGATAGATTTGAAGGGCAGTGCGCTACAACATAACACAAAAAATTAGCTCCCTATGAGAAGCTGCAAGATTAAAAAAAAAAAAAAATTCATAATAGGTCCTAGTAGCATCATCTCCACAGCTTAACTTCGGCAAAACAATGTTCTCTGCACTTCTCGCCCAGAACTTAAGACTGCCATGCCAAAGAGTCCACCCAGATTTCTCACCCATTCCTGTTGCTCACCTTTCTTTTCAACCTTCGAGCATGGTAAAGGATGTCCTTAAATAAGCTTTGACTATAAGGTCAAGATTGTCCCTTTACAGCTGTGTTCTTACTACATATAAAGAAAACGGGGCATATTTTATGATTCTGATCCCCTCTCACCCATGATTAGCTTGTCTTATGGCAAGTGCATTACACCTCTGAGTGTCACCTTCCAGGCATCTCACATCAACATGAAGTGCTATGCTGTTGTTTCTTCCAACATTTAAAATAAATTTTGAACAGAGATCATCTTTTTACTGAAAAGCAAAAAGCAAAGAGAGATGGACTTTTCTGTTCCTATTTTCCCCTGAGCTTGCTATACCTTAAGCCCACTTTTGGGTAAGTGTGTTAACTATCTCATCTGTCCAAGAGAAACACCAGCAGCAGCACCATTTTAATAACACTGTCCCCACCACAGACTGAAATTCATTACAAATTGATTTTAAGTAGATAGTCTTTTTAGGACTGATGCTGTTTTCTTTCACTGCCAAGACAGGAATAGTCCATTCTAGGTCGTGAATAAAAGAAAAATGTATAGACTTCCGTCAAATTCTCTTTTTTTTCCCCTCTGGCTACAGATATGCTCAAGATCACACTTAATAATAAGAGATCTGAGGTATTTCCCTTTCATCCATGCACACTCTGTTTCCATTCATCAATGAGAACAAAGTCACAAGATTCCATTAGCCAAAGATATCAGCGCATTGATGAGGCTGTGGGAAGCTCTGTTCTTTATTGAAAGTCGGTGAGACTGGCATTTCTGGCTATGGAAAGAGATACATCGTATCCTCTGCATGCTTAAGCATCATTGAAAGTGGATAAAAAATACTATCAAACCAATTTTATTGTTGCAGAAAATAATATCACAGGGAGGAATCAATAAGCCTCACAAGATACATAAGGAGATGATAGAGAGAAAGCAGTCAACTGCAAGAGTTGGGGTTGTTCAGCCTGAGGAGGCTAAACTGGATGTGGGACCTAACAGTCATAAAATACATTGAAATTTTGCTGCAAACAGGAAAGGAACAACTTGTTCTCCACATTCACAGTGGATAAGCCAAGAAAGAATGCCCATAAACTGCGGGGAGAGTAAAAAAACGTTAGATATGAAAAAGCTTTCTAATGGGAAGGATGATGAAGCCCTCCAACAGATTGCCTGGACAGGCTGTGAAGCCTCCAGAAAGGGACATCTTTAAACTCTAACTGAACAGACGTCTGTCAGGAACGACAGAAGTATTGCTGAGCCTGCTTGGGGCAGAGGAATGCGCAAAACTGCTTTCAACAGTCCCTTCTGCCCTGCTTTTCTACAGTTTCTGTGGTTAGTTCAGGAATGCAGCTGGTGTAAAAATCATGGCAGTGAAGGAATTTGCAGGTGCACCCGTGTCCCAGTACTGTGCCTGTTTTGTGTAGAGGAATGACACTACGAATAAAGTCTAGAAAGGTCTAACAACATTAATACTTTATCTTAAAGTTGAGAGAACAGATTTCAAATTTGGATGTCAAATGCTCCCCCCTGGTTTATTTCAAATATTCTACTGAAACTGTATAGCTACTTAGCAAAGACAAGTTCTGCTTACAACCTATGCAGAAAAAGACAAGTGGGGAATGGATACACATCAGGATGGTTGGATATACCCTGGGACACAGGCAGCTAGGTGAAACCCCAGGTCTCTTTTCAGTAGGCCGTGTTCAGAGGAAGAGGACTGCAGAGGGTTGTTTCACCAGAGGGGGGTAACTTGGCTATTTAACCTGTTCTGTGCACAGTATTGCATGTTGCGATACATCTTCATCATGGACGGCTCTATAGGAGCTTCACTGTTTTTTCATTTGGAAATTTGCTTTGCATTCCAAGTCCCAAGGCTGCAGCAGAGCTGTTAGCTCTTGGAAGTGCCAGCAGGGCAAAGGTAAGATTAGTTTTGATTGACGTGCAGCCATTTATAGTTTTCTCACGCAATCACTGCACAACCACTTGCTCAAACGTACGCACGTATTTTCTGGATTGTAAATAGCTCAGTGAAAGGACTGCCTCTATCTCTAGCCTTGTATTTGTACAGCACCTAGCACAACACTGCTGAGAGCATAACTAGCTTCTCCATGATAATCTGTAATAGAAATGTGAAATACCAAGCTAAGTGAAGAAGCAAGCATTTAAAGGAAACCTATGTGACTGCCAGAAGCTGTAATTTCATCGTATATACATTTAGTGCTCTGTACATTTAACTACATTTAATAGTCAATGTTTCCCGAGGCAAATCACTGGCAAAAGAAGTTTGAGGACCCATACGAAGCCCTTTTTAGAGCTGAGTCAAAGAAACAAGTCGGGCAACAAAAGATCTCTACAGGAAACGTTTATTAAAACCTCTTTGGGGAGACTGAAGGGCCCATTTTACGAGGCTTCCAATTCAAGGCTCAGAAGAGAAGCAAATTTTCAAAATGCTAAGTAGGCAGAGCTGTCCATTTGACTATTCGGTTCAAGAAAGTTCAGAGGTTGCTCTTGTGACGCACTAGGCTGAGGCTATCATGGAAATCATGATAAATGTGTTTTCCAATGTACTGACCTGGATGTTAGCATATTTTTTTTGCTGAACATTATGGGGTACTTCGCCTACTACATAATTGATTTTCCAGTAAAGCTTAGACTCCTTTCTGATTCCAATAGAAATCTGCAAACCGTTTTCTTTATTATCATCATCCAGCACTGGGGAGAGGGGGAGCAGATCATGAAAATGCAGAAGCCTTACAGAGTACTAGTTTAGTAGCTCTGAGAACAACCTGTCGAAATCTTTGTGTGCATGTGCACATGCTCATATATTCACACAAACAAGGACATCTGCAAAGCCCTAAAAGTCTTTGAAAGCACAATAATACGTAAACAACTGGATGTGCCCCCAGCACTTATTCAAGTATTCAAAGACATTGGAATGAGACCTGGTAAAAACGCACAGCTGGTACTTCTTTTTTCTGTTCTATGTATGTTAGTTTTCCTCCTTCATCCTCTCACCTTCAGCACAAATATTTTTTCAATTTTCAGAATCCTTCTGCACAAAGCTATTTTGTCATTCCTCCCAAGGTTTTCTCCAAACTGAACCCAAACTATCAAAGCTTCCTAACAGTAAAAAAAAAAAAAAAAAAAAAATTAAAAAAAAAAATCAAGGAACCTTGGTATATTTATTTGCTTTTGAAACACATGAAAGACGTAATTTGGAAAAAGATCTCAGGGTGTGTGATAGAGAAACCTAGTGTGTACAATCCAACATATATAACAGATGCTACATACAATATGCAGTGTATCGCCTGCCTGTAATTATATCATCTACCATATGTAAAGTTTCCCATATAATATATACCATAACTTAGGTCACACTGACACAGAAACTTGATCTCTTCTACTTGATATATTCAGGCTGCAGAATTTCTTATTTCAAGATTGCTTTTGCCCAAGGCACTAATACGTTTATTAACCCTGCAGCCCTTTCAGGGCAGCTGTCTTCTCCAGGCATTCAGAGAGAACTTAAGACTGTCTGCCAAACCAAAGGAAAGGTGCTAGGTGTGACGTCAGCCTGCAAGTTGTTGGATTTCTTTGCAAAGCATCATTGAGAGCCAACTGGCTGCCTTCTGGTCTCACCTATACATTCCTCTACTCGCACAAGCCCACATTATAACTTCTTTGACAGCATGTAGATATGCAAGACTGCCCCTTTCTAGCAAAGGGACACAGTTCTGGACAAGGAAGTAGTCCTCAGTGCTCGATGAAGGCTTGCTTGCCACTGCCAGTAGTACACCGTTAGCATGATGGGAGCCCTATGGCTTACAGATGAAATCCAGCTGTTTTGCACTCTTATTCCTTCAAGATTGGGTCCAAGTACTACAGCACTTAAAATGCAGCCTGGAGGAAGTAAACAAACAGCCACTAACACTAAACTGTCATAGGGGTACACAGCAACAAATCAAAGCACGTTCCCATTTCATCAGCCTGCTCAACCCTCAGGCTGACCCACCTACGCTAACTGATGCTCTTTTCCAGGATAGTCCGAATTAAAACTACCCCCCCAATGTAAAAGCCCACAACCATTTCAACTCCTTTCTCCTTTATAATAATTTACTTTGCAATCATGCTTTCCTCCAAAAGATCACAACGTACATGGGAAAAAACAAGCACATGAATAGCAGTAATACATGGAGAAGGCGGGAAGAATAGACCAAGTGCATCTACGGGCTTGCCAGAGCCCCGTTTCTAAAAAAGGTTCATCATATTCCAGCAGTGATGGCTTTGACTGCTTTAATTCAGCAGTATGTGTCCAGGGGCTAAGGCCGCCTTGTCATTGATACACTTGACTGGCAGGCATGGATCTTCCCTGTCAAAATACCCAAGTGTTTAAATAATGACTAGTGCCACTTGAGTGGAAAAAACTAGGTGAGCTGTCAATACAATGGGTGTCAGAAGCACATTGTAACTCATCCTAATCACAGTAATTGTACACATGGACAGGCAGGGAAGAAAAGGAAATGAATGCCTATCTGCTGGCAACAATGCAACTTCATTTAACCTTAACAGACCAGGCATTGATATCATTTCTTCCTGGCACTCTCTGCGATCCTGATGTCAAAACAGCTTCTCATTTGCAATGTATGACAATTTCCTCACATCTGAAAAGACACTGCTGCAAGTCAATAGACTATAAATTGCACTTGGAAATGGGATCATCTTAACTAAAGCCTGCCTGCTTTCCCCAGGAGGCCCAAGCCCACTCCCCCCTCCTTTTAATAATTTGTATGTTTAGGTGTTCAGTCAATTTACTTTACACTTGTAATGTCTTATAGCCAAGACCATCAATCAGATTCGATGTGACAAAAATATCCTGCTACGATATTACAGGTTATTAAAGGGATGATGGGAGAAGGCTGCATGCATTTACTGGGCCCCTTTTTTCTCATCTCAGGAAACCTGTCACAGACCTAAGCTGGTGATTCATCTTCTCTTCACTATCAACAGGTAGCAGCCAAGAGTGGACTTTGATGAGCTGTTTTCACTACTCTTTTCTCCCCACCCTCTATCTTCCTCTAGCTGTCCCCCCACACACCACCCCCACATCACTTTTTTCCCTGCTTCTGGGAGAATGCATGGCCCAATTGCTGTTGTGAAGTCCAAATGGGTAATTATCTCACAGCTTCCAAAAAGCCAGTGAAGAGTCCAAGGGAAGTTCAGGGTCCATTGAAGGGCTTTCAGGAAGGGGCTCGTCAGAGCCTGGAGCACTGTATTTTTTCAGGGAGCCAGATTCACCCTGCAAAAATTGTGTGTAAAGCTCTAAAACAAATGTGATTAAATGCTACCATTCAGATACTCTTCTCAAAGAATTTAAAAGAAAAAATAAGCTAGGTTATAGATAATATTCTTACACATAACGAAATATATAAATAATTTTACTTATTAGGACTCACACCATTTCCTCTGAGCTTTACAGCCTAGGGCAAAGGGGGAAGGAGCGGAAGGGCAACAGCTCACTCCCTGATTTCCCAGGCTACTAACTGTCTGCACGGAGGGTGTCTATTTATGACACTGCACATCACCACCAGAGCCACATGTCAATCCCAAAATTGGAAAAGAAAGGGCTGAAATAAAGTAATAAGCACAAAGAACAATGTGAGGCCTACATGCTACTCTGGGATTTCTACAAGTGACAGCCTGGGTCAGCAAGGGTCTAAAAGGATGCAGCAGCCAGTGCACAGACACTGAAGAGGGATATGAGATCTCTCTTCCCATGTATAGTTCAGTGGGAGAGTGTCACCCTGACTGCTTGCAGTATTCCAGCAGTGTAACATTTTAAGCCAAGGGTCTTATTCCAATATTGTAACATTTCCTGTCTTCCTTTGGAATAAAGACAATACTATACACCTGACCCATAACACCAGCGCAGCATCTCCATGCTGGCAGATCTGACACACAGAGAATCTCTGGGAAAAACAGATGTTTATTTTCTGCACCACATCTGTCCAGTGGTCATGAATGGGGACAGTGTTGTTCTCACTATAAAATACATGACTGAACTGGTGAAGATCTGCTGAACAACAAGATATGCACAGCCCATCTGACCTGTGTACTGAAGTATGTTTATTATGTACATACAGAAATAACTAAGTTATGGATCGACTCAAACTCCCTCACCTTTCCTCATGCTTTGCCATAGTCTCTTCCTCTTTTAATACCTTCAGGCTCCCATCAACTGATCACACAGAAAAGCTCCATGCTACCAAGAAAGAACAACAGGCTGTATCCAGTGAGTGACCAAACTGAAGAAATCCAAGTGAGACACACTGGTACTAGTCCTCTAGTCTTGTTCAGGACCAAGTTTTTAGCAGGACACTGTTTAAAAGAACTCTGTCATGATGAGATACAATCTGGCTTAGTACCTAGGAAACACACCAGGCAATCAGAGACTACAGTCCTTTTGGGCCTTTCTGGGCACGGTGTCTATTAAACGGTTGCCAGTTTCTGTGAAGGAGCTGACATAGTGATGTCCACGATCCTTAAAATCCTGCATTCCTCTGTCATATAATCTTTAACAAGAAATTCAGGACTGCTTTTGGAACTTAATTATATCTTGTATGTAGTTCAGTTATTGTTCTCTATTTTAATTTAAGTCTCTTCCTTTTAAAATCAATTTATCTGGCTTTTCTTTAGCACTAGCTGCCCTGCAAAAGTGCAGGAATATTCAGGAAACATACACAGCATTAACTCCAAAGACTTTCACTGCACTTCCGACCACTGGTCAAAATGGCATCATTGGCTGGCTGCAAACATTTAATGAGGTGACATGACTGCACTCAGCTGAACCTGTGGCAGGAAATGGTGGATTGTCATGGGCTGGTCTGCTGGCTATTCATGTTTTCAAGAGACAGGTGCCTACCAATAGCAGTCACGCAGTGACATGTAAGAAAACCATGAAGGACGTTTACACCATCATTTCACCATGTTTAATCCTTTCAGTCTCAGATGGCTGTTTTACTATGTGCCCATCACTCAGATTCCTCCACAGACATTGTCCGTGTAAGAAACAGAGCACCGGACTAGACCGTGAGGAGGATATTCTTCCTATCCCCTGCTCTCCTGTCCTGTGTGAAGGTTGAAAACCTGCTAGTCAGCCTGCCCTGAAGTGCAGTTTCCCACCAATAAAAGGCAAGGAAACATTTCTCCTGGACTGTGCAGGGCTGGGAGGACTTTTACATGGTCTAATATGAACTAAGACGATGATCATGTCATTATACAGAAAAGTTAACAGTTACCTTCAAAGAGATGGAACAGTCACAGAGAGGCCATTAAGCAAGTAATGCATGAGTGTGCAAATTACATCTAAAGTTTTATGTGGAATGAGTGAGTAAGGAAAGACTGGAAAAAACCCATCAGTTGCTGGAAAGATCACAGGGCACTGCCAATGGCATAGGGAAGGAGGTGGTAGTGCACTCTTACCTTCAAGAAGGTGCTTGAGTTGCAGGACATCAGCTACATCCTATGTCGTGAGCTGGCCGTACAGGCAGCAGAGCCCCTGTGAGACTTCCACAGGCTGGCAGGTAGGGTGGGGGTCGCAGCACAGGGGTCCTCCAAACCAACAGCTCATGCTGGCTTTTTGCGTGTTATTGGTGACTGATGTCAGCAAGGTTTTATTTCCCAGATGGGAAAAAAAAATAAGAGCAGGACAGGCAACAAGGAAAGAAAAGTGTGTCTATAGCTAAAAAGCGGTGGAGCCACAGGCTCGTGTTCTTTCCTGGATGCCTGTTGGTGCCGATGCTGCTCAGCGTGAGCTCCCTCCTCTCCTCCTGAGGTTAGCTGCTGGCGTGCCAAGGCCCACGGGCCAGATCCAATATGTCCCAGCCACATTGTCAGGACTCAAAGTTCCTGGGAAGAGCTGTGAGAAAAACCACAGAGGGACAGGAAAGGTGAATACATCACAAACAGAGGCAGGACTGTTAAAAGACAGGATCCAAGAGGAAAAACAGCAACACAAAAAAAAGGTGTACAACACTGGAGGAAGAAAGCCCATTGAGACTGGCCAGGGAGGTGGGTGCAGCCAGGACGGGCCTTTCGAGGCCAAGCACTGACAGCAGCCTCCCTTGCCTGCCCAAGGCCCGCCTGGCCAGCAGTGCCCTTCAGGGGCATCTGCCAGCTGGTACGTTTAGCCTTGTGAGCCGATGAAGCGTTTGGGTGGCTACGTGGTGTGGAGGCCCTGCATCAGGGCCATCTTTCCTTCCTACCTGGCAAAGCCACCCCACTAATCCAACAGTGCTTTCATTAGATATATACTTTTTCTTCCATATTCACATCATCATCATTATCCAAAATGATGTTTGTTTTTGTGTTTTTCAAGAGTGCAATTTTAAGCATGGTTGGTTTTAGTATACTGTTTATTAAGAGAAAATGTCACAGCAATTTTGCTTTGCAAGCCATTAAGGAGGATATGCATAAGGCCCAGATCCTCAGCACAAATTAATACAGCCCTCAAACAACTCTGGGCTTTGCAGTTTGCTTTTCCTCAGCGCCAGTCTTTTCTGTAATTCAGGCAGCCCCACAAGAGGGCTGCAGGGCAACAGCCTCATCTGGAAGGCTGAGGAGGAAGGGGATAACATTAGTGAATGCATTTTTTTTTTTTTTTTGAGCAATGATGAATTTAAAACGAGCAAAATAGCATTTCCAAAATTACAGGCAATTTCACTAATTTACTATTATCTAGTGTAGCAGAATTTTGACAGCAATGGCCACGGTGTGAATTACAGTGAGGCGTGTTGTAAGATGCTGTGATCTTTGCATAGCCAGTCCATTTTTTTATATTGAACTTTGAACACACTGTAGCGTCTGTGCCTATGGAGAGATGGCCCAGGAAACAGATAGAATATTAAGTATCCAGTTATATGTCTCCCAAAGGAGGCTGCTGCTAATATTATACATTACAACAACATTGCCTGAATGGTTTATTAATGGTAGCAAAACAGAGTGAATACGACATACAATGATAATAACAATAAATGTTATTTATACGATGTCTACCCGTGACAGCGCTCTAGAGGCCTCAAAAAATACACTTAAAATGCTAGCATTGCAGTATTAAAATGTGCCCACAGCCTCAGCAAATAAAATGGCTTTGGTGTTTAAAATGTAATTTACTTATATGCAGTGCCCTTAGCAGCAAATTTACATTTCAAATGGACAGATAGACATTTCTAAAAATCACTGATGGTTGTGTTTACCCAAGTATTTGGAAGCCAACTTAAGCTGATATAAAAAAATTTTGAGCCCAAGACATCTCCAGGTTTCTTTTAGGACTCAGAGCAGATTACGTGGAAAGAGAGGCTCCTGAAGCAACCAGTTATGTTGAATTAAGTGTGCACACAATTATAACTGCAAGGTAAATATAAATGAACTTGGTTTTTAAACGTACCAAGAGTACAAGGCAGCCAAGATAAGCCAAAATGCCCCTGAAGTCTTTGAACCCCCTTTTAATATTGCTGGATAAACTGTGCTGCATATTTCACAGTCCTTCTTTACTTCCCATGCATTTCCAGCTTTGGAAACACCTTTCTCAGAGCTTATTACGTGTGTTGGGATTTACCTCCTCAAGCAGCCTGCTGCTCCCTGTGCAGATGAGGCTGTGCTGGAGCATGCAGTGGCCGCCTTCTGGCCTCTGAGCCCAGCCTGGCATTCCACAAAGGGTTGGAGCTGGTATGCTATCTCATACCTGCACCACCCCGGTTCTCCGTCCAGTGTCCAAAGCCTCTCCTCAACATCCTGGCTCTAATCTCATGCACATAAAACATGGCAGATTCTCAGGTACTGGCTTCAGTGTCAAAATGAGAAATGTTTAGAAGAGCAGCAAATGCCAAACTGCAAAGCCAAGAATTTCCATGGCTCACATCCCCTCCAGGATTACAGGGTCTTTCTTTTCAATATCTATAACTTCAAAAGCTACCAGCAAAGAATGAATGCTAGAGCTGCCAGAAAGCTCTGCAGACTACCCTGGGGAAAGCAGCTGGGCAGTAGGGGACAGAGACTTTAAATTAATGCATTTATTTATAGTTGGTGATGATAGCTGCGTTAACTGACAAATTCAAACCTGACTCCTCATTCTTAAGCACTGTATCTGATCAAATGGCCAAAATCCCATTTCACCATTGTGCCTGGTATGCAGTTACAGAGGTATCTTCTAGTTCTTTGTTTTACAAAGTGTTGCATAGCCCAGAGATACCTGACCACGTTTTAAAGGTGTATAATAAATAGTAACAAGACTTTGACCAATGCCCTATGTATCTGCTAAAAACCTTTCCATATGCACTTCTGACAGCATCACAGCATAGCTAAAAGGAGCATGAGCTCAGCTTTCTGCCTGAAGACTTCTCTCATTGAACATTCTGAATTAGGAACCAAAACATCCCACATTCCCTCGCCTCATCTTCCCACGCTCAATAAATTTAAAATGGAAAACACTGACTAGGTAAGGAGTGTGTGTGGCAAAACCCAGAGGCACACTGTACTCAGCAAATGCTATTTTACAAAAGTTCATGTAGATATATGTGTGTATGTGCGTGTGTATATACACACGCAAACATAGTTATCCCCATGCAGTTTCCTAAAACTGTTGTCATACCATAGAGAGCACACTTTGGTTCAGATTTACTGTACAAGAGGCACAACTGCAGAAAATACACTAGTTTGACCTTAATGTTACCATTGATAAATAAAGGTTATTAACATTTATATACTTTAAACATACTTAAGTGTATGGTTTTATATTTCTGGAAAAAATAAAAATCTGAGGTCACTTACAGGGAAAAGGTCTTAGACTCCATGGAATAGAATCTGGTAAACAGGCACAACCTGAGGGTAAAAAAAAAAAAAAAAAAAAAAAAAAAAATCAATCAGTAAAATTTCAGTGGATTGCAAGCAGCAGCAGCATTTTAAACTACCAGAAAACTTGGCCCCAAATTCTCCATAGAAGGTATATAAATAATTACAGTAAAACTGTTCTTAGTCCCAGGGCTTCTCTGTGACCACACAAGGACCTTCCACCATCCCTCTCCACATAATAAGCCCGGCCTTTTTCTTTAACTGTGAACAATGACAATTTCTCCATTATCAAAGAGCCCGGGGGAGAAAAATCATCTTGTCTTTGCATAAAACACCACTCGTTTTTATGCTTTATATAAAATAATAATGAATGTGGAAGGATCGCTAAGTTCCAAATCAATCACAGTCTTTTGATGTTATTATTAACTGCACATACTCCATTCTTGTGGTTTATGGTATCATCAGAACCCCTCAATTGATTTATACCCTGGTGATCTATTGTCTCTATTCATTATCCCATATTTAATTAATATATGCCTCAGAAGGAGTTGTCAAAAGACAAAGTTAATTATAGCAGAAAAAAAAAATCTAGTTGAAGTCACATGTCATATTTTAGTTTAGTGACAGCTCCCACAAAAGATCATTTTAGCTGCTTTTGTATTTTTTGTGCTTCTCTGTATAAATACTATTGTATTTTCCCTTCCAAGTAATACAGAATACTTGTCTCTACTATTTACAAGGCACTTTAGACCACAAGAAGGTTTCTTACACAATTCATCTTTTACTAAATATTTGCAATTTTTGAGCCACGCTTAAAAACCTGATCCTGAAGAATGGAGAAATTGGCAACAGATTATTAATCTTATTCATCAGGCTCAAATAGCACTCTTTATGAGGGGAAAGTGAGTATTATACAACCTGTAGGTAAATACATCAGAATTTTTATTCAAAATTATTCCAGCTGTGTGGGTAACCTTTCCTGAGACACTTTCACCGTGTTCAAACAAATGACTTTTTCTGGAGGAATGTTTGCAGAAACAGTACATTTTAAGTTCATGTTGGAAAATATTGATATAAAATGAACATTTTAAATCTTAAGTATAATATTCACTGTGGGAATTTGATTCAAAGCTTTACACTCATCCAATCAGAGGTGCGAGGCTCACATATCCAAAGAAAGCTAGCCTGATTGTCTTGACTTAGGATTATTTAAAATTGTATCTGTCAGAGCCCACTTACAAATAATACTGATTTTAAGACACATTTGCAGAATTTTAGTGAATTATTTTGATTTATGAATATATTGAGAAAGTTCTATCTGTTCCCAGGTATAACTTACTAAAAGAAATAAAAAATATTAGTCTTAGTAAGCTGGGAATGAATGCTGCTATGTACGTAGCACTTGCACTGTTTACATTACATATGCTGACACAAGGAAACTATTAAGCTGATACTTTTCATACTTGCTTAGGATTCTTTTCTCATATATCTGTGTTCATTTTGCTACTGACCTTTTACTCTAGGTCTAATAGTAAAATCTCACAGGGGTGACAAAGCTAGAAATATAAAACATGTCAAAAAATTATCTCAAACTATTCCACCCATTAAAAATGCCCTTATTCCATATGCTTATACCTTCCATTACACAGAATCTTACAGCATATAGCACCTGCCTAGATTCCTTTATAGAAATTGCCTTATGGGACTTCACCAGACAGTTGATGTCCCTTTACTATAAAGATTCCCAGATGGTTTAGAGTGATGATAGCTGTCACTCCCCAAATTTTCTCCACCACCAGCACTGCTGCTTAGAAATCTGTGATTATATAAATGCCATTCCAGGTTACAGGTCTGCAGACCTGTCACAGACCACTTACCACAACCTCATGGATCACAGACTACAATTTGGGAACCAGGGCTTTGAGACTCAACTTCTGGCTGTGCATGTTTATGTAGGGTCCACCAACTGTGTATGAGAGATATCTATGGAATAAATGGTATTGCTGCAAAGCATTCGAGGACACCCCTATTAAGATGCACAACTCTGCTCTTGGTTACAGCACCGTATATATAAAACCACTATAATGTATCTATTTTATTTCCTGAAATCTTTTGTGGGAAATTTTTGTCATCAGTAGATTCTTAAAACAAAGTGCAATTTCAGACTTCAGTTTTTCCCCATCAGATTTGACTACAATGTTTCTGGCTGCCGTTCTGCGATGCTGCCACTTTGGGTAACCCAATCCTTCCCTTGGAGTCCCCAGAGTTTCAAAACTCTTCTGAATGCTGTTTCTGATTGTGAACCTGTAACATTAGTTATCGTGCAGTGGAATGTGAAACTGAAAAATATCTGTCTCTGTGGGCAATAGTAACAATTAGCCCATCAAGCAGGAAAACACATCCTAGCATCCTCGTTGTCCTCTGCAAGATTAACAGTGCTTCATAAGCCACCTGGACACTAGCAGCATGTCCCAAACAGGGACATGGCAATCATAGTTGTTATGCTCTTCTCTAGAAAACAGTACTATTAACGAAGATCTGACATCCCTCAGCCGCTAAAGTTAACATTTTCCAAACTAGGTGGACAAAACTGGATTCCTTGGTCAACATTTTAATATTTGATGTTTTGATCTTGCAAAGCACATACTCATATTCCTTCTTGTGTGGCAGTATACTTCACCTCAAGAGGGCCGCTGCTCCACTTACAAAATTGATCACAGTTTTCAATGCTTTGCTAAATTTCCAAAAACTGATCTAAGGATACCACTGCAGGAGGTCTGTGTGGAACCCGCAGAGCCTCCATCCACCTCCCTTTTGTCACAGTATTCCTAAAGGCATTGTCCTGCACATCCCCCATCACTCACAAATCCCAAGGGAAGCAACTTCTGGAGGAACTACGAATGTCTAAGAGAGCTGCTCATCTTATTCTTTGTAAGTTATCCAGAAAATTGAGTGACATTATTTTGGTTCATTAACCACTTCTAAGCAGACTAACTTTTTACCTATTCATTTACTCTTTGTAGCTATCTAATACAGCTAACACAAGCAAGTTTTAGCAAGCAGTGAAAACATCTATGCCTCACTGCTTATTTAAATTTCTTGAATGTGTGACTTAAAAAATTTGAAATAATGAACACAAATAAAGAACATAAATATGGGTAAATAAATTATTATAGAAAATACTGTTTATATAACTAAAATAATAAAAATAGATATAAATAACAGGTTATTTATATACAAATAAAGAACATAAGAAACAAAGAACATACATAAAAATCAAGATACACCCTATAAGTATCAAAAAAAGGAGGTGCAACATGAACAAATCATTCCAAAGGGGAATATACTTCTGCAATATTTGACCCATTATGATTTCTAAGAGTGAGACTGACCATAGAACACCACAGTTTATAACAATTCAACCTATATAAAAATGTATCGACTTTCAAGTTTCTCTCTTTATTTTTACCCTCGTTCAATACTTTTCTCTTTAATATGCATTCATTCACCAGCTTGGGATTTTCTAATATAGCTGTTCAGGCTGGCTTGTTGGCATATATCAGTGAATAAAGCATTGTGCCCTTTAAATTATATCTCAGCTGGGACAGTATAGCAACCAGAATCAGAGAGCTTGTCTGTCAGGGTGGGAGCAAGCATCTCCCATCACCTTCGCAGAGGCACTCCCTGCTCCAGCAACTGTATATTTAAGGATAGAAGATGATTTTCTTGCGGTACTCATTTCAAGTAACACACGAATACACACTGGCACTCGGATATAGTGATAATGGATATGGGCTGAGGAAAAAAGGAAAACAAACCTGTACAGGATGAAGGGTATTGATATTCTTTCATCAATACAAGGACACTAAAAACACATTTAAAAAAGCTTCATCAGACAGCCTGTGTGCATTCCTGCCACAAATCACCACTGTCCTCATGAATTTACAGAGGAACCTAGTAAGTAAATACCTCTTCTTCACTTGTATAGTAGAAATGGAAGAAAAAAAAAAAAAGGTTGTGAAGTGTCTGCTTGGGAGTATATACAAACTAAATCAAAGGTATTGTTCAAAATTTACAGCAGGTCATCTCTTCTTTTTTCCTATTTCTTTTCAATATCGAATGAAGGGCTGACCAGCAAGGTCAAACTTTCCTTATTAATGAGGCATCGCTAGAGCTTTGTCTCATTAGGGCACTCAGAACTATGCATTTACTGCAATTTGCAGCACTTAATAGAGAAAGGTCAGAGCGGGTTACGTTCAATTTCCACTTGGCAGAGGGAGGAAAAATGGAAGCAATTCATTTGCACAAATTTGAATAATTCTTCTCAGTCTCCTTTTCTTTATCTATGTCTAGATAATTCCTGCATCTTAGCCCACTCACAATCATCCCAAACCTGCCAACAGCCGGCTTTCTATGAAGGCTGTAATGGAGCTGACAGATTCTATGAATCCAGGTGTCAAAATAAATCCATTCAGCTCCCCCCTCCCCTCTCTCACAACAGGGAATAGGAGCTGCCTCTAGTGAGCTCTTAAACTTATCATAAATGTATCAAGATTGCTGTGGGCCATGAAACAGCTGTAGACAATTAATCTTTCCACAATTCTTCGGCATAAGAATTGCTTTCCCCGCAAAGTAACATCTGCCATGCTGAGGTGATTATTCATGGGCAATGGGCGCCACCATAGTTTTATGCATAGAGCCATCAGTGGCAATGAAGCAAAATTTATAGTTTTCCCTGGTTCAGTAAAAATAACATTTCAGCTGCATTAAAATGTCATCCATCAGCATTGTCCCAGAGCACAGGGCCCCATCTCATCCAGAGAAATTAAAAAGTATTCATTTTAATGGTAACTTGCGAAGCTTGCAGTGACATTGCTTTTTTTTTCCCCCCCTCTTTTTTTGTAAGCAATATTGAGGAGGAGGAGGACTGAAGGAAAAGGTTATGTGGTGCAGCGAAGCTGAGGATTAAATGTGCTACTAGGGAGTAATGATATACCAATTACTGGGCTGCTGGTTCTTATTTATTCATAACCCCTGAATGCTTAATCAAAAATCCTTGAATCAAATTGAACAACTAAAGAAGGAAAGTTATTTCACAGAGATAATGTAATTCTTCAACTTTAAAAAAAAAAAAGAGAGACAGAGAGTGCCAAATGGATATAAAGGCAAGATGCAGCTCTTGCCAGAGTGGTAGAGTTAGTTTTCTAAAACATTAGCTTAAACGAGTAGGGAAATTTAAGCCGGAAATGTAGTGGTCGTAATTTACAAGCGAGTTTCTATTCTAACTCCTAGAATAAAGCTGATTAATGTCTGCTTTGGCAGCATGCTTGAGGGAGAGAATTGTGCAAAAACTTACTGTGAGAGTTTAAAGTGCTCTGTGTTGCTCATGTGTCACGGGTAGATTGTAGCCATCGAGCTGTTCAGGTAGCACCTTGCTCTGGCAAGCACCAAGTCAAGGACTGCTTAGGAACCAAGGTGTCAGTCACGTGAGCAAAGGTAACACACCCAGATTTAAGACTATTTAGATACTTACATGGATAAAAGACATTTTTCTTTGGTAAAGAAGTGACTGAAACAAAGAACAGACCACATCTGCACCTTTTGGAACTGGCCTTATACTGTACAGGCTCCACAGCCCAAAGGCAGTGGAGAGCCATGGTGGCTCCAGTTCGCACTTCTGAGCTACTACTAATGCTCCCAATTTATTTTAAGGTGAAAGAAACAGTGTTTAGAGTAGGACATTATGTACGGAAAAGGTTTCAAAATCTCCAAGAGTTGAATCTAAATATGTCTGCATTCAAATTTTCAGGAAAATTGAGCTGACTTAATTTCTAAAGCATGTTAGTTCAACAGTGGTAGCAATCTGCACACACACAGTCTTTTGGAATGAGAACTAGAAGGTATCTTATCTTAACCTTTAAGGACAGACTATTTACAAAGGCACATCGGCAGTGAGATACTACATGAAGCACAGCACCGAAGGAAGAGCTTTCCCACTAGAGCAGACTTGGCTCCAGGCAGCCTGGAGCGTGTGCAGAGCAAGTTTTGTCTTTACCTACTAGGTTTACCTCAAGGTGTCCATAGATTGATTTTACCAATCAATTTTAGGGTCGTACCTTTACCCACTCAGGTTTTTTTTTTTTTCCCCTGTAGCATTTCTGTGGGGACAAGCTTTCCCCGAGGGTTCAAATCCTCTGTGTTTTGTGTTTCTCTCTCTTATGATCCACCTCATTACAACATGAGTGACCAAAACAGAAATTCAGGCTTGGACCAGGACTCTGATCTCAAATCCTTCAGAAAGCTAAGTGATACCAAAATATACACTGTTGAGTCTGGAACAGCTCTAATTTCAATAAAACCACCATAGCAGGTAGATGGACTTTTACTACACTGCCTAATTCTGAAAGCACAGCTTGTTCAAAGAAAAATACCTCCTTCTCTCTTCTGAAAGTCTCTAAAAAAATGCCAAACACACAGTAAGAGAACAAGTTCCCAGTCTAGTGCCTTTATCTGAGAAGGCAATTAATTATGGTCTAAAAGAAAAACTACATTCCCTTAAGTGAGAGGCAGGGCTCTCAGGAGCTGAGTAGTGGTGAGTGACTTCAATGAGAAACAAGCAGGCTTGTGATAAATTGTTATCTAAAATGTTTGGGTTTAGCTTCATTCTTCTGTTTCCTATGCAGTAGGAGGATTGACTCAAGGCCCACATCCAGGATGAAGGAGGCTTGAGTTGATCTCTAATGGATCCTACATTTTTTTACTGTTTGCTGCAGAAAAGAAAAAACTTGTGATGCTATCAGACCTATCCCCAACATGGGAACAGACAAAATCATTTTGATGGTTTGCATAAATTCTTTCAAATCCCACTGCTGATTCATTGGAAAGGACAGGTTCAGCTCTTGGGTCCTGACTGACCTCACTTGAATTATGAGGGGCCTTGCCGGGAAGAAATATTACTGTTGGCAAGATCAGAAAACAGCAACAGTGCCTGCCAGGCCCTCTAGAGACTTCAGCGATCAGCTTAAGTGGCATGCTGAAGGACACGAGACTCAAGAGCAAAGAAAACACTGAAGGGGAATTGCAAGTAACAAACCCTGTATGGATTCAGAGAGAGAAGGTAACAGCTAGCGAGAAATTACCTAAGAAATAAATTTGACTTAAGGAGAAAATACAGATCAACTCATCAGTGTGGAGAGGAAAAGACATCTGATGTTTACTAGATTCCTGTGTTGAGTGAGAAAGATGCAGTTTAAGGAGGCAAAAGAAACCCTTATGAGAAGAAGGCAGAGAATGAAAACAGAGGGAAAAGCTCTGGGAAAGCTGGGGAGGCAAAGTATAAAATTAGAAAAAAAAAATCATGTGAAGGAGAACACAAAGATAAAAAAGTAGCAAAGAAAGTAGGCACATGATACAGTGAACTTCCAGCAGTCAAGGCTCCACTGTCTGCAACCTTACACTCAACTTGTGAAATTCCATCTAGGGAACACTGATCGAGATCCCTCCTGGTTTCCACAAGCCATCTGAACTTTCCTGGATTCAGCCTATGTGCAGAAATAGCAACCTTTGGGTCCTGCTGCAGCTGAGAAAGCACAATAATCCAGAGAAAGGACGCATTTTGCTTTTTCATAGGAATTTTACTTTCATCTGATCTTGGATTGCATTCCTTAATTTTCAAAAATATGGGGTTTGGCTTATGAATATGCAGCTCTTTATGAACAGAAAAAGTCCATATACTGTGGATGGCTAGCTTTAAAAAAATATGAAGAAAAAAAGAAAAAAATGCAAACTCTTCCTCTTCTATTTTTTCAGTCAGAGAGGCCAGGATAAAACAACCCAGAAACTTGAACAAACGAAAGTCTGCTAAATTTCATCTGCCTAACTCTGGGAATGAAAATAAAGCAACCTTTATTTTGTGTGCTATGGAGCTGCCTGGAGGCTTATATAAAATGACTTTAGTTACATGGTAAGAATTAGGTTTCACAAGCACTAAGAACGGACTCAAGATCCATTCAGTACTGCACCTATCTCTGACAGCTACAAGTAACAGACTCCCCAGGAAACTGCATATGATCAAGATGGAGCCTTTGTTCTCCTGAGTGTTATTCCCAGAACCCAGCAATGAATGTTTCAGGGATCTCCTGAGCCCCAACAGTGTAATTCTGCTTTTGATGAATTAACAGTTTCAAGCAGCTCTAGAGAGCTGCCCTTAACTCAATGCTATCCCTACCGCTTCCCACTACTACCCATCTCTGGAGAAGGGCATTAAGATAGATGCTGGCCAGTGCTACTGGCAATGGCCCAGGCAGAAGAGCATCATGTGAAGGGCTCGTGGAGAGGTTGGCCTTCCTTGGTAATAACCCACCTTGAGCTCTCCAGCTTTTCCCAGCAGCATTCAGAGTATTTGCCTTCCCAGGAGGCTGGGTCTCTTGTGCATTCAGATGAGAGACAGAACTCCTCCACATGACTCCTTTGAGTCTCAAGAGGGGAAATTGGCTGAGGTGTTCAAGTAGGTGAACCCTTTTCTGGAAGTTAGCAATACAAGCAAGATTTGGCTTTCAATTTAAAAATGTTTCAACTCAAATGGTGAGCCACAAGGCTTTTAAAATTTGGCTCTTTTTTAAGCTGTACAATTACCCTTCCCAAGAAATGTTAGGACAAGACAATTAACCATGTTATTGATTTTCTAAAATAGCAATCTTACTGTGACTTCATCAGGAAATCTGCTGATGCCGGGCCATAACAGCACTCACTGGCCACACCAAGCCATCTTTTCCAACTGGGAAGGTCTCTCTCACCTTGAAGATGCCTGAGTTTCACCCTGATATAGGCTGAATACTTCGAGGGATTTGTGAAGATCTTTTAACTATCATTTATTATCTAAGGCCCAGAAACCCCAACGGAAGCTCATGCTCATAATACAGATCTGCACAGAATTACCCAATATCCCTGTGCTAACTTGCTCTAACAGAATAAAAATGTGCAGGGAAGCACCAGTCTCATAAGCTGCAGCACATCCTAGCAGCCTGGGTATGTTCCCCGGGTCTCCAGGGAACCTGTACCTGAGTCACTCAGACAGGATGAAATTGAACCTCTGTGTCCTCCCATCTGAGGTCAATCATGCATTGGATTTAACTCACCAGGCTCCACAAAAATAGTACAACTATACTTCATTTTTGCTGGGCAAATGTACCAGTGTAATCAGGGACAGTGTGTCAGCTTCAGCCAGAGGAGTTACCCACGGGCAAAAAAAAATAGGGAAACCCTGGCAGTTAAGTACTGTTAGCCACTTGACAGGTGAGGTGATGAGGAGATTAGAGGCGATCTGCTTAAAGTCATGTGAGACTGCAAACAGCCTGGGAACAGTCCTCAGATCTTCAGTCACACTCACCCATCAAGCACTCCTTCATACTCATCTTTCTTCTTGGTACATGGCAAGATGCACTACCGTCCCGCAATTTCTCAGCAGCAACGCCTGTGTGCACTGAAAGAAGCAATTTAAGGAGAGCTGAGGGTCTTCTGCTAATTTAGCAAACCACTATTTTTCCGTCCTACCAAAGTCACTGCAAGGAGACAATTTGCAGTGAGAAGGAACAACACGTTTCTGCAACGTCAACTCTCAGCCAACAGCACCTATTCATTCACTTTCTAGCAATAACAAAAAATATGAGGTGTTTACATTTGGAGCCAAGGAGAGAGCAAATTAAATCTTTTCTCATATTCTTCCCATAGAGCTAAACACCTTTTTTTTTTAATAGGGTTATTTAATATCACTTTACTTCATTAGTGTTAAAGACATTATTTCATGTTAAATGTTGTGGGTCTTTTAAAATAGGAGACACAGGGAAAAAATAGAGGGTTGCTTTATCAAACACATTAAACTCTATCTCTATCTGACTTTAAAAAATTGTGAAGCACAAATTATCCGGAGCTTAGCACTCAGTGTCTCTTCCTTGGCCTATAAAGTCAACATTTATGGTGTTAAAGTTTAATCAATCCCATAAAATGTTACTCAGAAAGTGACCCTGGTGTTATGGCTGAAGTACATCTCTTACATTAAAAAGCACTTTTGTGGAAGCCAGAGCAGTGTTATTGAAAGAAAGAGCTAATAGGTATCTAGATGAGGTTATGAAAGGGAGGTGGAAGTAAAGGAGAGCGTTGGGAAAGGCAGTGGAAGGAGGAAAGTAAAAGGAGAGGGAGGAGAAAACCCCTTTTTTCCAAGTGGTTCACCACAGAGCTAAATGTAAATACATGAATGTTCAGGTTGGAAGGATAAAAAGCTCTTTTGACAGTTGCTCAAAGTTACTCAGAGTTCTTCATGAATTTCATAGTAAAGCTGGATGCAATTTTCACAGTCAACACAGGAAGATTACAGCAAACAAGACTGATGGTAACATCACTGTAGACATATGACAGGGCATGACTGATTCCTGCAAAGAATAGATTTTTGGATACTGTTAAGATGAGGTTAATTAAACTACAACTTCATCAGAACATTATATTTGCTGGCAAAAAAATAAAGCCAGAAGATCACTAACTATGGTCCATGAACATTCTTTTTGATCATTATCATCCTGACTATTGATTCATTTCCTAACATCCAGCTATCTTCCACTGCAACATGCAAGCACTAGATAGGATATACTAGGCCTTGCCACATATTCTACTTCATATATGTTTTGGGTTAGAACAGCCAGCATCCTTCAATATTTGTATCCCGGTACATGATACGTCTGTTTGGATATTGTCATCAGTGAAGATGAAAGCACATAAATACTTCTGAGGGAGGAAATATGGCTTAAAATCAGAACAATTAAACCTACCAAGAAGTTCAAAACTGCAGAGTGTGCCGCCAGATCTCTGTATTTCACCCAGCAGAATTTAGACTCCACCATTCACCAAAAGACTCATAAAAGTCTGCCAGATTTCAGGTCAAGATTATTAACTATGCTGAACCTTTGGTGCAAAATATCACGTCTTCCAGACCCATGTCTAAGCATATACAAACCACTAACATTATCAGAGGCATTCAGAAACTACTTAAGTTAGTACTTTACCAGAAACAGTCCCCTATGTTAGATGCTATGCAGGAAGAACTAAACAGAGACAGAGTCTGAGGACAACTCAAGTTTTAAGAAGCAGCTGAACAAAAACTATTTTAAGATGGAAAAAAATATTTATCTTTCAAAGGCCTCTCTCTCCAACTTACCTGCCAGTGATTAGCTGTGTATTCCCAAACTCTAAAGAAAACAACATGTTTGCTTACTACCTATGAGAAATTTCAAGTGACTTTTTTCTCAGGGCTATGGATGAGGAGAGCTTCATATTGTAGTGATTATTTCAAGTTAGTTATAGCATGAAGTAAGAATGTCATCTGCAGTATCATAACATAGTATGGTGCTAGAGTTTCAGCCTATTTTGACTCAGGTAGTTAGTACTTGCTATTTTATGAAAAGATTATCCAAGTCTGATCTGGAGTGGATTCCACTACTGCTGTTCCAGAGCATCTTTGACTGCAGTAAGGATTTCCTTGCAGTTCTGAAGAGGAAAACAGGAAAGCTCTCATCTTAAGGAGAGAAAAAAAATACTGTAAGAATCATCACAGCAAAATTCACACAGAAAACAACGCTGGACAGCTCCCTCAGCCTGCCGGGCCCTGCAAGACAGCCTCGTCAGCAGACAGCCTTCCTTCTGTGGCTCTTCTCCTCCAGAATATGTTACAGCATCCAAAAGGAAACATTCTCCAAACTAATTTGAGTACATCTCAAATAACCATATGTTCATTATCAAGTGAATAGTATACAAGGAAGCAGACACCTGCGATGACTCAAATAGAAGTATTGACTCTGAGGGCTTTGCAGATTCGACTGCACGTCAGAAACGAGCACAACCTAAAGAGTAAATTATGACAAGTTATTTACAGTTCCTACATGTTTGCAGTTCTGCACAAGCTAATTTGTAAAGGCTATTATATGCTAGAACTCAGATGAACAAACTTGAATGTACAAAGGCATCAGAAGGTATCATCCAGACTCATACCAAATTATATTAACGCGAATTTCACTTTGAACCTCTCAGTTCACACAATTTGGAATTCCTCCAAGTTTTTACAGTGTTCAGAGCTGAGCTTTGACTAGTTGAATCTTGAAATGTATGGCAATGCAAGAAATATTTTAATAAATGTAATCCTTTAATCAGAAGGGAAATCATAGTAAGAATTCAGTTGTTACTTCTAAGCAGCACTCACAACTCAAACACTGAGGCATTCTGTACAGTGCTTATACCTAACTGTGCCAAAACTTCTCTTTGACATACCTATTCTGACTGCAAGGCAAAGGTGTTGAACAAAATGATGAGAAAACCCACCTTATTAACTCAAAGACCTTGAATTGTTCAGGGGAATTTGCAAACATGTAGAAGTTGACATCAATGGAACACAACTTCTAAAGTCCTGAACTTGCTAATGGGTCCAGATGTCCAGAACAACCCAAGCTGCAAGCACAAAATACCCATTAACTTATTGTATCCATCTTCCAGTCTGATGAGGCAGTTTATATGCTTTTTTACCCCCCAGGCTATCTTTAAACAGCTTTAACCACAGGTTTTCCTCCCTGCTGAGAGACTACTGCAAAGCCACAGCTGCCACCACCAAAGTTTTCCTTCAACATTTTAAGTAAACATTTTGCCCTCCTTTTCATCTTTCTATTCTAAATTTTTATGTCCTATATACAACAAATAATTCTTTCCCCTTTTTTAATTTTTTTCCTGATGAAAAATATTTGTAGACCATGATTTCTTGCTCAAAATGGAGATATTTGTAAGGCAAACAATAAATCGTTCATCCTTCTGCCATGTCTCAGAATAACAAAAATCAAAGTGAAGTTCTATTCAAATAATTTCATATCAAAATAAAGCTCTTTATTATCATCTTGACTAGGAACATATTACTAGTGAACACACATATAATCTCCAATGGGAGGAAGGTCTAGTATTTAACAGAGATGCAATGAATTATGAATAAACAAACATAAGTACGCTTTCACTACAAAATTTAGATACAGATTGAATCTCCCCAGCATGGAGGGAAGGTTGCTATTTCAGTATTCTTCTGACCAGTCTATTCAAATTATGAGCTAAAAAGGGCTTCTTTTTTTTTTGTTCCCTTAAATAACTTATTAGTTAAAAGGATGTGAATTAACTGAGAATGAATGTTCAATTCATATAGTAGAATCGCCATCATCATTATTACAGGAAGCTCTAATCATTACGCAGCCACTAATATAAGACATTCTGCTAGCTTGCCTTTAATGAACATGACTCACATTTCACTTTAATGATTCCTACACCCGTGTCTCCTCTGCGCCTTCTCCTTCTACCCAACCATGGGGGAAGGGTGGCCTACATAGCTTTTTAAAGATGAAAGGCTACCTTTTAAGAAGGGAGTCACTTCCAGTACCTCTATTTTATAGGAGCTCACACTGCAAAACCTTGGAGAAATGTGAAGTCCAGAAAGTACTCAGAGCCATCTCCTTTCAAGGAGTCTCCAACTGGGCCACCCAAAATGGTGGCACATGGAGTGATCTCCTCAAGGGGGCTGAACAGTCTGCAGCATTTCCTGCAGAAGAGTCACCTTCTCATGTTGCTCAGTTAACTATTTTCTACAATAGAATGCAGCAGCTTAAGCAGAGCTCACAGGGAAGGGGCTTGCAGAGGTGGCAATAGAGACGCAAGTACATTGCATTAAGGACACGCAACCCAAAGAGCCTATGGGAATATTCCAAAAAGAAGCTCAGCACCTCACACCTTCCTTTCTCACCCAAATCTAGCCTCGCTGTAAAAATCAGGCATTGAGATACTGAAGCTTCAGATGGCTAAAACAGTCCACGTGGTCCACTTACCTCCACCTCTTAGGGTCTTCAATATCTTCACAGCATCGGCCATTTCTCAAAAAATCCATCTCGATCAATCAGGTCACAGTCAGAAATAACTCTGTGGCAACCATAAACCATTGCTTGAGAAGCATTACTAATAACAGACAGGGATAAGCACAAAGTTAGCTCTTCACATGTCCACTACATAAAGAAACCACCCAACTGCATTCATAGAATGAGGGATAAATAAAACTGCTATTTTGCACAGGACTTCCATTACATTCCTTAAACTTCTGTTGCCTGTAACTATGCAATTGAACTGCAGAATTAATTTCATTACAAAGCCCATCATTTAAACAGAATCCTACTCCTATTAACCTGACTGCTAGAGCCAATTCTATGCCATGCGTTATCACAGCCTTCCCAAAGGATAAGATTTTAATAGTTTGACACAGTCAGGTTCTGTTTTATGGGTGGTGATTACAAGTGTAAATAAATTACTTGTTACACACCAAGAAAATCTCTATTGCACTCCTCAGACAAATAGACTGAAACATTTTACAGCATTCCTGGGAAACAGATAAAGGAAAAGCAGAGACAGCTTTACAGAAGTTCCCTCACATCCATCCCATCCAGGTGTGATGTCTGGCACATAACCACAAAGCGCCCAGCCACTTGAGGCCAGGGCTGAACAATACTACAGCCACTTAAAACACCGGTGTTAGTCTTGGCGGGAACGATGTCATTACTAAAACTGGTTGAAAAGTTTAACATTACAGTTTGCTTCCCTTTATTTGGTAGTCTTTATTTTTTTCTTAACTTTTACACACACAAACTCCTTTCCTCCCATCATTAAATTTAGAGAGGCTAGAAAAGTTAAATCTCACTAACTTTCTAAAATACTTTAATTGTCCAGAACCTGTTTAATATCCAGTCTTACAGGCAGCACCGTATAGAAATGAGGTTTGGTCCACTCCTGACTTAGAGGCTCAAAAATATAACTGTCATTCAAACTCCACAGGGTGCTCCTAGCAATGGACAAGGATGGGGCACAGAGTGCAGTTCTCATGTCAAGAGACTTGACTGCAAGCAGGAGACACATAACATTTTAGAAAGAGCACAAGGAGCAAAAGGGGTCTCTGATCTTGCACTAAAGCAACAAGGAACCTCCTCCTAATTACCTGAGAAAGACAAAAGACTGCCCTTTCCCTACAGTCTTTGGCTACTGCTATACATTACATTTATGCCCATGCTTAGTTCCCCAGTTTCATTCATTATCTGTTTACACAGCACATCCCTTTATGCCCAGTGCTCTTAAGAGATGCAGGACTTCCTTCCATTTCAGTTTTGGAGGACCATAGCTATTATTTCATGCATTCAGCTCTTCTGCAGTCGTTTCCTATTACTCCTTAAAACTACACAACAACCTTTTCTCACTCTTTGGTCTACAACACACAAGAATTTGCGTGATCACAGCTGAACTATTCCTGGAAATACTAAACATCTCGTGCCCTAAAGTCTGTGGTGTAGTTCAGCAGCTCAATCCATCACCACTGAATTTGGCCTAACATGTTTGAATAGTTTTGGAACAGGAATGGAACAACGAAGTCAGCTAAAACAACATTTCTGGTGTGAAATGTTGACCAAAGCTTTTAGTGATCCCAGAACAAAATGGTTTCCTTTTTGGTTTTGATGATAACAAAATTAAGTTCCTCTCCCCAGTACTCACTCATTGTTCTCAGCCTGCTTCACATCTGTTACAACTGAGAATAGAAGCAGACTGCTGATTACCATCGGAAAGACTGTTTTTTAGGTTGACCGGCAGAAGGAAAAAGCAGTTAACCCAGAAGAAAATGTGGTACAAGTTCAGAAGCCTGGAAAACCATCCCAAGGCACCCAGGCATTGCCCACACAAAGTCCCTGAGTCTTTTGGGCCAAATTCAGACATTTCAGGTGATGCTGGATAGCGTCTTTCTCAAGTGGCTGCACAACAAGTGACTGTGAGCCCGTGAGTTAGACTCTGACCCCCACAGGCCTGTTCAAGTTTGCAATTATCCCAAAATGTATTCTTGTCAACAACACACAATTTTCAATACATCACTTGCTTTTCGAGTCAAATTAACACTTCACAGTCAGATTCTGCTTCCTAGACAGCTCTATCCTAACTGAGACTTCGGTGATTTTATTTCAAGAGAGAGCAAGAGCTTTCATTTGTGATTTTAGCTGCAGGGACAGATAGATAATGAACTGCATAGGTTTCTCCAAACAAAATATCACGTCCCCTGAATGCAGCTACCTGACAAAAGACATTAGACTACAGGAGCTGGGACTGTGCTTAAGCTCAGACATGTATTGTTAAATGTGACATGCTCAATTTATCATTAGTTATGAAGTGAAAACGGATGAATACACATTCAATTTAGTTCAGCTGCTTTCTTCATTTATCACACTCTTTCATCATCCATCATTCTTCCCCACCACCCTTTTGATTTGAACAAATAACACACTTTCATAAGTTTAATCTAATTAATCATAATTGTAAGGTAATGTTCCCTTAATGAAGCGTACATTGGGATTTATAAAGTTTGTTGCAATTTTAATAAAATCGGTTCCAGATAAAATCTACAAATGTTTTCAATGGAGCCAAAACTAGGCCTATCTCTCTCCTGCTCATTACTAAGGTTGATGATGATGTATCAGCACAAAGAGTTGATCAAGCATATTGTTCTTTTATAGAACCACTGTTTCAATAAATTGGAAAGCGTTCATCATTTTATGAGACAAGACATGCAGTTTAAAAAGTTAATTGAAGTAGAAACAAATTAGAAAACCAACCTAAAAGATTTTTCACACATATTATTGCTATGAAATATACAATACTCGCTATCTTCTGAGGGCATCTCGCATGCCAAAGACAGTATAAAGAAGAAGTCGCTCCCTAGCAGCAGAAGCGGTGTACATAGCTACTAAGTTTCGTTGCAGATGTCCAACTGCAGTTAACCCAGAAGAGAGCCATTTTCTAGTAACGTCAGTGAACATGTATCTTCACGCATCAGATCAAGTCAAGAAATTTCAGTTCTTCTCAGGACAACTCAGCTTCGTTCACTGAAAGTTTTCGAGTCATTATGACCCCAGATTTCATTTCCCCCCACCACTGCCTATGCTGGAAAAAATTGCTTACGTTGTCTTGCTGTAATTTTCAATGGTTCATAAAACATTTTGGAGCATCTTGGTGGAAAGTGCTGTGGAGATCAATATTACTTATTAATGAGCAATTTTATTTGATCATTATTAACATACATGGACTCTTCATACCCAGATTAACATAACCTCCATTTGCTAACACCATAGCATATTCATTTGTATCTGTTTCCACTCTTATATTAGCAATTATTTCCAAGTTGCAAAACCAGAAACAGCACATTAGAAAATTGACTTATTTTCCCACTGACAGCATTTCCCATCTCTGGGCCACTAATGACAGATGTCTGTCCTTTTCAATATCCAGCTGAAAGCTGTACTTCTTTGCTCCAGGGATTTTTGCCCCAGTCAGTACCCTGCTAATAAAGATTCCTGCGGAAGTATTGACAAGTTCATACTCCACCCATCCACGAACATTTATCCACAATGTAATGTCCGTATTTTCATTTTCAAGTGCAGTTTTACTAGCTTTACTTCAGCCTTTTTCCAAACTAGTGAGAAATTTCAGCAAGAGGAATAATTCTAACCATTATATGCTACTACCACCACCTCCGTCAAGGTGAAGGTTCACCTGGCAAGATGACGGGTGAACAACCCAGAATGCATCTATTCTAGCATCTTATTCTGATGCAAGTCATTATCAGATCCTTTCTCCTTTCATCAGGAAGGAGGAAAGACAATGTAGTTCTACAGCTTGTTCCCCTGGTTTATGTTGAGGAGTTGCAGAGCTTTTTCCTTCCACTTTGTGAAATGAATGTGTGATGGTTTCTGGCAGACTGTTAGACAAAATGTGATTGTGATTCTCCCTGTTGCACACAAGATTAAGGCTGCACAGCTGCCAGTGCTCCCTTTAGACCTGGCAAGTTATTTTACATACCACATAAACAGTGGAGGAAAATAGGGATTTGCTGATTACAAACAAAGACAAGGGCAACACTAACAGGAACTAACTTCATGTCTAACATGGACTTACTGTGGCCAATTGCCTCTTTTAACAGCCACTTATTTCTGTAACTCACCCCTTAAAACACAGGAGTACAGGGCTTAACAATCCACCAAGGACACAGAACACCTAAGCAGTAATGCCAGAAGAGGAACTAACACAACAACAGTAACAAGGCCTTGTAGCTGGAGCTTGCTGCAATAAATTCATTTGTAAAGGAGCAGGTACCCAAGAGAGATACCTGGATCAGCCTCTTTCTAGATAGAGGCTGGTACAGCGACATTATGTGAGAGAAACTCCAGACATTTAACATAGTTCTGCATTCTTCTGGAAAGAGAAAAATTGAGGTCTCAGCTGGCAAGGGAGAAGGATGCAATGGAAGTTCTTCTCTCCAGACAGGGGAATTTTCCACATCTTCCCAGCTGTAGTCCCCTTTCCCAGCTCTTCCCCTTACTCCCATTTTACCCACAACAATTACATGAGCCAGTCAGGTGGCCCTTTCTGTTCTTTGTCGTATGCCCCTTCCCTTTTTTTTTTTTTTTAATTTTTGACTCAGATTGAATATATCTTCTATGGCTAAGTTGCTACAGCAGCTAGTACGGCCAAAGCACTGCTACCAATTAAGTTAAGTACAAAGTATGAGATCAATTAATCATTCATTATCTTTCCAATGCAATAGCTGAAGCTCCAGGGTAGGCAGTCCAATAATCCCTACAACCCCCAAGGTGCTCATCGTCTCCTAAGCTGATCATTCATTATCCAGAGCATATCTCCATAGAAAATTCTTCATTTTTCAAGGCAATCAGTTTAGTAGAAATGACAAGTCTTTGGAGCTCTGGTCCACCTTAAACACATGAAGTTTAAGAGACGTGTAAACACATGTTTGATCTTAAACAGGTTTAAGGCCTCATCCTGCTTTCAGTGAAAGCAAAGAGAAAACTCTTACCAAGCACTTGGAATTCATGCTCATTTCACAATACTGACAAAAGCAGGTAACCCTACAAATGCACTGGTCTGCCCTAAGCACTACCTCTGTCCCAAGGCAGAAATATATAAGAATCCAATCCAAGAGATGCATATGCAGTGAAGAAAGCTGTCTTTGGTAAACTGAATGTAGGCACAAAGTGCCTTCAGGTTTCTGGTGTACAAAAGCTAGAAAGCACACGTGCAAAATATCCCAGCTCCTGCCTTCCTTGCTCTAAAATGACCTGCGACCCTGACACAGAACAAATAGCAAGATGGCAGCACAAATCACAAATCCCAGGATGCACACATGTAAGTTAATTCCCTGCTAGGAAACATTCAAACACAGTGATGCTAATTGTCTTGTGGTATGGTGCACCCATTCACTTTTTTAACGAAAAGGTACTTCACGATGAACCATCTCACCTTTACAGAGGAAGATTCTGCAGGAAAAAAGGTAATGCGATGCATTTCTGCTCCTTCAAATGAGAGGGAGAGACGAGGAGAGACGAGGAGAGACGAGGAGAGACGAGGAGAGACGAGGAGAGACGAGGAGAGACGAGGAGAGACGAGGAGAGACGAGGAGAGACGAGGAGAGACGAGGAGAGACGAGGAGAGACGACTATGGAAATGGCGAAGCCTGTGACCTTAACTTCTCAAAACAGGACCAACCAGAGTAATATAGAGCATTATTTAGAGAAAAGTCACTGCCAAAGACAATAACTTAGACGATGTAATGGGAGTGTTCAGTTCAAAGGAACATGCCAGTCAGCACAGACTTTGATCTATCACCATAAGATCACACAGCTGCCTCCTCCTACTTCCTTTTGCCCCCAAAACCTCTTTTCTTTCAGACTCCAACCTCCAAGGCCTCCCACATAACCTTGTGTCCCAGTCAAAGCACAGTTCCTAACACAGAAGCTGCTGCACAGGCCACCAAACAGTCAGAGGGCCTGAGACCCTTCATGCCAGGGTAAGGCAGGCAGGTGATGGTGTGTGTGTATGCGTAGTCCATAAGCACCACCTATGGTAAAAGATGATTTAACCAAAAAGTGAGGCAGCAAGCAAGGAAACGAGCATTTTCAGTGCTGGGTAGCATAGACAGCTCACAGATCTGCGTGGGCAGTAGGGCTTGGAGAAGGGGTTGTATACACTATCCAGAGATGGCTACTCACCCCAGCGGTATAGAGGAGAGCGTACACAGCCAACTAAGTTCCCTGGAGCCTATGCAGTTATTACCTAGCTGTGACTTTGCCACAGTTTTGGAAACTTTTCAGATGTAGGATGTCATTCAAAGTCCACTTAGAGATCAGTTTAAAGACCCTTGCCTCCAGTCCTTTCCCTCTCTCTGTGGGAGCTCCTTCCATACAGTTGGACTAAGGAGGTTTGTTCACATCTGGGAAGCATAAATGAGCAGGAATGACATTCCCCAAACTGCTAAAGAAATCAGGTCCTACTTTCCTAAATAAGACATCTCCCGTGCAAAAAAAAAAAAAAAAAAAAAAAAAAAAAATCTTTCTTCTTCCAAAGTGAAAAAATACAACAAAACCTCAGAATCTACTTTCTTTCTATCTTTTCATAATTTTTTGAAGGAAACAGATGAGTGGGAAGAAGATTTTTATGTGTATCAAACTGCTTCTCCTCCTGCTTTTCCTTGGAAATGAAAGGGGAAGAAAGGAGAAACCTTGACACCATTGAGTTCTAACACAGTATTTTTGCTAAGATCCTTCCAAATTTAATTCTTTCTTTCCTGCGAAGCACATAAGAAAAGGAACTTTGCAGTTTTTCTACAGCAGTTTCCATAAGATTTCCACCAGCTCTCCTGCAAAGAGGTAGCATTCCCCAAGCAAACTGTATCCCTCAGAACATATTCAAGCTAAGGGTCTAGAGGCACCTTCTCCATCTGAACAACAATACTGCCCATGTGTGCTCAAGACACAATTATTGCAGCAGTGCTGCTTCTCTTCCCGTACAGCAGGCAGCGAGTGGACAGGAGTTAGCCTACATACTTTGGCTTCACTGCCCAGCAGAGGCTGGACCTGCTGGACAGTTGCCCTCAGAGCTAGACTTGGCCCTTTACTCAGAGACGGTGGCCAAGACAACCTCACTCCCTATTATTTTTTCAATAATTTTCTCTTCTGGTTTTCCCACCCCTACAACTCACATACCACAAAGGACTTGAGGCTTCTCAGGGGTTGTGTCCTACTTATTATTGGCAACCATGTCCACTTCAGCGCACTCATTGAGTCAGGAGGCCTCATCCAGTGAAGCTGGTGGAATACCCTTCTATTTAAGAAGTGATTTGTTACAAAGAATGATCTCTTGCATTTGGTTGTTGTTTGTCCAGGGAGTTCCTTTGTCATTTACTTGTGTGGTGCAAGGTATTTACTGAGCTCCACATTCCTGGCAGCAGCACAGAAACTGCTTGGACTCAATTCATTAGCATTTAACATTATATTTGTAATAAGATCCACCACTTAAAAAGCACTAGCAAATGTTGCCACCGTACTATGCTGCAAGCACGAGATAAGAAGAGCAGAAAACGTACTAAACACCATCTTTGTTACATATCTGCCAACACTAACTTCTCTGTATGTGGCCATTATAACCTTGCTTTCAACTCTACTGAAACAGCTCATAAAATCTGCCTCTGCCATACAGCACTGTCTGCTCACACAGCGCTAACCTTTAATTAAATGGATACTTCACAAGAAAAGTACAAGGAAGGACAAGTACCCTTCCAGTTTCAGCAAGACAATAACTCACTCCTCACACATATATCCACTGTTTCAAGTTTATGAGTGTACAACAGCACTCAATCAACACACCCCAGCTCCTGAACTACGCAGGTGTATTTGTTCAACACCCATACTCAACACAAGAAAGCATTTCATTTGGGCAAAAGCTTGACTTAAAAAAATCATAAAAATGTTAATGGCATGTTACCATTCAAATTTTCTTAAGTAAGCAATTATTTTTACTTTTGTTTTCCAACTTTTGGTTAAAAAAAGTGTTTTCTTGGAACAGTTTAAAAGAAAATTGCCAGGGAATGGAGCTGATCAATTAAGACCAGGAGAGAAGAACAGCATTCATATGGATAAGTAGGGAGGAAGTGCAGGGAGAAAAAGAAGTAGTAATGAAGCGACAGAGAAGGAAACGAGTCAAGCATTTTCTGTGAACTGTCTTCTGTAAGTTGGCACCTCATCCCAGCTTTTAAAAGGAGAGACACAGTCTAGAGAGAAAATTCAGCAGTGTCTACTTGAAAGGTAAGAGCAAACTTAGACCCTGACAATTACTAAATAAGAACATAATTAATTATTTCTTCAACTGAATAGTCCTGAATCCTACCACAAATCAATCAGCTCTTCTTGCCTAAGAAGCTCTGACTCTATTTTAGCTCAATGAAAACAAAATCAATGAAGGCCAATTATAGCCCATCTCGTTAGAGTATGCAAATAGTGCACCATATAGACGAAGCTGCTATTGCTTAGGGCACTGCTGAGGAAGACACTCGTCAGGCAAACGCAAACGTGAGCTGGTGCTGGCCCCTAGCTGTGTGTGCTGTAAAACACCAGCTCCTTTCCAATTTATTTGAAGGGGATGCAAAAGTAGCAGAGACCAAATGCGCCCAATAGCAGTTCTTCATCAGCTTCCTACTCAGTACTTTCAGGTGCAGAAAGCCCACCAACGTGTCTCAGATTCAAGGTTAGTTACAAGAAATGCTGCATGCAAAGCTACGGAAAACTGAGCGAGCCTACCTTCCTTTCATCATCGTATGTCAAGAATGCACATTAAGAAGCACATAATTATATTGCAAGGAAAGGATTTCATCCAACTGCCACCTACATCAATTGAACAACTTGCCCTCTCAAATGACAACCGAGACTTCTGAGTCTCTAGAACAGATTTCTGGCTATCAACACAGACAGCAGTATATATCCACCCTGCCACCACTCTAATCTGAGCCTGCTTTTCCCCCCACCAAACCAAAACCAAAACTGTAGTATTTCAAGAAGCTTCATCCTCTTCCCTGTGAAAATTCAAAATGTGAACAAAAAGTTTGCCAAAATTTTCACGCATGCAATGTATGCTCCATAGCTGTCTGGAGACACAAGGCTACTGCACAATGGACTGTTTTGAGTTGGACTTTTTTTCCTGCCAGTGCTCCACAGCTCTGCATACCCCAGCCACACAGGAGGACTGACACAGTGGATGGTGACTGCACACACATTCCTGCAGCGCGCATGCTGCACGCAGTGAGCACGCGCCTGCCAGACTGTGAGTTCCAATTTCCTACACCCGCAAAAATCTGGCCTTCCTGGGTCCTGTTCATCCTGACCAATTTTCCCATAGTTTTACTTGCAACAGACAGGATTATTCCTTTCAGTCACCTGCAGGGACCAAGTTTCCCAGTTCTCTGGCTACAGCCCAAGTACATTTTTGGCCAAAAGCCTCCCACACAGTGGCTTTCTGCCCACATAGTGTGACTTTACCCTTGGCTTTATAGACAACTTTGATGGACAGCTTCATCTGTCCATTGGCTACCTAAAAATTATGATGTAATACTTACTTTACTGCCACACTTGTCAGCGTTGCCAGGACTTGCAGTAAACTACATAACAGCAGCTACAGAAGGACTTACAATGAAGTATGCGACTTTTGCAAGATCAGGGTGCCTCCAATTTTGTTTGTGGTGTTGAAACTCTGATGTCACAGCATAGCCCAGGCTATTGGGTTGTGCGTGTTCAGGGGTTTGGGGTTTCTGTTTGTTATTTTTTTCTTATTGTTATTTTTATGTTACTCATTATAGCTAGGGTTGTTTTTTTTTAAACACCTTGAAAAGGAACATAATTATGCAATATTGGAAGCATAAATATATATGGAAGCAATATATATATTGGAAGCATGGAAGACAAACCATTACTGCTTTTAACACTGAATCTTGACACACATACCTAAGAGATGTGAGAAGCCAAACCTGGGGGTTCAACCGCTCCAAACACAGTTGACCCTCACTCCTTTTGCATATTTGCAGGTAACACTGATTTCTAAGCTAAATCTGGATATTAGCATTTTTGCCATTAAAAAAAATTCTTCCTATTTAAATACTGTACATCTCTAACTTCAAGAACTGGAAGCGTTAGAACTGAAACCTTAAAAGCAAAAAAGTGGAGAAAAAAAATTGTTCATTACTTCATAAGCAGCTATATGCAATAAAAAGCATCCTTTTCAGACAGTTTTGAAAACAATGAGCAAACCCTTGTGCAAAGTAACATGATGCTCAATAGCATAATAGCCTCCTTGAAACAGTATCCTTAAGAGTTTATTTTACCTTTCTGATAAGAGAATAGTGTGAAATAATAACCACTCTTGTTGCAGGACACACACAGAAATGCACACAGCTAGAAGGCTGTCTGAGACACTGCACAGGGGAATTCTGTAAGCTGTAACGAGGTGTGCTGGAATTGTCATCACGTGCCCATGAAAAAACTTCAGGGCTATCAAGGGCATTCTTGAGACAGCATTTCTCCTGTCGTATTCTGGGATGTATTTCTTCTGCTTTCTCTCTGGGTCACAACCAATTCAAATGGCCATTTTCTTAGTGGCTGAGAGTTTTACTCCCTACAGAGTCCATCTTCTTAAAGAACCACAGTGACATATACAAGCAACCTTGTTCTTTATCTAGTTACTGATCTCTCTCTTTTTAAGTCTACAGGAAATGACGCTCCACAAACAGCCAAACACAACAGCAGACAAGATGAGGAAGGCTGCCTTACTGATGGAAAATCCCAATGACAGCAACAAGCCTGCAACAAGCCCAGAGAATTGGTGAGAGTAGCATAACTTGCTGTGAGGAAGGCAGCCCTATGTAGCAGGGGCTAAAATGCAACACCATGCAAGCCTCGACAGTGGGCCCATTTACACAGATTCCATCTTTACCCAATTTCATTTCAGTTAGCTTCATTTGCCTTGCTACATCACCATCTCAAGCAAAGATTAATCCAATTTAAGGTCCCAAATTGTTAAGCCACTTCAACTCTGCAAAGCTGGACAGTACAGGTTTAAGCAAATAATTTTATCTTTTGACAATAAGCCTGTGCTTGGCTGGCTTCCTAAACTGGATTTCTATAACCTGTGTTTACTATGATTTAGCCAGATCAAACTTAAACTCTCTGCGAGATGCTGGTGTGTATTTCCACCAGGAGGAGATAAATGGTCTTATTTGCTCCTACAAAGTAAAGCCCAAAGTGAGAGTAGCAGTATCCCCAAAGCATCACAGTTAGTTCCTGGTGCTGCCATCAGCAATGACTGTAAAACTCCCACACCCCATGCAGAGCCCATCAGAGAAACAAGGTCTGATTTGCTAAAATCCCTATTTCTCTATGTATCTGCTCCTCTACAATATTACTTGCACCTTTGTCATCTTTAAATCATTGGTGCACACAACGGTGAGGTTGGGGTTTTGGGGTTTTTTTGGTTGATTTTTTTTGTTACTCTAAAACCTCAAGAGATTCCAGTGCAAATTAGGAATCTGAATGTCATTGGCATAAACCTTGAAGCCACACAGGAAGCATGTGGATCTGTTTTTACCAAATTACATGCAATCGTTTTCTTCTTTTTCAAGAAAATTTACAATTAATCGTGTCCCCGAAACTTGTCTATCTAAAGAGCTGGAAGAGTTGCTAATGTACCTCAATGGAACCAATGACTTGGGAATTTTCTTTATCTAGGAGTGCTATCAGAACATGAGGTAATGCAGATTTCCAGGAGCTTTTTGCCAAGCAATCAGGCAAGATGTGAAAATGGAGCCTGGTCACTTTACACCACGCACATGACGGTACTTATGTCAAAGGCATATTCATTTTCCATGAGACATGAAGAATTCAAAGCGGTAAAACTTATCTACACAGTTCATGGTCCGAGATTTTGCCAACGGATTCTGGCAGTATTTTGGGTTCATAACCATGCCAGGCTCTGTGAAATAGATAGAGATCAAAAAGTAGAACTTGAAACATACATATATATATATATATATATATATATAAAATGCCAGACACTCACTACCAATGTCCCGCTGAAAGATGCAGTATCTGAAGAGAACCTAAAATGAGGACTATATGCAGTTTAAAAGGATGTGAAATTCATTTGACAGAAATGTAGTTATGCCAGAGGCTAATTATTGTATAAAAATGATAACAGTAATTTAAAGAAAGTAACAGCATGCCTTAATTTTGGCAATTGGAGATGGCACCTGTAGCGGTGATTAAATAAGACAGGCTGGTTAGTACTCGCTAGTGAGCACACACATGCATCTAACCTTAATCTTTTCTCTACACTTTGTAGTAACATGACAGTGATGCCACTCTGGGTAAAAGTTAACTCTCAGTCTTAGTCCTTAGTACAAACCTTGGCTCTTTGGCCAAACCACTCCAGCCCTCTCAGTGTGCTTTGAAAACCTCCACAAATACAGCAGCAAACACCCTGTTCACATAACCTAAGGACCAGAAATCAATATGTCTATGGAAAATGAAAATCCTAGCCCTGAGATAGCACTGATTATCAACTCCCTATGAGTATTCTTAAAGAGATAAATGAGTGCATGTGATTTCAAGGGAGTAGCGAGATGCCAGATAAACACTGCTGCCATCCTCAAGGTTTATTTTGAGCTCCTTTGAAACACAGTAAATCCTGTACTGATTGAAGTGGGAGCACAAGTGAATCCCGACCAAAACACATTCAAAACTGTGAGGACAACATCTCAATCTCAAACACAAGCAAAAGTTTTGCCCCTTTGGTGCATGAAGAGGTGGTCATTAGACTGCCCAGCACAGCTCCAAAAGATACCGAGACGAGTACAAACTAAGGATGCAGTCTGGCTTCAGCACTACTTTTCTGAGCAGCATTATTTCAAAAGCCGTAACTGCACTCCCACCCCAGTCATGTCTTCTTTTTAATTCATGTGTTATCTCTAGTTTCACAGAACTAGTCCAAGCCTGTGCTACTTCTGAACTTACTAAGACTGAAGACTTACATTTGGGCACTACCTTTCTCAAGGTATCAGGGACAATTTCCAAAGATCTTTTGGCACCTGAAGATTAAGATACAAGGTTTTTAGGCATTCCAAGACAGCATCTAACACCCACCAGGCACTTAGGAACCCTAGACGCCTAAGTACCCTCCCTCACTCCCCAACCCCTCCCCAAAAGCCCAGAAAAAATGTTTAACTTTTACCCTAAGCCAGCCCAGCTAAACAAACAGATGGGTTTGGGACTTCAGTTGATCACTGGTTTCTTCATATAGCTAACTTGGGGATTGACTACCTCCTAAACAAGATTATTCTTCTCCTTCCTGAACACGTTTCATCATTATTATTGTTGAGCAAGACAAGGAAGAAATTTCTGCTGCTGACAAGAGACCACGCTTCTGAATTCCCATCCCTTCCCCTAAGCACGAATGCAGCATTAGGAGTCAAGTACACAAGTGGAAGTTTGATTGCAATTGCTGGAAAGGATTAATCCCTGCCCAGGCAGACAACTTCTGCAGTCCAGTAATTAAGTGGAACCATTGCACAAGATGAAGCATGAGGAAGAAAATTAGAGTATGATGTGCAAGCATTGTTTTGTGCTAGAGCTGTCCCCACATGGGTTTGCACTCCATCACGCCCACTTTATGCAATGCTGTCCAGCATCTGGACTAATCCATTATCCCAGGATGAAGTGAGGAGAACACATAGCCAATCTCATCATTCTTCTATGTAACTAATTGCAGAAGAGTGACTTGCTATTGTCTGGGAATGAAGGTAGAGAGACAGAGCCCACAGGCAAGCAATATGAGAAAATCAAAACTGAAAGTACATGCAGACATCATTCTTAGGTGACAAAACTTGTGCCTTCCTTTTGGGAAAAAAAAAATCAGGCATGAAATTGCACAACCAGAGAACATTTAAAAAAATATTCTAGGTTACAACACACATGAGAAAAAATATGGAAAGGTGGAAAGTCCTGATGAGCAAAGCACGCATAAAAACCTGCCACTGTTCAGCAAAGTTCTGACTCATGTCAACAAGTCACTTCGGAGGCATAAAGTCTTGGTATGTCTAGCCTAACACCAACACAGAGCCTCAAACTGTAGGTGGCAGCGCTCTGGTAAGAATCCCCTTTACTTGAAAACTCCAAGAGCATCAAGGAAGACTTATTTATAAAAGGCATGAGTCCCCTGCCCCCATCCTAGCTCAGCACCAGTTCATTCCAAAAGCCCTCTTCACTACTCAAAGCAAGAACATTTCCACTATTTTGTAGAAAGATAATGTTATAAGTTACCCCCCAGCCAATTCATTGCACAAGGACGTAACTTGGGGAAAAAAAACAAACAAACAAACAACAAACCACAAAATCCAATAAACCTTCATGCAGTCATCAGCTGAAAGACAGAACTGCTTCGCAGGGAAGTCTCTTTCCTGCAACATACTCAGCACGTGGCTGGAATTAAGGCAACAGCCTCAAGGTTCCAAAGCAAATTTCCTTTAGATTTCTGTGCAACTTGCTTTTACATGAGACAACTCTGGAATTATCAGGACTTAAAAGCTTAAGTACTAAGATAGGACATGTATTCAAGGTAGAGCTAAAAACCTCACTCCTGAGATCCATTCTTATTTTAAACTGACATGACTCCAGTAAAATGAACCAAGTTAGACTGGTGGAATAGTGTCAAGGCACTACATGGCAGGGCAATTCAGAGAAGTTAAGGGTTATTAATCTCTCATGCTTTCTCTGAAATTCAGGTCTCTACAAAGTTAGGTCTCCAAGACATGCTGTGCACACAGAATGTCATCTGATGTGTGAAAAAAAGTTGGATACAGTCCAGCCCATGAGTTGTACACTAGAATGGCATAAGGACACAACAGAGTTACTACCACTGATTCCAGCACACTGGAAACATCCTGGAATTTGGTGGGGCCAGGTCCAGGCCAGGTAGCCCTTCCCACCACAGAGATGCAGCAACTGCAGTCTGGCTACCTCTATCTGAGTTTCCACGCCTGGTGCCATGCCTGGCTTGCAGTGGAGAGGTAGGAAGCTGGCAAGATTTCTCTGTGCCTCCTCAGCATGTTGCAGGGCAGTTCCACTGAAGCTCAGATACAGGCAACTTCATACCCTGCTGCCCCAAAGGTGATCCCATCACCAGTTTGCAACTTGCAAAGCTGAGTCAAGCATTTGCCCATCCCATACTATTTAACAGAATTATCAGTCTTATCCATGGAACTATCATATCTTGTGTCTGTGTTGTACTTAAAAACAATATCATTTTTCTTATTAGCCAAAGGGTAAGAAGAGGTCACACAAACTGTTATAGAGCCTAAAAGCCAGATATTAATTTTGAAAGACTGTAATAGCTTTGTGATCTGTGCAAAAAAAAAAAAAAAAAATCATCATTCCAGATGATGTCTTACATGTACTGGCTTCTCCGTAAAATGAATTTACCTTTTCATTATTATTTACTGACTGTGGTTGTATTTCATTTGTATGGATTTTATCCAGCGCATCAGGGTAAAAACAGCCTCAGAAAATCTAATAAAAAGATGGAGACAGTGACCAATCATTGGAGTCTGTATCTTGACTCTTGAGGTCATATTTCTGCCTTTTTTATTATGTTCATTTCAGGGAAACAAAAAAACAACTTTCTGGATGGGAACAAATCAGAGCTGGTAATGGCAAGGCCATATTCTTCAGGAACAGCAGTGCCAAAAAGCACAGCTGTGACAAAACCAACAGTTTACCCTCACTGTCAGGCTTGAACAGCTAGTTTCTCATCCAAATCAATATTAAAAATCCCCAAGACTTTTTAGCAGCTTCCTAGTCCAACTGCATCTGCTCACACATGGCTGAGTTGAGATCTGTGTTTTGCAGCACATCCTGGCCTACATCCATGCTCCAAGTGGTGTCCCTCAGGGGTCTGTATTGGGACTGGTGCTGTTTACTATCTTCATCAATGACACAGTGTGATTGAGTGCACCCTCAGCAAATTTGCAGATGACACCAAGCTGAGTGGTGCAGTTGACATGCCTGAGGGAGAGAATGCCATCCAGAGGGACCTGGACAAGCTTGAAAAGTGGGCCCATGTGAACTTCATGAGGTTCAACAAGGCTAAGTGCAAGATCCTGCACCTGGGTCGGGGCAATCCCCAGTATCAATACAGGCTGAGGGATGAAGGGATTGAGAGCAGCCCTGTGGAGAAGGACTTGGGGGCACTGGTGGATGAAAAGCTGGACATGAGCTGGCAACGTGTGCTCACAGCCCAGAAAGCCAACCGTATCCTGGGCTGCATGAAAAGAAGTGCGGCCAGCAGGGCGAGGGAGGTGATTCTGCCCTTCTACTCCACTGTCATGAGACTGACCCCACCTGGAGTACTGCATCCAGCTCTGGAGTCCTCAATACAGGAAAGACATGGATCTGTTGGAGCAGGTCTATAGGAGAGCCACGAAAATGATCATAAAAGAGGTGTTCCGCCCCTGTGAGGACAGGCTGAGAAAGTTGAGGTTGTTCCACCTGAAGAAGAGAAGGCTCCAGGGAGACCTTATTGCAGCCTTAAGGGGGGCTTGTAAGAAAGATGGGACAGACTTCTTAGTAGGGCCTGTTGTGATAGGAGAAGGGGTAATGGTTTTAAACCAAAAGGTAGATGTAGACTAGACAGAAGGCAGTTTTTACAATGAAGGGGGTGAAAAACTGGAATGGTTGCCCAGAGAGGTGGTAGATGCCCCATCCCTGGAAACATTCAAGGTCAGGTGGGATGGGGCTTAGAGCAACCTTATCTAGTTGAAGATATCCCTACTCATTGCAGAAGGGTTGGAAGAGATGATCTTTAAAGGTCCCTTCCAACCCAAACCATTCTATGACTCTATGAAAACACCATTATACAACTTCAATTAGAGCTTGCAGTCTAAGTTGAGGCACAATTGCATATAAAATCAGGCTTCCTTAGTGCTAGTACTGATAAATTTTTTTAATCCAACAGCTACTTAATGTCCAACATTCACAAAAAAAACCAGTAACTTGGAATCTTCTAGGGCATTAGTACTAGTACCTTGGACAAGTCTGAAGTAGCTGAAGTCTGCTTTCATCTCAGTTATGTCTCTTTAGGTGTTCTTTGGCTCCTTCCTTAAATACCTCAATACTGCTTAAAATCCTTTCCATTCCTCAAGCGAGAATTCGCAGACTGGTTAATACCTGCACTGTCCAATTCTTGAGAAGTACTAGGCAAAACAAAGAAGAGCAGGAATACATCACATTTGCCAGCCTGGTGCTTAAAGTCTTCTACAAGCTATATCAAATAAATATCAGGGGCAGGGGTGGGGCGGGGGGGGCAGAACAGACCTAACTCTTAACTAGAAACCTCTATCAATCTATTTAGTAGCAGAGAGGACAAGGACATTTTAAAAGTACCTTAAAACTCAGAGTAAAACAATTTAGATTTTGGCCCAGGAGCTTCCAGAGCCAATACTGAGTTTTTCATAACAAGTTTCCAAGGACTCTGGATTTGAGTATTTTCATTAGTCTACTTCATGTCAACCATGAGTTTTCTATAACAACAGCCTGCATATGTTTAACAGGCAGAGCAACTTAAGAGGATACAAACAGAACCCTTGGCTATACCCGCTGTGCTCAACATAGAAACAGCATGTAGATTTCAGCAATGGGAAAAAAATCAGTGACATTTGAATTGGATTCCATCACCATCTTTAAAACCTACTACCTGTTTTTTTTGCCCAAAGTCAGTAAGGAACACACAAGTTTTATCAAAGCTTGAAAGGGGCCACCTCTTCTCTAAACTCAAAGGTCTTCCTCTAAATCCAAACAAAAATAATATGTACTTAGGTCCTTAGACAAGAATCAATGCTCTATGTGGCCAGCACTAGGAAATAAGTTCAACTGCTGCATGGATTTCTTGAGCTGTCTCTACTGATCCAACCCAATCAGCTGCAACATTTCCCAGATCTGTCAGGGAAAAAGGAAAAAATTGTACAAAAGCTTTCCAAAGGCAGTAGAAACAAGAGAGCAGCTTAACTGGCATTGAGCAAGTGTTACCTTCTATTCACTGTCCTTCTGCTATTAGCCATTGTGGTATGCATTGTTGCCCTATAAAAAAAATTTCTCCAAAGTTAATAGACTTATTTCCAAACCACTCAATGAATGTGCATCTCATGTCTGTAACAAATTTCAAATATGGTCCAGAACAATCTATTAGTAGTCACCGCTGCTCACACAGCCTCCCTGAACACATTTTTCAGAGATATATGAGAAGTCTAGGGATACAACACCAAAAACCTATCAAGTCTTGCTAGGAATGGAGTCAAAGAACAAGATGACATTTTGCTTAGTAAATATGCATAAGCAAGAATCCTCATCAGCTGATTCATTTACCTACATCTTCTCCACTCATGCAGCAATTAAGAACTGAGTGAGCAATGCCTCTTTTTATGACCATACAGATATATACTTCACTCATGCGGTCCTTAGTGCCACTCATACAGCTCATCTACATTTTTTCTTGATAAATTCTCTACAAAATAAGGTGGATCTTGTTTAACAATGAGTTCAGTAGAGGCTATTTGTAAATCTGTTGAAGCCACAGATTCTAAAAAAGTCACAAAACTCCACTTGGCTTGCCAGACAACATTTCCTTACCATGTCATTGTATTACCTTATTGTCATCATCCTTTGACTCAGCAGGGCTTTTTGCCTTAAAATCCAGTTTTGCCCTAAGCAAGAAGCAAACTGCTGTCTTTGGCACTTTCCCCAAAGCTCACAATCCTGTTGCTGTAGACATGTGCACCTAACAGGGCACCTCCGTGAGCACTGTAAAGATTTCAAAAACCACTGCAGTTCAATTAATGATGATCAACTCCAAAAGCAAGAAGCAAGCAGAGGGACATCAGCCCATAAACTGACTGTGAAGATTCTCTTAGGAATCATGTATTTAAGCCTTCACCAAAACAATTCTTGTTCCAACTACAGAGGAATACATCACAATCTATACCTTAGAAGAAATATTCTATACATGTACTCACACATCAATATTTATACAAAACAGATTTTTAGACGTTACCTAAATTGTATTTTATGTGTGTATGCATGTGCACACATCCAGGCGTGCTTTTAAAAAGCTATGTCGTCCTTACAAAGTTTCCTACCATGAGGGCAACCCAGGAAAGCTCAAGCTCACAGCTAATATCCATAAATTATGACAAACATATTCAATTAGCCCAAAGCTTACATGACCAGTTCATCTTAATAGCAATAATATAACTTGGTTCAAAGTTGAACTAGGTTCACATTAAGTGAAAAACCTTTGCTGTGTCTCACTTGTCTTACCACTCTAACCCTTTCAATATAAACAATTTTGTTCTTAAAGGCCTGCCATGCTAAACCTGGAAGCATTTGTCTAAGAGCCCCTTCCCAATGTTTTCTTTCAAGGTCACATACCTCTAATGGGCTTCACAACCAGATTTCCAAGACAAAGTACAATATGCTGCATGCCTATATAATATTCAATGAATAAAAGTATTTGTCCTTGTGTAAGTGCATGGACTGAGGGATAATGGAAAGCAGATCAGGAACACTTTTTTGGGAGACTACGTTCTAACAGATTTTTAAACTTGATTATCAGCTGTGGAACAGTAATTTTTTTTCAACATTAAACTGAAACTCTCTGCTACAGGAAAAGACTACTTACAAATGAACTCACGGTATGTTACAAATTTAGAAGCTCGTCATTCCTTAGAGTCTGAGGAGGGGGCAAAAGAAAAAAAGGAAAAAAGGAAAAAACTCAGGTTAGAAATCAGGTAAGAGCTCAACTACAACTGGTCCTTTATGTCACAGTGACTGAAATTTCCATGACCCTAATTTTAAGTTTCCAGGAAGTATAACTGTTTTATTTACACACATTTAGAGAAGAGTATAAAAGCCACACAAGACACATTAGAAATATAGAATTTATTTCTCTTTACATTCAGACAGCAATATATTGCAGATTTGAACATGCCACACCTTGTATCATAGTGACTTATGGATCCTATGTTCATAGTTGTGACAGCTATTCCTAGCGCAGATCAACACAAAACATGTTTCTGGAGTGGCTCTCTTGAGATCTTTAAACCATTAGCAGCAACTTTTGCAGAAGGGTAGTCTTGAAAACCCACTTCATAAAAATTCGTCTGTCATAGCCTACATTATCCAACTGCTTACTGTATCTTCCCTTTACAGCTCCCGATCTCAAGAAAGCAATTTCAACAGTAGCAGTGGATAGGGAGATTGAGGACTTGCCCCTTTCTTCCCTCCGGTAGCAGTTCTCAATAAAGGCAATACCATGTTATAAGGCCACCAAATTCCTCATGGTCCATGAACTGTGCTTTCGGTAGGGCAGTTCCTTTCCCATCCTTTAAGGTCTGCAGCCCTTGCCTCCCTTCCCTCCTTGCACATCCAGGTGCAAGTTAACCAAAAGAGTCAATCTTTACACTTCTGACAATATCCCAAAACATTATTTAAGTCATCTACAACTAAAAGTCTGTGAGCAACAGGAAAAAACGACAAAATTTTGTTATGTTTAAAGCTTCAAAGTACCATGAACAAGAGGTTATCTTCACAACCAGTGTCCTGACAGCATCTGTTCAGTGTACTTTCCTTCATCCTTACAAACTCAGAAAAACTGTGGTGCTTTCTTCCTTTTGCTTCTTAATTCTCCACACATTCAGCTCAAGAATATCAGGAGCTACACTGCATCATCACATGAAGATGGGGAGAGACAGGGAAGTGAGAAGAGTGAAAAGGGAGAGAGAGATACAGAGACACTGCCCTTTGCAGGCTCTGCACCAGCCATACAAAGAATATGCATACACTTGATGAGGGATTTTGTTGCTTCAGTTTTTGGTTTGTTTTTTTTTTTTAATTAAAAAACATAATTCCTGCTAAGGCTGGTTGTGCAAAATTAGTTTTCAAGAACCACCATTCAGTCTGACTCTGTTCCTGCAGACAGACCTCCTATTGATCCATTTCTCACTAGCATTTTGCTGTAGTTTTTCTGCTGTTCTTCTTTGAAAGTATCTTTGACTTTTGCTCGTTTCAGACCACCATCCCTGGAACAGAGCAAGAGAGAAAAGTAACCCATCACGATTGTTACCACTATTGTAATCAAACTATATATTGTATTAACTTAGTTAACTCTAGAGTCTTAACCTAAAAGATGGTTAAGGTAGCTTTTCTTCAAAACTTCTAGAACATCCAAATTTAAGCATGTTTATTAAAACATTTACCTTAAGCCATAACGCTTATGCAGTCCAAAGTTTGAGTTTAGCCTGTTAAAGCAGCTTACTTGTGTTGGTAACAGGCTGCATCTACCGCAGAAATCTTTGCCAATCTGGATGCTAATTCCCTAGACTGTAGAGGCAGTCAGTCTTGAGCCAGTTGTCTCTAGTCTTACATCATTCAGAAGGCCAGCTGGGCCTCATAGTTGAATCCATTTGCCTGTTCTCTTCATCAGAATCTTGCTCTCAAGTTTGTTTCATGCAGTCCTATGAAATCTAGGCATTATGCTGCTACTTACCGAAGTAGGACATAAGAAAGTCTGAGCAGAAAGCCTCAAGCCCTGTGTTTTATTTTTTGTTGTTCGTCAGTTTTGCCAAGTAACTTCAATTCTGCTCCTTCATCTCAGCATGAGAAACAACTGTTAAGGGACCCTTGCAAAAGCATCAAGCCTTTAGGTGAAGCTCACTGCACAGAAGCTACATGCTCCAAAGACTTTACGCATCTCTTACTTTTACTTTCATATACATGCATGTGAAGTTACTCCCTTGTTTTCTCATGAGTTGAATAAAGTTATGGTGAATCTTATCTGTCACAAAGCTAAGGGAAGAAGCACCTGTCAGTCAAACTAACAACAGATAGTCCATGAAGTCTAACAAGGATGGCATCACTCACCAGGGAAGTTCAGTCAGTCCTCCTTGGTGAGCAATGGCTGACCTCACTCTGTTGGCAAAGTGAACAGCATCTTCGCCTTCCTTCAAGGTCATAAATTCAACATAATCAAAGCAGAGAGAAGTGAATTGAAACAGACTTCCATAACACTTTTCATCTGCTGCCTCATCAAATTAGCTCACTGCCAAATGATCCGTCCTTTATCATTCTAACACAATGTTCCAATGTGATGATAATTTAGCTCATTTTTCCCCTAAAGTGTTGAAATTAGGGGAAAATTTTGCTCCAACAGGATGGAACATCAACAGCGTTGCTACTGTGAATAGCACTATATTTACTGCTATCCTTTGCATATTTGATGCACTGCTGATGGTACAAAGGTGCACCAGGAAAAGCTAAGTCAAATCATACAAAGTCAACACTAACAGTGTTTATAAGTCCAGTATAAAATTCTGATTTGAAGACATGGGGTGAGTAGGGATTTGGGGGGAAGAGAGTAAAAAGAGGCACTTGCAGACACAGTCAAGTTCTTAAATAGTGATCAGTCAACCAGATGCTAGATTACCTTTCTAACCATTGGTGGCATGTACCACACGTTGCAAACAATGGCCCAGCTGGTCATTATTCGCAGCAGATAGCTCACGATGTTATATTTGCTGCTGTTCCAGAACGCGTCTCCAAACTGAGGATCATACTGTAAGGGATCACAAAAAATAAATCATAAAACCATTTCCCACAGACCACCACAGCTTGTCTCAGATCTGAGGTGGATGATTTCAGCCACATGCCAGAGTACGAGAAAATTCACAAGTTTGCTTAGAATGAGGCTTCAGAAAAATCAGCCTGTGCTTATTAGTGCTGCTTGCGATGACACGACAGATCCAGCAGCAGATGTCACCCATTTGCCCAAACAGCCAAAAGAGCCAAGTCTGCTGCGAGCTGCATGCTTCTCTTCCCTTCGGCACTGGGAAGGAGTAGCTGGATCTCCCTTCCTTCCAGCTTTCTGGAGGAAGAAGCTGACCCTACCAGGTCCTACCAGCCAGGCTCCATAGGCTGAAGGACTTCACTTTCTCATTTCAGCCACTTACACTCTAGAAGTCATCCACGGCACGTAGTCAATTGCCAGAGCTACTGTGCAGCTGTACCGAGACAGCTTCCTACCACCCCAACAAAAACAGATCCCAAACTTTCAAATTCAGCAGCCAGCTATTTCCACTTACTTTGATTGCAACAGGATAGATTGTTCCTCCTATTTCAAAGCTCCCCTTCTTGAACATCATCACAGATGTATTGTTTATGCAGGTGCCTGTCCAGAAAAGAAACTAAAGTCATTACTTCACACAGCCTACCACATTTCAGTAGCAAGACTACATCAACACACAGGTCTTACACTCACTGAGGAGCAAATGCAGGCCCTTTATGGGCAACTTAAGCATCTCTCCCATCTGCTTTCACTCTTTCTCTCATGACTGACACCTTGAGTGAAGCCAGAACATGTGAGAGACAAAAAGCATGAGGTAGAAGTTAGATCTGTAGGACAGTGAATTGATATCCACAGTGCAAAAGAAAATCTTCCCATTCTTCTGCCTACAGCTCCTGCCAGGAGACCCAACAGCCAGGGACAGTATTGTGTTGTCTTCATGTAATCTCATGTTAAAGATGAAAAACAGGAATACCCTAATAAAATCTAAGCCAGAGGTGAAGATACATTTGAGCACCAGAAGCCATGAAAAGAGAACAGGGATGACATTTACACTGAATGGAGATAAGGAGCAGTTCAGCTTCTTACCTTCTGGAAAAATTAAGATCGGGAGTTTGCTTTTATCTGCCACATGTTCCCTGAGTCTGTGGAAGCAGAAGAAAAGCTTAAAAAAACAGCTCCTTTCCACTTTTCTTTCTCCAGACAGGTGCATAGAAAATATATTTACATATAAGACATTTATTTGAAACCAAAGCCTTTTACTGGACACTAATTTATACTTGCTTTTCTGTTTCAGACAAACCTGAAGCTTTGCGCAAGCCATCCCTTAGGCCCCTGGTGCATTACACTGAGGCAACACCCTGTTTTCTTTCCTCCATATTATTTTAATAATGATTGTCAGGGAAGCCAACAGTCCAATTAACTGATCAACTCAACCTGGAAGAAATTGCCTACATAAGAAAAAAGTCTTGTGCAGTGGTCGTCCATCCAGGGGCTGCTTACTTAACAGCAGATTTCTTAAAAAGAGGACTCCTAAATGCCTACAGCTCACACTACTTGAGTAACACTTGGATGACTTGGCAAAGCTGTCCTGCTGCACAGAGGCAAATGAGGTGAAGAAGTTATTCTGTCAAAATTAACCTCAAAGTTCTTTAAAAATGAGGAGGAATTTCTATCACTGTACTGTAGTGTTCATGGGTATGCCTTTGGTGACAATCTGCAGAAAATTGCCTTTGTAAGCAGCTCAGACATAACTAGACACATTTTTGCCCCTCACCCAAACAAGCAAAGCTTGTTATTTCTAGTGGCTCACAATATCAAATGAAGTTGAGACAGTTCATGTCACAGAAAGCCCATTTTTTCATCAGTATTTCTCTTCAACAGAAAGTCCCAGAACTTGAAGTATCTTCACATCCTTTCAAAATGTATATAATAATGTCATCAGACATTAGTTAATTATGCTGATGACTACCCAAATGAGATGTTTTGTGACAGTCTGCTGCAATCCAGACCTTACCAGAACCTTTGGTCTGAACCGTTTCACCCTGTATGAACTTTTCAAGCCTTCCTTGGTGACCTAGGAACCTGACATTTTGACTGCAGTCTGCTGTACCAAAGCCCACACAAGCAAGCATATTCAGGTCATTCTGAATGATCCAGTTTGCTGCATACCAGCCCTCCAACTCACTCCAAGAACTGCTGTTGAGCCACTACTATACTGATTGCTTCCACTCCTACCTACATCTACTGATTTGCAATACCCTGCATCACATCATTCCAGCCTACAGTAATGTGGAATTACAGACAACTCGTATCCCTGTGATTAGCATTTATAAGCAGCAGTCACCATTTGGAGTGAGACAACTAGATATGGCTCCTGCTAAAAGAAGATGCTTTCGCAAGTCAGTCTTTTACCCTCTTGAGATCCCAAGGTTCCAAGTTCCCTGTTTCCCCACTGCAACCTCATCAGCTGCTTGGGCTTCTGTCTTTCCAAAGCTTTAATTCCTCTCATCTAGGTCTTTGATTGTTCAATGACTCTTCAGGGATTACATACCCGGGCATGGCCTCTCAGGCACTAGTAGGTACCGGAGCTACACTAGCACCGCAATCCCCTGCTCCAACCCACACCTCACCTTTTTGTCACTAGATGGCGATCTTTGATTTCCGAGCGTTCAAACCAGACGTGAGGACATGCCTTGACTGTGGCTCTCTGAATAACTCCCATTAGTCCACCGTGAACCTGGCCAACCTGCAAGCCCAATAAGGCACATCAGCATATGAGACACCTGAAAAACAGAACTTCCTCTTCTGCATCCCCCTCAAAAAAAAAACCCAAACACACTGGAGACTGCAAACCAGGATTGGGCAGTACCCACAAAAACTATTAAAATGCATTCACTCGAAAGGATCTAAATGCGTGCATGGAAGCATATCAAGTATTTCACCAGATGAAGAGTTAGCATCAACACTGCCAGGACAACTTTGCCAGCATGTAACTTGTAGACCAGCTTCAACACAATTTATACTTTTCCCCACTGACTAGTGCCCACGTTAACATCTCTACTGTGAAAGTTAAGTACTGAACTCCACAACCAATACTCTGCAGTCTTTCCCTCTCCTGGTCTCCCTCCCTTTGCTGTGGCCATCATGGATCTTCTCATACCATTGCATAGCATCCATCGTTTGTCAAAATGATCGCGTCTATTGGTGATGTGTGGTTGGCAACACAAATTCCTCCTTTCTGAGGTTTGTTTTCCCTGCAATTACATAATTTTTTGTTAGACTACTAGTGCACTAAGCACCACATTACACACACAACAGGTTCTATAAAGCTGTCAGGTGAGTCAGCATCTAGTGCGACATTAACCTGCAGGTCAGGAAAAAGCTGCCCATTTCAAATGGGATACTCACACACACAGAAGTATACACACGCTTTGCTATCATAATGTCAGCTCACTCACTTGTTGTGGTAATGGATAGTACCAGACAGAGCTCTGACAAGGATGCGGGAGCACGTGAGGTGGACCACTTCACTCAGATAGTTTTTCACACTGAAAGAAATCACAGGCATCTGGAGCATCCTGGAAAGCAGCTAGACACACACACAATATTCTCCAGACTACTCAACACAACTCAGGGAGGAAATTTTACTGGTACTCTGGAGCAGAGAGGGATATTCCCAGCTCTACCATTCACTTGCTACAGCAGCTCAGCCAAGACACATCATACCCTTGGTCTCGCTTACCTAGGCAAGGCTGTCATCACCTCACTGGGTACTTTTTATCCCAGCACCATTATCTCCCCTAAAACACTCCCTTCGAGTCTCTCATGACAGCAAGAGGAGCCCATCAGAAATCACCAACCTCAGCCCAAGTTCAAAATGCCACTAAAAGCAAGGCCACAAGTTTGTGGGTGGACTATCAGCAGTCTATCACTTGTAAAATCTATCCAGTCCTAATCTTGAGTTGTTTGCACTGATGCAACTTGGCAAGTTCATCTCTCACACACCACACACAGTACCTACCTGCTGTTTGGCAGCTGTCCTACCATTGTTGTCCCCACAATCATTGAGGTAATCCCAATGGCAGCGAGGGTAAAGCTACAGACAAAACAGACATTAAATCAAAACAAGTAGTTTTGCTCACTTTAATATCACTTTCCCCTTTAAAATGGAAAGTGATTGCAGGAATTCAATTATTCCTCAGATACTTGACATAGTCAGTTTTCTAACTCAGTGATTTTCTGACACATTGCTCAAAATCATGGTATAGCAAAGGCAGTAGATTCAGATACCCCAATGCACATAATGTCAGGGAGTTTTAGAGCTTACCCAACTCACACTTATGTTGCCAACACACATGACACCACGGAAGCATTCACAGTAAAGATTACCACTAGCCCTAATCTACTCTACACAGTAAATAGCAAGATAACAGTGTTCTGAACAGCTTCTTAACCATTCAAAGGAGAGTTTGAATGGGTTGATCATCTGTATCTGCTAATGCTGCTTTTGGGTTAAAAAAGCTGAGATGTTTCCCAAGAACACACACATTTACGTGTTCCCATACTGACAAAAATCCCTCAGCACCCATGACCTTACCGTAGCGGCAGCAGGAAGCAGTACCGCACTATAACCCCAATGACCCACACAACAGTCAGCCTCAGGCTGATGTAGTGGAAGTTGACATTAGTCCTTGTGAGGAGATTCCAGGAGACCAGCTCTTCAGAAGAAAACCTTTGGGTGACTTCATCTTCCACAATGGCCTCAAACCCTTTTCTGCAGAAGTAGAATATGTCAGAGAATTCGAAGTCCACTCGATGCAGACGCGCAATTTCTTTCTCCATAGGCGTTTCATCTCTTTCAATGATACCTTGTGAAGGAAAGGATAACCATATGAGAGTAACAGTCATCCTCTAAATCACCCACTGCTCTGCATTACTCAAGGAGACACATTTACTGCCAGAGCCCCTCCTGTGATAGCAAGATCAGATGGGTAGTTCAACACAGCACAATCTTCAGTAGGCCAGTTCTACCTCCCCTTCCTCCCCATAAGCATCTTGAGCAGCAACTATATCAAGTTCTGTTGCCTACTGAAGGTGAAGCAAGAAGGCAAACCCATTCCCACCACCTGACAAGCCCTCAACTCAGCAACTTTATCCAAGACCATCTTATGCTTCCAGAGGAAACCAAGTGAGACCTTGGCCTTTCCATTCCCTGCTCCTAGTGCTCTGTGTATTTAAGGGCGTTCAGTCTCCCCCACAGAGGCTTCCCTGTTCCCTAGGCCCAACTCTTGTTAGACTTTTGGGCGTCCCACAGCCACATTCAGCTGAGACATGCTCTATTGATACCTGCCAAAGTCCCAGACCGCAAGAGCTACCTGACATCTGTGCATGGACCAGCTCTGAACCAAACGCACCTCCCTCCCTTCATAGCACAAGTCTCTTCTACAAGCACATACAGGACCACACCATTTTTTAATTTTAGCTTAAATCAAACAAAGAAAAACCCTCAAAAAAACTACAAAGTCAAAGTTGTGCCTAGAGGTGCCTTGATATAATTTAGTTGGGCACTAACAGCTGTGTTTCAGTTGAACTCTGCCCACATAATGCCTTGCAATAGAAAAGAAACATGGAGAGTTCAGAACTGCAGTACAAATAGCAAGTATCCCCTCTCCTTGCCCCTTTTCTTTTTTTATACTTATGGTCCGATAAGCACCAATTTCTCACTAGAGCTTTCAAAGTCAAGGACAAATTGTGTAAGCTAAATATAAAGATCAAGTAGCTGCTTTCTGGTAAGCAAGCCTGCCTCCAGAAATTGATGACTGAAGAAATCTAGAGTAACATTTAACCAGAACAACCATCCCCTGAGACACTCAGCTAGGATTACAGAGGTCCAAGTTCAGGTTGCCACTCTGTCAGACACCCTCTGACAAATTGCATAATCTCTGTGCTTCCATGTTGAGATAAAAAAATGGGAAAGGAGGAAGCACCCAATTGTTTCAAGCTACTAGGCACTTTCCCACAACTACACATCCCACCATGTGGAAATCTGCATCCCAAGGAAGTCTGGCCAACAGAAAAACTCTGTGAATGTATTTGCTGTGCAAATCACATGCAACATTTATATTACAAGTGACACAGAAAGTCTTTGTATTGCACTGTAGCATACATATGGGATAACAGAAGAAGTTCCAAGATACAAGTCCCACAAATCACTTGAGCAAACACTAAAGAACAACACTGAAGAAAGATGTCACACTGCAACAAAACCTATTAGCACCTTCAGCTCTGAAACTTGGCAGCCGCTACTTGCAATTCCACCAGCAGACTGTCTCAGCGCATTATTCTACCACTAACCTACAAATATAAATCCTTAACATGGCACACCCAAACATCCACATGCCCTTCGAGATCTAAATTATACAAAGGTGCATCACATCAAACATTTAGCAGGATGGACTACACTTATATCATGTTTTAAACCCGAACCAGAGCTCTAGTTTGTGGTTCAATTTTTCTCTCAGTCAGTGCCTTAAACCTCTAAGCTGTGAAACACCCAGGGTTGTTGGCAAGTCAGCCCAGCCTGTCTGCTCCATGCTGCTGCTGGGGTGGGAGACAGGTCATAGCCAGGCAACTGGCCAGGGCAACTCTCCAGCACCCATCACACAAGTACCACTCTTCTCTCCAGTTTCCAGGAGAACTGGGAACACTTCCTCCTTATCCAGCCCCTGGTTCAGCATCAGCCAAGCAGTTGGCTCCCCTGGCTCCTACTTCTTGGCTGAAACCAGCCCAGGGTTCAAGTTTAACACACTGCTGGCATAGCTGAGATAGCATGGCTGTAATGTCTTGCCTTACCAGCCTGCACTGTCATTGTCACACAACACCCCCAGGCACAAGCTGTCCTGCAGCTTTGAGACAAGCTACTCCAAGCCAAGAACTCAGCAGCACCTGAAGGTATTATGAACAGAATTAAAACACATGCTGCTCAGGTGATATACTTAGCCTTCCTGTAATCAGAAGTAACATTTAATGGCCTTTAAACCCCTTGGCCATGGGCAGAGCTGAGTTTGCCAAAGACAGCTAAAAGGCAGCATTAAGCAGGAGTACAGCAAGCATCACCCTCAACCAAAAAAAGCCATAGCCACTGCTTTACTCAGTGTCACAGTACAAGCCCCAAGCCTTTGAGTTTACGTAGTCTAGTCAGCTAATTATACCAGGCTCAAGTTTGACACTATCCACTTATAGTCACATTATTTGCAAAAGCTTTTCTTTTAGTGCATGTCATTTTCAAAACTCTGATTTTTGTGTTTTTTAAACCCACCAACTTGAAGAGGACTGCCTTTTGACACAGCCAACACCCACACCAACAGCTAAGAGCTCGTTATTAAGCTGCAATGAGATAGACATCTAGCCTCCAAGTATCTGCTCAGCCAAGAGGTACCGTTGGGCCCAGCACATGCACACACTGCCCTCTAACACAGAGGTACCCTGAAGTGACAGCACCAGGTAATTCCGCACACAGCAACTACACCAGCCAACTTTTTTCTTGGGACCATTTCTTATCACACCACCAATGCAGGGCACTGGCTGCCACTTCTGCCAACAGATGTGAAATACACTAGATTTGGTACTGCAGAGAAAGGTGGTGTCTCCTCAGTCATGCTCTCTCTTATCTTTCATATTGAGGGACACTGGATTTTAAGGTCTCTGGGGCTGACCATTTTTGCTCTGCCTGGGAACAGGAAAACTTACCCCTGCACATGCATCTGCAATGCTCCCTCTGATCCTGACCCACCTCCTTGGGAGGACTGGATGATCAGGGAAGATGGACAAGGTGCTACACATGCTCCATCAGCACTTAACACGCATATGCATACCCACACAGACACTTACCTTTACCCTGGTTTAATCAGCTACTCCATAATTCATTATCACCAGGAATTTCTCCGCCCTCGGTAAATATTGTGTAATGCAATTGGGTCTTTCTGCCTGCTCATGTTCTGGCACCTCAGGGGATGCCAACTTATATGCTGTACTATTAGACCTACACCTGCCCTGGCCCTCAAGTACCTTCATCCACATACAGGAACCCAGACTCCTAATCACAAGCCACTTAGTCCTATGCTTAAAAAGCTCCCAAGAGCAATATACAAAGCACAGCTTGGCACTGCAGACTCCACATCTCCCATGCTCCCCGTACCTTCTCAAGCAAGGAATAGTTAGACTCCAGCTTACTGCAGTAAGAGCCACCTACAGTGGGGAAAGGTTTTAATTTTAATTTCAAATATAAAAAGGACATTAAAAAGTATACTTCAGGCCACCACTGTGATTGTGTATCCCCATCCATAAGACGGCTTGAACACAGACTGCATGCAATCACCTATAGGAATTACCTCAGGCCATTTTTACTAACTATGACTAACGCTCCAGACAGTGGAGTGAACTCAGATTACTCCAGGTTCTGAACTACAGCACATATTAGCACTATACATCCCTCAGTCACACATACAGTGGAAACAGGTACTTCTAGATTTATGGAAAGATAGCTCATAGAACATAATCTACTAGCCAGGTCCTCTCTCCCTTTACCTTTCTTTTCTAGAGAAGAAAAAACTATGTGCCAGAATGATCAGACATCTAGGAAGACAAGAGCTCCTACTGTGCGGCTAAAGCAGCACAGCTGGATCTCTTGCCCTTTCACTAATCCATGACATGATGAGATACTATCACACTTACAGGAAGGAAAAGGGTATCTTGCTGGATCACTGACAACCTGTGACACACAGATAGCACGACACTGACATTATTTGGAAGGATCACCCACCTTGCCTTCCCCTCACTCCCAAAGAAACCCCACAACTTTCAGGACACTGGTGAGTGATATGGGACATACTTTTTCTCAGCCACTTTAAAGTCAGCAATTAAATAAGAAAAATTTTAACCTATTTTAGGAGCTGCTGTGCAGTACCTCAGTTTATTAGTACAAGTGCCAACTGATAGTTGGATCTGCTACCATCATAGGCTGTTTCATGCCTGGCCTGCAGAGTACAACACCAGTGTTTATAGTACTGATAAGGATACTCCTTTGGAGACGAAACGCACACAACCAGTTCAGCAGTTCAGTCCCCATTACTGTATCATGTTCGCATGAGCTAATTTGTAGAATCGGGTAACAACTGACTTGTCTACAAACTGGCAAGCTGGTCCTGTTTCCAGCTGTGCTGCCTAATGAGGGAGCACACAAAAATGCTGACACAGCTGTCAAAACCAAGCAAATCAATAGCAATACGGAGGCAGTCAGGAACTAGTAGAAAACCAAGCGCTGGCTGCAATGCCTTGTTCAGTCTTCTATTTCCTGGGCAAACTCAGACTGCTCTGACTGTGCTTACAGCTATGAAGTCTTACAGCCAACTCTGACCTAGTACAGCCTACCATGACACACACAGAGTATGGGTTAAGATACAGTAAAAGAACTAATTTCAAAATTAGGCTAAAGGAAGAAATATGAAGCAACTCTTGAGCCATCTTTCTACAGAGAATGAGTGTAAGAAGTTCGTCTGGCAAACACTGAGGTAACTCCAGGGGGCAAAACGTGAACAGCAGCAGACTAAAGAAGGGAACAAGTGTAACACCACACACTTCCATCCAGCAGTCCTACAACATAAAAAGCACTGAGCTTGGGAAAGAAAAGCATTGTCCACTTAACATTCAGATCTCCTCAGAGATTACTGATACTCTGATGCTGTTAGGACTGAGATAGCTGGCCAGCAGCCCTGCAAGCAGTGACCTAAAGATAGATTTCAAGACAAAAAAATCAAGCTCATATTGTAGCTCAAAAATCTCCCTCAACCATGGACAGTTTCCATCTTAAGCTCTACTTCGTTTTGTTAATCTTAACGTTATTTCATACCCTTCCCTTCCTCATCCCCTGATTTTTTAACCATTCAGTACAAGCCAGTAAAAGAAGCATTTCATTCTGCAGGGACAGTTCCTGTGCCAGTAGCATTGCAAAACAATTACAGGTAACAGTTAGCTTGTAACCACCCCACCTCTTCTCCAGTTCTCTCATGCACACATCTAACACCTCAATTTGAAAAGGACTCATTTCTCCTACTTTAGAACATTAGTCTCCTCAATTTGACTTTACCCCAAGCTCTCACCATTAGCAGCAGGAGTCTTTAGCATCTGTGGCTGTGGCTTTTTGACACCTTTTTCTAACCGTATAGTGGCCCACTGTTGAAGAAAAAGAAAACATTAATTTCACAAATGTAGCATTCACTTAAAAAGTCACCTAAAAGGCAGCAGTTAATCAAAGACACGTTGTGATTTTCAAAGAGTATCTTCACCAGATAACCACCACCCATCTTCCTTGATGTGTCCACAAATCCATACACAGTTCCTTTGAAGAAACACTGCTTCAGGGTATTTAATGATAATAAAAACAAACCACTCAGTGCTAGTCAGTATTTCCCAACTCTGCTTGCCACTCTTTGGAAAGCCAGCTTGGTGCTTTACAGATGTTTCAGTTCCAGTTCAGATACACAGTCACCAAGAGCCTGATAGGCCTCCCTCAGCCTTGCTACTTGCACACCAGTCATCAAGTTGTGGTCATATGGGGAGCTCCAGGATCTGAGCTAGACAACAGCCCCTGAGCACACAGCAAGTGTTCACAGAGCCGACAGGCACATCACAACTCGGCTTGTCTTCTTTCAGAATAGTTTCACAATACTGAAGCAAAAAAGTCCTAACTAGGTTAAGTCAAACTGAGGCCTGTACACAGCTAACTCCACTAAAAACCAAACCAGCATTTGCAGTCATGGGAAGTCTCATTTAAATTCAGTCTCAGTCCAGAGAGTATTGCACCCAAGATTTCTCCAAGCTGAACAAAACTGAAATCTCCCTTGACTCTGCAACTGCTCATTTTTGGCATTTTAGAGCTCTGAGCAGCAGAGAAACAGGCCAAATCACCAGCTCTAGTGTACAGCTGCAGAGAGTCCCTTCCCCTGCCCTTGGGAAGGGCTGCCAGCTCACTGGGGTTAACTTGCTCTTTTCTAGGGAGTGGGCTGGGAGATTTCAATGAGATTGAAAAAGGTGATAAAGTAAGCTCTGCTCTTCAACAAGTATCAAAGCTTCCCAGCAGAACCACACTGGCATCAGGAGACTTCCTCTCATTTCCAGCCATGATGGGGCTGGAGCCAGTTTAACCTGTTCTTGGGCCAAAAGGCTTTCTTGACCTTCAGCTGACTCAGTTCCACACAGTGCTTTTAAATAGCCCTTCTACCTCCTACGTCAGGCTTCATCTTTATTGGGTTAACAATTACAACCCATTCGCCACTCCAAAGCCTGCCTGTGATGACAGAGCAGCCCTTCTTCCTTTCCCTACGTGGCAGCTTTGTGAAGGGATGGAAAGCTCAGCCAGAGGGTTGACTTTGTGACTCCCCGTTATGCGCATTTATTCCTCCCCCACGAGACTTAATCCTATTTCCAGGAATACTGTTATAATAGGCATTTCCAAGACAGAGAGGTGACCTGGCAGAAACGAGCTCATATTAAAAGATCATGATATTACCCTGTTCAAACCTTAACAACATAAGCAGTATCAAAGGCATACTTTGTTTTAGCAGCATACAGATGGTCCTTGCTGGTCTGCACAGAAAATACCCAGACCAATGCTAAACCATGCAGTTTCCACCTCTCCCCTCCAACATAGCTGTGGGGCATTTGGAGATGCAATTCCCTTTTGAAGGGTCAGTATCCTGACTCACAGCATTATCTCCACCACATAACTTCCCAGGAATAGCCAGAACAACCTACCCTGCCAATATATTAACTTGTTTTCTCAGTTCTGGTGCTGCTAAGGCAATAGCCATACCAGGAACTAATTTTACCTGTAGGAGTAACTCAGTACTTCCCAGCTACACAGTATCCTCAGCAGTGCTATGGCCATAAAAGTTCTGGGGAACACCAAAATGAAACATTGTTCAAGGAAGAAACTATACACAATACCTCCATTGCTACAATTCTTCTACTAAATGGATTTGGGGGTACAGGAGGACCAGCAAATACATTGACACAATCATTCTCTGACCAGACTTGAACCACTGTATTCAACGAATTAAAATCTCTGTAAGCAGGTAAGTCACTTATTACATAGAACAGTAAGAACATACTTGGTTAATATTCTCAGCCATATACACTACCTGAGAAAATAAGATTTCATCTTCCAAATCATCTCAAACAGGTAATCAAAACCTAGCACTGCCACCTTTTGCTTCTCAAAACCTCAGAATAGTTTCTGTTTGGTGCTCAGAAAGAGTATGCAACAGTCCCTTCACAATGCTCTTGGTACAGAAATCCTGCAGTTATTAGTTCATACTAGACAGTGTCAAAAAGTTTGAGCCTCAGCACAAGCCATGAGGACACAGGCTATTGAGACATGCCTTTGTAATGCTCAAAAGCTTGCAACATCCTACTGTACTGCGGTATCTTTTGACATTTTGCTATGCAAAGGAAGCAGTGGACTCTGCACAAAACAGACAGAAATTGCAGGGTCATGTTACCCAAGTAAGTTTCTACTGCTTAAATGCATTTATCTACCCTATTCAGAAAAGTACATTCCTGCTTCCAAAGTAGTCTGACCTTTGGTCCACAGGTTCATCTAACTCCAGAAAGCTGCAGTACCCCACCCAGGGGATGGAGGGGACAGAGACAAAGACTCGAGAGGATAGTTCCCTTTGCCCTCTAACCATGCCTTCCCAAGAGATGGGAGCACTGCCACAAGCTTGACACCAGAGTGGCATCTTGTACAGAACATTGCACAGAACATTCCAGAGGACAGCTGACTTGTGCTCCACAAGTCATTAGTCAAGGTAAGTTTTACTTTTGGTGCCAGATCTCCCAGGGGATTTAAACATGCTTCATAAAACCACCAAGGATGAGATCAGCTCCCCCTCTTGCTCCCCTTTTGGTCAGGAGCCTTTGGGCATTCATAAGGGCCCACATCTACCAGATGCTACAAGCAGTTTTAAGTCCTGTATGTCAGCTTTCTTCTTGCCTCGATCCATCGTATTTCCAAATACTATGCACGTTCCTGCAACCAAGCAGCAAAACATTTTTACTTTACTATACTTACTCTAACCCTTCCGCTTATTCTCAGGCACCTGAAATAAAGGCATTATTAAAGCCAAAATTTGAACTTTGATCAAGTGAAAAGCTTGTTTATATCCAGTTTGGAAAACAAAAGAGATACCACATGCAGCAATGTGAGTAATTTCCCTTCCTTCCTGCTAGCTAGGGATTTGCACCATCCGTTGCCATTTCAGCTGGTTCCTGTGCTAAAGAACAACTTCATGCTACAAAGACCTATCACAATGTAAGCTGATCCATCCCACAGAGGGAAAAATAACGTGTTTGTGTATTAGAGATCAAAAAGCATGAAACGATTATAAGCCATAGCCTCCATTCTACTCAGGAGATGAGCAAAAAGCAGACTGGCTGGTCTTTTCGGATTTATCACTTACCAGTAATACTGACACAAATCTAAGCAGCTTCTCCCAGCTTGTGAGTTGGTGCTGAACAGGCAGTCTCAAGTACCCTGGTGCAGACCTAAGTCTTTAGCAGGGATTCCTAAAGCAGTTTTGGGGAATGAGTATAAAACACCGAGCTCCTGAATAGATCAAAAATAGTTCTGCAGTTAGGCCTACCCACTGAACTAACACGTAAAGTTAGAAAGCAGCATGATCACAGAAACTACACAAACACTGCCACAGGTCTGATTTTGAAATTTTGGTGTTCCAGCTACTCAGGACAAAGTAACTTGGATGCTTTAATCACACAAGGCACAGTCTAAAGATACCACACTTCACTAGGCAAGGAAAACACATCAACATTTCCCTGAGAAGGTTTCCCTCCCCATCCTCATAGGAAAGGCTTCTAATTTATCAGCACCTTGAAAAAAAACCAAAACACACAGCAAGTCAAAACACTTATCTCCAGGTAAGATAGTTGCCAGATAGGCAACTATCTCCAAAGCCAAGCTTGACATGTTTTTTCATGAAAGCACATCTAGACATACTTTGTTAGGTTCAATCACAGGTCAAGTTATTAGGAATGCTTCAGAGACTTCCCCTATTTCCCTAACAGATGGAGCTTTGCCTTTCACCCCATTTATCACCTTTACATCACCTCTGGCTTAATAGCAATGCTTGACAGTCATTCAGAAGAGGAGAGAATTACTGATGATGACTGAAATCTGCAGTCATATGGAGTCAGATCACCAGTGCTCCCATATTTAAAGGCACTGCCAGGTCATGTTCAGAGCAAAAGTTCACACGCTAGGTTAGGTGAGTGCTCCTCCTTGGAGGCTCTCCAAACCCCAGTCACAACAGAAAGACTTCATAGCACTTCCCACACAATGCTACATTGTTTAACGCAGCAAAATCTGCATGCCAATTATTGGGTTGTTTTGTGTGAGGAGGTGAGGAAAACACCACTATCAAGAGGAGCAACCATTTCTGAGCGAGGGGAAGAGGTCCTCTGTGGTCTCCCATGTCATCTTTTCCTCATTCTGATGGGACACCCTTGTTCCTGCCTCCAAGCAGCTTTCCAAATTTTTCTGCATATGAGTTGTATAGCAACTCCTTCCTGGTGGACAGGTATCCAAAGAACAACAGAGTCCAGCTTTACAGGAAAACACCAAGGGCATCAGCAACAGAAATGCCAAGCAGCTTGTTTTACACCAGCTTCACAAACTGTTACTTTCAGGCAAGCTCTGAATACAGCTGCTGTTATTTCTTTAACAGTATTTGCTTGTCACCAGTATCTGAAATCCCACTGTCCACACGCTGTGGAATTGAGAGCAGTTTCAGATCAGAGTTGTTGACCAGGAAGATGCTGCATTAATCAGTGATGCAACCCCAGCAGAGGGTAACCCCCAGCTCTGCCAAGCTTACTTATGTGCAAGGAGCCTTGATTATTAAATCTGTGGAAAACATACATAACAGCCTTCATAGGGCTGGGATCTAGTTTAATACAGCCCAGGGACTTACTTCAAGACTACGCAGCAGATTTGCTAAAATACTATTCTGAAAGTCAGTCCAAGCCCTGTAAACAAGGGTGCGTCATTCACATCAGGCATATCTCCAAAACACGCTTCTTGTCAACATCTGAGCTGGCAGCCTTCAGAGTTACTCTCTCACTTCAGAGCTCTCCGTTTTTCCTCTGCGCAGCAGTCCTTGACAGAGGAGGAGACACAGAGAGGCCTTCATTGACACTGTGCAATGACATTAGTCAGCAAAGCTTGCTTCAGAGGCCAGCGAGGTAAAGAGGAACCAGTCAAAAACCCACAATGATTCACCTATTTATTAGCTTACACATTCTCATTTTCCCTTCCCCACCCTTATACCCAGAACCACATGCAATCCTGGTGGTGGTTCATGGGAAGAAGCTGAAGCTGCAGCCTGGTGTACTTGGGACAGGACGTAACAGCCCATCCCACCTACCCTGCACAGCCACGACCTACAGTTTCACCACTGCCACCGAAAGGTCCTTTTTCCCCCCTCAGGTATATTATTCTCAAGTTTAGGGCCATTCACATTGCCAGGGTCATCTGCAACGCAAGTACATTTCAATTAGAAATCGCTTCTGTTACAAGGAGCTGCTATTAAACCCAGATGGATCAGTTACAGAACATGAAAAACACCTACGACTTCAATCATCTGTTGTGCATTACAGCACAACCAGCAAAACCAACCACCCAAGAAGAGTTTCTCTGCTAACTGCAAGCCCCACAATCAAAGAGCCTCAAGAGATCGGGGCAGGGGGGCGGTGCATTCAAAGGGCTTGCAGCCATCAATAAACCATTAGCCCAAAAATACACAACAACATGATGTTAGTTTATAGCCAGGCTGTTTCTTAACACAAGTGTGACCTAATACCTCCACTTCCCTCAGGCTGGCTTGTTTCTTAGTATTTCACAAGTAACACGTACCACACGGTTTAAAAATACAAGAAATTTCTTCCCATTAAAAAGAGCAAGCAGGGTAGTTTGTACAAGTGTTGCTGAGAAGTCAACCCTACTGTCTCAGGGAGCTAGCCACATCCAAAAAAAATCAGTAGACTGGGGAAAAAAACCCAACAGAGTATTGGAATTAGTTCTTAACAAGGTGAGCTGCAATCTGTCAAGCAGAGATCATCTCTCAGGGGGGCTCATCACTACTGCCAAATATATAGGCACACAGTCTAAACCAGTCCTCCAGATTTTCTACAAATTGATGGAAATAGATTCCTCTGTGGTAGTGGCTGCTCTGTGGGCCTTAAAGACGAATCACTTTCTGAAAGGCTGGATTTCTCCACTGCTTGGCAAGAGAGCTCCAACGGCATGCTTGCAGGGGCCATATCAGCCCCAACTCAGAGCAGAACTTATAAAAGAGGCAACAGACTAAGACAGAGGAAAAATGAGACCAAGAGGTAAGGACGCAGTAAATTTAAAATTGGAAGCTATGCGATGATGTTTAAAAAAAAACAGGGAGAAATGCAGCATGCTGTGATAATCACAAGAGGCAGTCCCCAGCATTTCAGCAACAGGAAAGATTTCTGTGGCAAGTGATTTCACAAGCATACGCATGGCAGGTGACTAGCCCAGACTAGCTCCTTGTAGGAGCAAAGACCTGCTGGAGATGCTTTTGTAGCAGTAATCCAACATTTTAAAAAAAACATGCTAACATGGTGCCAGAGATCCTTCTATTAACACTGAAAGGGAAGCCACAGGCAGAAGCGAGCAGTTTCCTAAAAGTTTGCTTCGTTTGGCAAGTCAATTCAGAAGCAAGTTAATGTCCTTCAAGGAATACCCATGTGGTGGGGGAAGCACGTTTTCTAATAGCAAGTAATCTGCCTGCTGTACTGCATTCCTCTGGTATTAGCATAGCTGGTCATGCTTTTCTGCTCTTTTTCCCCTTATCACATTGGAAAAAAATATAATCAGAGAGGAAAAAATACACTTAAACACCCCATATAAAGCTGGTCATCCCTGGTGCAGTACTTAAGGGTCAAATGCAACACACAACGCAACCCAACAGAAGAACATCGTCAACACTGCTGTGTGTACATGCTGCATTCTGCGTAGAAGCATGTGCTTGAGGAGGCAGCCCAGCCTAGAGAAAAAGCTATTGTGCACCAACCGATCTCCCTTGTCAGTAATATCAGATAGTCAAAAGTACAAGAACACTTTGTTCCTAGAAGGAGCTCTTCCCCTCCCTTTTCTTTGACCAAGCTTGCAGCACTGGGAACAAGCTTCTGCCCTCCTGAAACAAGCAGGAACAGATTTATTTTTATTGGCAGGAAAAAACTCAAGCACAAGTCCAGTATCATCCTCAATTTGCACCATACCACAGCCTAGACAAAAACTGAACACTACAGACTCATTTTTATATGCCTTTTTTCATCTGACATGACAGTGGACCAGCAGACATACCACAGTGAACTGTGTACTCTCCATCTACCTACCATAGCCCTACCTGGGCTAAGTTGACAGACTTGGACCCTCACAACAGATTAGCTTTAATAAAGCACATGTTGTTACCTAAGAATATATGCTGTGTAGGAAACAGACTGCATAGTCACTGTGTCCTCCCACTACACCAACATGTGGGATATACACAGGCAAAGCCAGAGAACAACTTGGTATTCAGCTGGGGTGCACAAACAGCCACCACTTTGAAGACAGTTCCCGCAGTCTAGCCCATCAAAGAGGCAACGAAGGCAGCAGCAGCAGCACCATCCTAAGTGCTCTGCAGGCCCACGAGCCCACCATCCTGCAAAGAGACAAGGGAAGACCACCTGGGAGATCCAGGGCTGGAAGCCAAAGAGGAAGCTATTAAGTTAACCACTGTGCTGAAAAAGGTCTCAGCCATCAGAGACTGCAGCATCCTATGACTCACCATAGTCACTAAACAAACTGCTGCTTCTCAGGAGAAAGCCTGCATACTCCATTCAACAGTCCAGGAAGTTTCAGACACCTGGGCAACTGTACAAGGCTAGCAGCTATGTATTTAACACTTTCCATTGTTAACATGATTTTTGGCAGGGAAAAGTCAGGTGAAACAACACGTAACTTCAGGGCTGCTTGGAACTGGCTGGCAGACTATCAGCCTGTCTCTGTCAGGCTGCTAACCAAGACAAGACTTGTGAGCCAAGGAACAGGAGACATTTCACAACAAAACACTTTGATTCAGGGATTCTCCCCACGCAGGTATTCTGATGGCATAAAGAATCCACAGGCAAAGCAAGGCCAAGTTGAGATAAGTGGATTACCTAGGTGGATTGAGCTTCCTCACTCTCCTGCAGCAACTACAACATACCAGACCCTTCTCCTCAGAAGACTTCCCAGTTTGTCATTGGCTTTTCATTTTTTAATATATTTTAAATATATAATATTTAAGTACAATATAATCATGTATTAGTATCATATATTTTAATATAATGAATGGCATGTAATTCCAGAAAGTATTTCATGCAAAAGTAATGGCAACTCTCAAGATAAGTAATTATTTCCTCCCTCAGGCATCAGAAGAACTCTTACAAGTCATCACCATCATCAGTTGCTGGCATCATATGCCATCAGTTGCTTCTCCATACTTCTGCCCAAAACATTTTGAGTCACCTCTCATCGCAACATTTGATGACGCTAAAAGATAATGATGAATGATCTAAGAATAAAGAATGTAAACTGTGGTTAATCACAGGTGACGGCAAGTCATCCAAACAAGACTATCTTACTAGGCCATCTGGATTGCTCTCAGGCCAGTGTGACCTTCACCTCCTCAGCCTCTGCTATCCAAAAATTTTTTTGCAGTAATAACTGCGTCTCCTACCCTTAACAGTTATCCTCATACCATTCAGGGCCCCAGAAAGTACTTCAAGCAGGTTCATTCTCACCAAAAGCCTTAAAACATTTTAACTTAAGATGCATTTAACAGACGCCATTTTTATTAGGTGGCTGGTGGGTTTTTTTAGCCAAGCACCAAGGATCTTGAAGGCATTGAATTACATGAGCAAGGTTTGACTGAAAACCTCATAGAACAAGACGAAATTAGACAAAACCTACTTTCCATAGTCACGTATCGATGTATATTGCATTGTCACAGACTGTGCCTTGCGCCATTTTACTTTTTCTCCTTACAACTGTTTTGTTGGTTTGGGTTTCCCTCCTCCTTGGAAAAAGCATAATAAAGATTTAAATCAGATCATTACCACCAGCCATTTTAAAACACTCTTCCTCACCCACCACTATGTGCTTCAGAGGGAGTGTTTTTACACACATATGAACTACAGCACATCCAGAAAGCAGTTCCTTCGCAAGAAAGTCGCTTTCCCAGAGAATCTGGGGGAAGATGGCGGCTGAGGTGCTGGACACGTGTGACTCAGATGACAGTCCATGTCTCTGAGCATCAGCACTCCTGGCACTTGCCGTCCCAGGCACGGGGCATGCTGCCAGATATTTATACCCTCCAAGAGCATAACCTGGCACTGTTCCTCTCAGGTGGCAAATAGCTGACACCAAGCAGAGACAACCGCGCCCAGGACATGGTACAGCTTTAGGTAACAAGATTTCACGTTCCTGCGGGTTCAAGGAGCACAGGCCAGCATCTGCACAACCACTAAATTCATACACATTTAGGTTTCTGCCAAAGGGCTTGAACTCCAAAACTAAAAATGGTCACAGATGCCGCCAGACAGGACATACCCTACCCCCTCTCCTCCACAGCCGCCGCTCCCCAAGGCGCGTCGGGGGGACCGACGCTTCTCTGGGCTCCCCAGCCCTGGGCTGGGCCCCACGGGCTGGAAGGGCCGTCCCCATCGCCTACACACCTGCCCGCGCGGCCCTCCCGCCCGCGCCGGGGCACGGCACTGCCCAGGGCGCGGCTGGGGGCGGCGGCGGAGCAGTTACGCTTCCTCCGACCGGAGGGAGCCGTGCCCGGGGAGCGGAACCCGCCAAGTCTCCTCAGGACGAGGCACAAATGTGCCGGCGGCACGGGGCGGAGGGGCGCCGCCGGAGAGCAGCAGCGCGGGCCGGGGGAAGGGGAGACAGGCCCAGCCCCCGCGGCGTGCCCCCCGCCTCACGCCAGACCCGGGGGACATCTTAACGGGGGCGCCATCTTGGAGCCCCCCGGGGCGGCGGGACAGGACCCGCGGGCCGCCCCCACTCCCCGCGCGGCGCGACTCGTCGTGTGAGGGAGGGCGCCGGGCTGAGGGGACGGCGGCCCCCGCCTACCTCCAGCGTCTTGACCAGGACCCACATGTAGGCCTCGGAGATGCCCAGCGAGACGCCCAGCGCCGAGGGCAGCACGATGAGGGCGAACACCAGCGCTAGCCACACCGCGGCCACCCGCGCCAGCGCCGCTCCCACGTCCTCCATCGCGGCCAGCACCCGAGCACGCCACCGACGCCGCCCCCACTAAGAGGGCGGGCGCCGCCACCCGCCGCCCTAAAGCCGCGCAGCCGCCCCCCGGCCCGCCCCCGGCCCGCCCCGCTCCGCCCGCCCGGGGCCGGGCAAGGGCAGCGGCGGGGGTGACAGAAGGGGCCCGCTGCTGCGTGAAGTTTAAGGGGGCTTGTAGGCGTTTCTACAGCGAGTGTCTTCTTGTAAAGGGGAACAGAGGGTGCTCCTTACCGAACACATCCTTTTGGAAGCACAGGGCTAGGGAGATGGGGCTTTGCTTTGAGAGGTGATGCCTGGGGGACGGAGAGCAGCTAAAAACGGGCCACGTCTGCCCTAAAAACTCCTTGTGTAGGAAAAAGGGCTCCAATGGAGCTGGGTGGGAGGGTGGCAGTACTGCTACAGCGTACCGTTGTGCTTCATGGCGGTTGCATGAGCAGAAAGCCACAGGAAGCCCGAAAACAGCAGCTTGGGAAGTAAAAGAGGAAAGGAAAATTGGGAAAAGCTCCTGGATCTGTGAATAGTAAAGTAGATAAGGACAGCTAAAAGAGCGAAAAGGGACACGGTCTGCACTTCAGCCAGCAGCATGCGTGGTCTGTCTGTGTTGTGTCTCATGCCTTGAGCTGGGAAGAGGGATTCACTGAGGGACTGGCGCTGAGGGTACCCGACCGAGCACTTGGCACACGCCAAGAGAAACAAAACTGTGGAAAACGGCTAAAGGAGGGTATATCTGCCCGGGCCTACACACTGCAGTCATATAGCACTTGGCATGACACAATCTATACCAAGAAAGCAGTGTTAGCAGAAAGAGGCTGAAGTAGATATCAGCCTTGCTGAAGCATCCTGGGGGAAAGGAAGAACATTTTCCTCCAGGAAAAAGGCCTTCAACCTGATGTCCACATGCATCTTTCATAGGCATCATCTTTTTCCTAAAAAAGGAAATTTCCCTCTCCATATTCGAGATGTCATAAATCTAAGAGCCAAGTGCTTAGGATCCAAGGAAAAACCTGAATTAGACTCCAAGGTCTTAAGAACTAATTCCAGGAGGGTCATGTGGACAAGGGCGTTGGGTTCTTGCTCTTATTTTTGGCTCTGGCACTGCGTCATCTTGGTCAACTCTTCGCTGCTCTCAGCGTCTCACCTCTCCTCCCACTCTTTCCTTCATCTAGTTAGATAATTTCTCTGAGGCAGAGACAAGATGATCTGTGATGAAGCCTCTGGGCACAACCACCACAGAAACAATCACGCAGCTAGATCTGAGATTGCCAACCAGCACTTTAGTGTTTTCATCCCTCTGAGTGTTTAGTTGTGATCATGCCCTAAAGGCCCAGTTAGGACTGAAGGCAGTAGCCTGTCAGTGCCATACACACATGTCTCCATTTAGCCTGCATCCAAGGCTAAACAATAACCAGCTGTTCTATCACCCAATGACCCCTCCCCAGCCAAGACAGGGAATTGGGAAAAGGAAGGAGACTCGTAGGTTGCAACGGAAACAGATTTAATAAAATAAGAAAGCCAATATTGATACTAATGCTAATATGAAATACAGAATTATACTCAGCCCAGATAGTGGTCGTGAGCTGCGCACTCCCAGCTGTGAACGCTAGATGTCAATCACTGCGAGCACCACAGCTCCAGCGAAAGCGTGACAGTCACAACGAACAATGAACGGGAGAGCAGGCCTTGGGAGCAGACTGACGAGCGAGACCCTCCAGGGATGGCGACCATTGAGAAGAGAGGGCCATCCCCAGCAAACTTTCCAATTTATAGTGAACATGACATTTATGGTATAAGAATACTGCCGTTGGCCAGCCTGGGTCAGCTGCCCGGGTTTTCGCTCCTCCTAGCTTAAGCACCTGGCTAACTTGAAACTGCGAACAACCTATGGCTGGCCACAAACTAAAACAAAGTGTCTTACCAACTTTGTTCCCACCATATCAGGTGCTGCACTCTTCTCAAAAAAGGCAGCTTTTCTGAACAGAAAATTGATTCTATGATTCTACCCCAGCAAAACCAGGACAGCACATTAATGCAAGAGTCCCTACTCCAAAGAGCTGTACTACAAGTGGTTTTCAAACATTACAGGGGTGTGTGGATCCAAGTCAATTAAGAGTGCCCAAAGACTGGAACAGAAATAAATCAAAAGAACATTACTTTCCAAACCAGGTGATATTCACAACACATACAGCTGTGGGTAGCTTTAAAATAATTTTGTATTTTGTCTGTTGCTTCACAAGCAGAAAGTGATACATGACATTTAGTACTTGCTCATGAATTGTCATCTAGGGCACAAATGGCAAAGGCCAAAGGCTTGGTTGGTCGGTTTGTTTTTACCTGGCATTAAGGAGCAGAAGTCTCCACCCAAAGGACAGATGTAGCCCAGGTAGAAACAGTGGATGCTCTCTAGCTCTTGAGGAAAAGAATACAGTGTTCACAGTAACATGTTGTACAGATTTCATCTCCATTACATTTCAATATCTTCATTTAGACAGTAACACCTAAAATTGCCATCTGAAGCAAGAATTGCAATACAGATATTCCTGTGCAAGGCAAAGCTTTTTGTGTTTGTTGACAAAACCTGGAAAACTGAAAATAAAGAACTTGTTTGACTTAGTCCATGTGCTTGTTAACCTCTGCTTTAGTAAAATGCAAAAAAAGTCTTGACTCAGCACGGTGTATGTAGATTTGGTGGCATATGCCAAATTCCTGAGTCTCAGAGGGCTGAAATCCATCACTGTCCCTGAATCATCAAAAGAAAATTCTGGAGACCTCTACGTGTAACATTCACACATGGAATTAAGACACCACTTTTCTGCTACAATAGCCTGGCTATTGGACCTACTGCCTCTGTGTGCAGGCTCCATGAACAAGCGGCAGTAAATGAGCAGTCTCTACCAACATGTGTGTTTTAGAGCAGGGGAAGGCGACTGGTTTGATCCCTACTGTCATTACACACCAGTGAGAAAAAAACGCTGGCAAAAAGGTATTTTGACAGGAGGCAGTTTCAGGCACAAACAGCCATTCTGTATAAGCTGAAGAGAAGCAGGACAGAAGCAAGTCTCACAAATAAACAGAAACGCGTATTTTATGGCATCCAGGTTTTCCCTCCATGCTTACATGAATAATTCACAAAGCCATTAATGTTAAATTGGAAAAAAATCAATTCTGTTCTTGAGTTGCTTGAAGAACCATCTTCTCTGCCTGGGACAGCAGGAAGGAAACACGCCTGCTAACCTGACAGCCTCCTCTTAGTGACAGAGCTGCTGGCAAAGTCTTATCACGAACGTGCTGAAGTTCATCCTTCGCACGTATTTTGCACTCCCGTCAAAGAATAGCTGGCTGCTAACTCCAAAAACTGTTGACTTATTTAAAAAAAAAACAAACAGCTTGCTCTCTTTGCCAAGTGGCCTTTGTCTTTTAAAAGGATATAGCTGTTATAAACCACTGATCACCTATATACTGATACATTAGTTTCAAATTAATTCCGTCATTACATTTTATTTGTTTGTTCTGTAGCCTGTGAGAAGATAAAATTTCTCTGCCTTACTTTCGCCAGTGACCCTGTTTTCCTAAGAGAGGAGGACTTTTTTCTTTCAAGCACTAGGGCCATACCTTCAGCATGGGTAAGACAGCATGATTCCACTGAAGACATGGAAAGAGTGCTAGTTCTAACAATTTTCCATGCTTTATTTTTGAAGGCCTGTTTTATGTACAAAGGCTACATGTAGTCACGCTTTCTAGTGGAGTATTTTCCAGTAAAAAGTGCAAACCGTGAGAAAGAAGCATCCCATGAGAATGTATCAGAATTGATAAACTTGGAAGAAAACATTTTCATATATCCTTATTTTTCACTTTATTTCACAAAATACAGTACATACCAAAAAAGCTTCAGTTGAAATTATATGCTTCAAGTTTATCTAAACCAGGTGCTTCGGATGGATCCAGTAAGTGTGGTTTGTTTTTTAATTTTGTGAGAAGTTACCATGATTCTTAATTTTTCTTCTATAAACACTAGTAATGTATTTTTATGTCTGTAGTAAGAATATATTTACATTTATTGCCTTAATATGCATGGCTATGTAATGTAATGCATTATTTTAACAGGGGGGTGGATTGAATCAAAGACTGAGAAAAAGCACGTGTAAAATTCTCATCAGTCTTACCACACTGCTTTTCTGAACAATTTATTTTTATGTTCCTTTGGCTATGCTTATTTTATCTCGCTTAATTATCAGAGCCTATCAAGTTTTGGCGGTGTGGAGCATGGCTGCAAACTTGGTTTTCAGGATGAGGGAAATCTTCTTATACCGACTTGAGAACAGAGCCTGGATGGTGTCACCTCATGTGTCAGTCACTCTCCCTTTGCTAAGTTATTGCACGCGCTATTGGCTTCTGGTAGGTCAGATCTAATAAAAAGTAGCTTTTCATTTGTCTCCTGTCACTGAAGCCGGGCAGCTTCAGCATATCAAGCAGTTTCATCTCATGTAAATATCTGTATTTTATTGGAAATAAATAGGGTCAGGGTAGTTATCCTAGTACTCCCTTTTATCTTCTGCTGTAGAGGAATGGCAGGCAGCCAGCAAACCGCTCGGGGGAATGCTGCACTCTCTCTCATCTGTCTTCTGGCTGCAGGCAGGTCATGCTTTCTCTCCACCACTGTATTTGCTATAACTTGCTGTAAAAATTGATACCCTTTATACAAGGAGTCAGGTGTTTTCAGTTTCACTTTTTATCTGGGAACCTAAGTGGAATTTTACCTTCTGCTGTCAGAGACCTCCAGTTATTACACAGAAAATAAATACAAGTAGCATGGCTTCTATGTACCCTTTAAGCCTAGCAGCATGTATCACAGAATCACAGAATCACAGAATCAACCAGGTTGGAAGAGACCTCTGGCATCATCGAGTCCAACCGTTGCCCTGACACCACCCTGTCAACTAGACCATGGCACTAAGTGCCATGTCCAGTTTTTCTTAAACACATCCAGAGATGGTGACTCCACCACCTCCCTGGGCAGCCCATTCCAATGTCTAATAACCCTTTCTGAAAAGAAATTCTTCCTAATGTCCAACCTGAAGTGCATTGTCTCCAGCAAGGACAAGGGCTCATAAGCACTGTGCACCTCATAAAACCAGTGCCCAGCTGTGCACCACCTCAAAAATTTTAACTTCCATAATTTAGAAATTTAGGTTTCTAGGGCTTCAGCAATCCAGCTACAATTAAAACCCCATTGAAAGCCTCAAGCTTACTTTCTCCTTACAACGAGTGGGAAAATGTGAACACCGGAGAAGGACATTAGCAGAAACAAGCAGAAATGGAGGGGATTCTAGCTAGAACAGCTAACAGGAAACACACTGCAGTGGAGACAACTGCAGGCCACAGGAAGTGCACACGTGTTCCATGCAACCTTGAGTGTCTTAGAGGTGCCTATGCTGAGGTGACTCGGTGAGAAACTGAGTCTTTAATGCTGGAGGGGGAAGAGGGAGGAGAGGGATCATCTCTAATGCAATGGTCATATCAATAAATCCCAGGGGCAAATGGTTCCAGGTGTTCAGAATCCGGCGCTTTTCATTTGGATACCCTAAGCACAGGCTTTGTCATCATTTGGCCTCCCATCTACAGCAGGATTTTATCACTTGGAGCGTAACAGCTGAATCAGTTAGTTAGTCTTCAAAACAGGACCTTGAGACCTTTCCAGCAAGCAATACATTTGCACATTTTTCAGTGAGACGTCTCAGTGCTTGTTCCTGCAAGCTGCTAAATATGCTGGCCTTTATACAACAAAATATTTAAGTGCATACTTAAAGCTTGGTTCTGTAGCAGGAGAGGAGCATCAGAAGTCAATTCAGCAATGGTCTTCCCTTGGTGACCTTAAAAGCGTCTGTGCTCAACTGACCAAACCACCTAGAAACCTTCACCACTCTGTTAATGTGGAAGGGGTTTTGTGAGTATCTGAGCAATTCTGTGCATCAAGCATAGGAGGAGATGCAAACACCATCTTCAGAGCAAAAATGCTACCAACAGACAACCCAGCAGACATGTGAGAATCTGCAGCATCAACACAAGGAGCATGCCACAAGGATGGCACCTCCTACCGTCCACCATGACCAGACGCCTGGCAGTCTGGCTTTCTACTGCACATGGAGAGGAGAAATGGTGAAGAAAAAAAATATATGTATTACTCCAGAACTTCATGATCTCGTTAATTACTTAAGCTTCCACTATAACAAAATTACCACCTAAAATGATACTGTACTTTTATGTTCATGCCAGTTTTTTAAGGACAAATTACACTGATGTCCAGTAAATTAACTTACTTTTTCATCTTTTTTTTTTTTCTTAAGTGATATTAAGGCTTGTACTTCCCAAAAGAGCATTAACAAGGTTCTAGACCTTGTAGCAGTGTTAGACACGCGTACAGCGCTGCCACCTCCTGGTCCCACAGCAAGAGCGCCCTGTCCCCGTTTGACACATGAAGCAGACTGTGCAGTGTAATGTATGCACTTGATGCACCCACCAGATTCCTGTCTCACACGTACAATGCAAAGGGTGAGGGTGCAACATGCAAAGAATAACTCAAAATCCCAAATGTGTAAGACAGCATCTGGATAGAAATCAGCCTCAGCTCAAATCTGACATAAATGTATTTTTTATATAGATATCTCTGCTTATAATCCCTTGTAGGTGTATTTTATAAAATTATATTAATAAAACACAAGACAGAGTGGTTATTTGAAGTAGAACATACAGTTTATTTTATTTAGCGTGTGTACATACTTATATCTTACGTAAAGTTACAAATTACATGAGTAAAGGAGACTGCCTGTAGCCATATATGACGAGCATTTTTTTTTAAAAAAAAGATAAACACAGTATTTAATCTATCAATGAATTAATGCTTAGGACATAGTTACAAAATAAGCTGTTTAATACATGTCTGTATAAACTTAAAAGGTAGTATTTAATAGCTATCCCATATAAAAAGAAATATACATTTCTAAATTGTCTAATAACCTATTTCTTAAAAGTCCAATATGCAAGGATATAGTATTTTACCCAATATTATTCTACTTAATATCCACCATATATATACTAAATGTGTTTCACCACATGCATCCTTTGCGTAGTCAAATACAAATACCAAGGGATATCAACTGATGTCAATAATCCACGATTGCACACAAATCATGCCTACTGATTAGTAAAGCAATTATCATATTAAAAGAGTTCAACAGGGCTCAGCATACTGTAAAATTAGAAATCAGTCAATACCACAGCCATTATATAGAACATCATTGATTGGATGTACTAAGCGCTAGCCTTGATGACAATTGATCACGATGAACCCTGCTCACAAAGGAGTCTGGTACACTAATTGAGGAGCCATCATTAAATAGAATAATAAATATAGGAGGAGGAGGAGGGGAGGGGAGAAATGGCTACAAAGCTAAGGTCCTTCCTGTCTGTACAACAACAATAAAAAAGCAAAGAGCCAGGAAGGCCTTTGTCTCTACCCTATGTCCACTAACTTCTAAGCCTACTTTTCCAAAACCAAATAAACCTGTGAACTCCTCACAGGTCATTTCCACAGTCAGCACCACAGCTGGTAAACACGCTCAAAAGAGCCTGAGCGACAGGTATTTCACCTCAGCATAAACATTTCCAAAAGCAAATCCTGGAGAGAGGCTAGAAAACCCAGACATCCCATCCTGTGGAGTGTGTAACGCATCTATGATCTGTCTCCATTGGCAAAAAAAAAGAAAAACACCATCTGAAGAGCTGCCCAGACTGCTTTCCCTTCTCTCATTCAGGGCAGGCTGCACAAGGAAGAGTTTGAGTAAAATGCTGGGTTATTGAATTCGGTACTAACTGCTCACTGTTCTCACTGCAGCTCAAGGAAACGCGTGCTGGTAGAAAACAAGTTCAGAACATCTCCCTTATTATTCTGAAAACATGTTTTCTTCTGGAAGTGTCCCCAGTCCCAGATCAGGAGCAAAGAGTATCAAGGTACTGAAGAAACTCATCACAGCAAAAGCAAGTGTCGGACTGCCTTCAGGAACATCACAGGCTTGCTGCCTCTACTGAATTTTAAAATACAAATAAAAGCTCAGGGTTAGACCCACTCCTGAGAAGTATTTCTGATTTTGGTTTGTCACAGGGAAGGGATGGCCTGGAGAAACCCCACACAACACAGACTGCTGAAACTTAGAAGAAGCACAAGCTTTGCTGGTAAGTACACCATGACTCATCATCAAAGATCCTGTGTTTGGGGTATGCCGAGTTATTTCTATGTTTTCACGGTTTCCTGGAAAGGTAGGTGAAATAACAAGCTCATTCACTGGAATTTAGGGCAACTCTGCATTAAATGAAACATTGAGAAGGCTGTGCAAGGGGGAGTGTGCTGCCACTAGGTAGGTGCCACTAGATGTCATCCTTTGCACAGTTCTTATAATACACGGCTGTCTAATTACTGGAACACATCTTAAAACAACAGCAAGTCAGAAAAAAGAGATGTCTCCCAATAACGTAGAGCAGGTCAGCAAAAGTCGGAGAGAGAAGAGCATTTCAGATGTTCCCAAAGATAAGACACAGCTATAGAAAAAGACATTTGGAGTCAAGAGAATAAAGGACTCCAGCTACATCAGTCAGTCTTAACATGCAGGTACATTACAGTGAAAGATTATTAGATGTTTTAGCAAACTCCAATTCAGTTCTCACAGAGTACAAGAGGTCACTAAGTTTTCTAATAATCCATAACGTTTCTATTGTTATAATTAACTCATGTTTCTCATGTCCATGCTATGCTCCTGATCGATAGATAATAGGCACTCGGGCATCCCTTATATGTACATACAAAGTGTGTGTCTGTGTGTGTATATATATATACCCACACAAAGATATGTATATTTATATATATATAAAAAGAGACCTCAAACCTTTTGGTCCCAACTTATATTTGAGTCACATAAGTCCTTGGAGGCCCGGGAAATCTAGAGAACCTGTCTAAAAAACTGGCTCAAATACATTAAGGCAATGGCGGTCATTTACACAGAAACTCACACTGCTTTAATGCTGCATAGTTACAGCCTGTTTCAGGTTACTTGACCCTTTTAGCAGAGCAGCACAATATACTTTGAACATGAATAGTGGTAATGTCCAAATAACCTCTTCTTGGTCCAGAGATGAAAACCCAGAAATATGAGCCAGATGCTGAAGCTATTTCAGTTGGCACATTTAGTTTAAAGGAGTCAAAGCATAAATCGTCTTTACAAGTTCTACTCCCAACCAAGGAAAATTTAGGTAATAGTAATACAAACATCCAAAAAGATGCTTTCAGAGGACTCCTTCTCAAGCTCTGGTTTTGGAAGCCTGCCTGAGGAAGGAGAGGCACATTAGACACAGGGACCCAGCCTTTATGGGATTCTGAGAGTTGCCCTTAGTTATTCAAGGCTTGGGGACTCTAAATATAGGGGACACGGCTCCAGCCTTTGGCCCAGTGTAGAAGCAGGATAGCACCCAAGTGCCTTAAGGTCCTGGACCCATGCTGTGCACAAAGATTCTGCACTGCACCTTGGGCATCCTGCGTGAGTTTTATTAAGGACCTAAAGGTGGAGTTTATTAAATACATCTGGTTTTCCATCCACACAGCTGATCAAACAGTGATGTCTTCAAAAGTTAGCACAAGCAGCTATTTTGACTCCCTGACTCACCCACATAGCGAGAGGGCCTGATTTTATTCACTCGTTCCAACATACCTTTATTTTCAACTCACGGCTCACTGTCTTAGGCATCTCAGAAGTTCAGGATGAATGCACCTAGGACTGCTTTGGTTTGTTTCAGTTTCTTTGCCATGACACATTAGTACCACAGCAACAGTTAGCGTCACTTAGATGCTTCATACATAGGTATTAGCCAGCAGCATCAAATTACCAAGCAAGGCTATGTTTTAAAATGGAGGTCTTCCCTACACTGATTAGCTGTATCAGAAAGCTCTCATATTTTATTTGGAGAAGAGGCCACCCCGTCAATTAAAAGTGCAAGGCTCATTAGGTAAGGAGCTGAAGGGCAAATACATTAAATGGTAAACAATAGAGGAAGTTTGTGCTTTTGAGGAAGTCAGAGACACAGGCTTCTCCAAGATGATGATACATCTTGTCTGAGTAGCTTGCACAGCTAGCAAATAAAAAAGGAAAAAGAAAAAGCATTACTTACACTGACAGATTTTTTTAAAGGTTTGGGGTTTTTTTTGAGTGCCTGATCCACTGAAATATTCCTTCTCTTCCATCTAAGCCTACCAGTTGGCACAAATTAGCATGAGACCGTGCTACATTGATCCTGTGAAGGTACAGAGTAAAAAAGGAGCTCAGTTTAGAAGCCTGGTTCCTGCAAGACCAGGGGAAGATAAGAAAAGAGGAGGAGTAACACAAGTGTGAGTTCTTTGTGAAAAATAAGCTGCAGTTTACCAGCTTCCCACTCATGTGTTATCATGAGAACACGTTCTTTTTACTGGTATCACGCCCTCCTGCTGGAGGAGGAAGATACACTTATCTGTGGTGTCCTTTTGGAAAACAAACAATTCCTCCACAACCTCAGACCTCTAAGGGCAGTATATAACTTCTGTTAAAAGCAATTGCCAAGGCCACTGCAGATAAATGCAAATGAAATACAGAATATCAAGCAAAAGGAAAGGGGGAGATGGAAGGTAGATAAAGAAAGCACCACCAAAAATCAGAATCATTTCTTCAAAGCAGGGCAAGACAAAGTAGTCTCTGTTTCAAGTCAGGTTGGCATTTTTACCAGCACCTAACAAAGCACACCTCAGTCTTGTCATTGACAAGTTCTTGGGTTCATCAGCTGCTTTAAATTTCCCTATTCTATATGTAAGTACCTACTTCACAGAGTTCTTAGCTTCTTTTGTCAAGACAGCCAAAAATGGCAGAGAAAATTAGACAACCTCAGCATTCCTCCCACAGCTCAACAGGTGACATGTAATACTCATACATTCAGAGATCTGAGCTATGCTTTTACAAGACTTGGAGTCATAACCATAATGAGGATCATGCATCCAAGGGCTCTTCTTCTCTTGGCAAGCTGGGGAAGTGTTGCCGGACAGGAAAAAAGGCACATCATCTCCTAACGTCTTATAGAAGTAGAGCCCAAATGATAAAATTTCTGTTCCAACAGTTGTTCTTTATCTCCCCATCTTTTGCTGTCTCTGGCCCCTCTTTTTGCCTGTTCCGTCTTCCCTTTTACCTCTGAGCAAGAAGAAAGCACACAGTGGTGTGGGAAGGATGCTCCCAACACTTGTCTTAAACCCTTGCATACAACTGCAGTCTCTGTTAGCAACTCTCAGACATCAGTCACACAAAAGAGAAAAACTCACAATTTTGAAGTCTGGCACACTGAAGAGATTTAACAGTTATCAGGATAGTCTGTCACGTTTCTTCAGATTTTTATACTGAGAAACTAAATCAACAGCTTCAACAGACATGGAAGCACAGCTTACTACTAACAGCTGGGGAGCAAGCAGACCTCTTTCACAATAGGAGAGCCTGAAGCAATTTTCCTCTGTAGACATACTGTTAGTACTCACCCTACCTGGGTGGCTACTAGCTTTTTAAAGGGACAGTTTTTCCTATTGCTTACCTATGACACCAGAATTTGTATTGACTGATCCACCAAGAGGATTCACATACTTGTAGCAACTGAACCCAGGGATGATACTCCAGGCCACAGAAGAGGAGAGCTCAGTTCTGTGCTACTTCCATGTCATGCAGCCTCAGGACAGTTATCACCTCTGTTAGGCCCTCCCTGAATATTTTTTTTCTAGGCTTTCCAGGGCTGGGCAGTGTTGTATCTGTGCACGTATCTTTCTGCAGGGTGTATTTCACAGAATCACAGAATCAACCAGGTTGGAAGAGACCTCTGGGATCATCGAGTCCAACCATTAACTATTTGTGCTCATCACGACAGGTCCTCCATCTCTGCTGAGACCTCAGTCAATGGGCTGCTGTCACGTAAACCTTATTACCCGTTCTTACCAACTCATCTGTCTTAAAGCAACTTGGGCAAAAGAATCTGTGTGCTTCATTAGTAACATTCAGATCATTAAAGAAGCCAGATTCGTCCATGTAGGAGCTACTTAACTGGACAGCAAGTATTTTATACAAAGAAATACTATAGCTGACATAAATATTTCCATCTCAGATTCCTTAAGGGCACTTGCTCTATTTATTTCTGGAGCGTGGGCTTGTCAGAGAGCAAATCAGTAGCCTTCACATCAAGTGATAACACAAACAGGTGGCTATCCAGAAATAATTACAAGAGGATTATGGAGGTCACATCATTGGTTTTCTTTAATTTGTGTAATGCATACAAATAGACACTGAAAGGGATATAGCAAAATCAGAAGACACAATATAATTTAAAAATACAATATATTTTTCTACAACATTGTCCTTCGCTGCGACTAATTTATCATCACACACCCAGGCATCAGGGACGTGCTGCCCTGGACACTGTTCCGCTGTTTGTCAGCGGGACCCTGGAAAACTTCCTATGTTGCCATCCATGGTCTTGTGACATGGAGGAGAAAGTCAGCGACTGCCTCTTTCCCTCCAACATCCAACACTTTCTCTCCAACTTGCAATTCAGAAAATGCATTTTGGTGATCTGCTTAATGTCTTCTGACATCAGGAGATCTATCTCTGCAGCAACACAGTGACTGTGGCTCACAGGAAAACTGCTAGTCCAAGTCACTGATAGAGGCTAGGTGTACAGAGGTGTTTTACAGAGTTAAGAAGTTACCATTTAAGTCTTCAGGGAAACTCAAAGATGTAAAAAAATGGTGTTTTAATGAACCTAAGTAATTTTATTGCAGATTCTTCTCACTCAACATCAGAGAGAATTCTACTAATTTTTACTAATTGTAAATCTTCCTATTTATAAAATGATATCCCAGTTTAATACAAAATATTATCTCTTCATGGTTTCCCTGCTGTGTCATATGGAAAACACCTTACAGAGCAAAAGGAAAATATGTCCTGTTTAGTATAAAAAGTAGCCTGTTTTCTGGTGGAGATAAGTCATGGAAAAATGAGATAAAATAAATAACATTTAACAAACATTTCTGTTTCCCACAGATCCATTTTCTATTACTATCTGGCAATATTTTTTCTGTTGCTCTTCCTTGAAACATTCTTTGACCTTTTTCCTTTTCAGTCCCCCATCCCTGAAAGATACAGAAAAGAAACAGCATTGAGCTCACTTCAGGGTCAAGGCAAAAAAACGTTACAGTATTTAGATTATGTAGCCAAAGCAGTTTTCACCCTAAATGCTGGCTTTTGCAATACAATGCTAAATGATCTGTTCTGGCAATACTTACCACACAACACAAACAATGCCTTTCCTTTAATACAGCATTTAACAGGCAAATAATCGATTTTCACCAAATACTACCTGCTGGCTAGATCCACCTGTCAGCTCCATTTCTCTTTTTATACTATATTAGTCTATTTCTTCTAGTGGAACTGCTCAAGGAATAAAGTAGTATTTTCTGACTCAGAGTCAGTAAGGATGGTGGACTACAGCCCAAGCAAAGCACATCTGGAAGAAGTTTTAGAAGATTCCAGGCTAACATTTCAGAATACAGAACACCTAAATATGCTTTAAACTCAACCTCAGAGGTGTTGCTTCTTACCAAGGAAGCACAGACATTCCTCCCTGAGCAGCAATGACAGCTTTGACTCTGTTGGCAAAGTGAACAGCGTCTTCTTCTTCCTGAAAAAGTATATTAATTATTTGCTTTGCAACTTAAAAATTTGCTCTATGTCTCACTTAAAGAGATACTTTTTGTCAGACAGCAGGTGCTTGGGTTTATGCCAGTCCCATGAACCAAATGTGGCCTGCAGGGCAGTTCCAGCTGGTCCTGGGGAACGCTGCGGGGTTTGCCACCATTCGGTGCCAAAAAGAACTGAGTGTGAGGCTCTGTGGTTTCTGGGGCAATCTCAAACCACATAGAGCCTGAGGTCACAGGTCTGGCCAGAGCAGAGGATGCATCTGCTCCCAGTACTTCAGTATCAGTCTGAAGCTGGAAACACACTGACAGGATCACCTTGGAGGAGATGGGATACCTTGAACAGGGTTGGGGCCTGGCGCATTCAGGATCAGTGAATTACTGTGAGTTCACAAGAGTCTGTTTGCCCAAACTGCAGAGGACTGAAGGTACAGCTTCCCTGCCAAGACTAGGGCTGAGCAAGGACCGGGGTAAGCAGTACCAAACTGAGGCATTGATGGAGCAAATGCCTCAATCACTTTGTCAGCATCAGGTCGGTATCCAGGGGCAGTGGGCTAAGAGGCTGTGCCAAGTTGTGGGGTGAAGCTGCTGGGCAAAGGATTAGCTGGATATTCTGCAGGGCTGAGAAACAAGGAGGTGGGAGGAAGCTGTGCAGATGGAGTAGAGGAGAGACACGGAATGCAGAAGCACCCCAATATGGAGTGAAGAGAAGGCCTGAATCTATATATCACTCCTGGAGTAAAAAAGGGAGGTCTGTGCCAGGCTGAGGGCCAGGACTCCTGCAGCATAAAACCACATTTTAACATCTCTTCTAGTCCCTGGGAGCAGAGGAAAGCAAGGCAGCTACACACAAGTAAAGAAGCTGTTTGGGAGCAATAGAGAGCATGGTGCAGAAATGTCTGAATCTCTGCAAGAGTAGTTTTTACTTGAAGATAACTAACCCACATAAATCCCTGCTCACTTAATTTTAAGACTATAGTGTTGCTTTCTGGCCTTTGTCCATTAAGTTGTCAATAAAGATTCACAAACGTAACGCCAACACGTTGTGCATACTAATGCAGACTTCCTCCCCATCAACGTTTTACAAGCATTTTCAAAACATATGAAAGCATAAGTACCTCTATGACCATTGGAGGCAGGTACCACACGTTACAGACAACAGCCCAGCTGGTCAGCAGATTAAAAGCATAGGTCATCACGGAATGCTTTGTGCTGTTCCAGAACACATCTCCAAAGCGGGGGTCGTACTGGAAGACAAGAAGAATAACTGAAATGGCATGATCTGCTATCTTAGTTTAAATTACGTAAACTGCTCTTTTTAGGCCACGAAGTCACAATTCAACTTATTAGATCAGGGGCAAATCTAATCACACCTCCTAAAAGCAGCAGTAAGTTCAGAGTAAAGCTCCACATTTCAATATTTCTTACAAGTTTACAGTGATTAACCTTTACAAGCAATGCAGGACCCCAAACTGTGACAGACCCATTGAAACACATCTCAACTATAACCAGATAGATCTACTCAAAATGTAAAGACTTGTCACCTTCAGATATGCTGACTACAAAGGTTTTCTTTAAAATGCTCACATCAGTTTTAACAATTTCAATAAGATTAGGCAACATTATAGTTCCAGAAAAAGTAACTAACATATCTAGAGCTAGGGTGACTTGGCTAAAGCTACTCAGAAAGCCTTGGAAGTGCCAAGAAAAGTGCTTTCATCCCCAGAACACACAAGAGGCAGGAGCACTAGGACAGAAAGAGCAGACAGAACTGAACACACAGCATAGCAATTGCACTTTTCAGGTTGCTCTCATCCAGTTGTAAAGACACTCAGTGAAACACCTTCCATACTGCACTGAACTGCAAGACACTGCGCACCGTGAAAAGATTATGTTTTCTCAGGGCCTGTTCAGTACCTTATTCACACAGAACAAGCCCCTTTTTAAGGTTTACACATGAACAGCTTCTCTGACATGAGAAGCTTCTGCAAATAATCCTTCCATGTTCGGAAAACTGCAGATACATTACCTTGATTGCTACTGGATGGATAGTCCCTCCTACCTCAAAGCTTCCCTTCTTAAACATCATTACTGATGTGTTGTTTGTGCAGGTACCTGGCCAGAATTAAAACAGATTAAGAGTCTAATCCACTCTAAGAAAAGTACCAGCAAATTAATCCTGAAGTGTCTTAAGAAGACTTAAGTTGCTAAAGGAGAAAGTAAGCTTTAGTTCTGAAACATGATCCCAGAGCTTGTCCTCTCTTCAGTTACGCTATACGCTAAAGCAAACAGACTGTCATAAAACTGTTACAAAATATTAGAATCTGACTTTTAATATCTCACAAGAGCTAATTAATTCTACAGACTAAAAACAAACACCTCACTTGTAAAGACTGGGTATAATAAACTGCACTCGGTGGCAAGCAGTGAGGAGAGCAATAAAATCAATATAGTAGTTTCCTACCTTCCGGGAAAATTAAAATGGGTAATTTGGCCTTATTTGCAATGTGTTCTCTAATTCTGTGGAAAGAAAATAAAATTTCATTTTCATAGAAGACTCATATTTGTATTTGGCCAAGAATCTAAACATCCGTTACCTCTTACATAGGACAAGAAAAGCGTTTAACCAATTGCCCTTTGCCAGTCAGTAGCCTCAGCCAGGATGCGTGCTAGTTTCAGGCCTTTATCTCAGAGGTTCTTGCTAATTGCAAAAGTAGATTTTCTACAAAACTGTATACAGTTTTATTTCACCATTTTATTTCATCATTTTAACCCAATTGACACGAAGCCAGAGAATGGCGGGTACTTGAAGCATTTTACATGGGAAGTAAAAATTGCTTCCCATTTATCTTTGACAGGTTCCAGCTACGAACACAGTAAAACTTTTCTTTTGACTGAAGTATAGTCCATATTTCAAGTTTTCATGCCTTCTAGGTTCATAACATCAGTTTTATATGCATCTAATGATTCTCTGCATGGAGTTAAGAGATAGGCCACTATTTTACTACATTTGCTGCATCACTTAAAAAACAAATGTATTACCACTAAGCAGATTACTGACACACAACATCTGCTGTTTTCAGAGACACCTGTCTTTCCTATGATTCAAGAGTGTGCACTTCCTCTCCAGTCTGCATTAAAGAACAAAAACAAAATATCAGATATCAAAAAAAGGAGAGAATGATCCAGCATTGGGGGACCTTCTCCATTTTTCTAAGGATAAACTATCATAGACACTCACTTAATGTTAGCTGCATTGAAACCCTATTTCATGAAGATTTAGGATGACTAAGAACAGTCTCTGTAAACACCTGAGAATATAAGAACTGCCATACTGAGTCAATCCCATTCATGTCCTTAAAGTCCAACAACATGCTGTCTCTGCCAAGAATCAATACTGCAGGCCTGGAGAGCAGTATAGATGGTAAGTAAACATATTACACTTCTCCAGGATGCTCTTCTAGCTTCTAGCAGCTAGGTGGTACCTTGGTCTTTTTTGGGGTTTGGTTTGGTTTGGTTTTTTTTTTGCACTATGCTCAGCCTCCCTTTATCCTGTACTCACAGAAGGTATAGCCAGCTTTGATGCTCAGAGCTGATCAAAAATGTATCAGGGCAAGGCATGATCTGGGAAGCAGATGTGCTGACAGAACTCCGATTTCTGTCCTGACATCCCAAATCATTAACCTCAAAACTGAATGAGCAGGCTCCTGCCTGTGGCAGGCAGGGCAATTGTGGCAATGTGGAAATTCCCAGAGGTTACAGGGCAAACGATCAAAAGTTCAGTAGATAATTGCTACACCCTGCACCTTCATTGATGGAGCAGTTCCAAACCTTACAGTGATGACAACCTACAGCTGCCCACCAAAGAGAGATGCAGGGTGACAACAGTCTCAACTCACGCTTGGACCTCACAACTACTAGACCTGATGGGACAATTAAGCAAACACCTCATTACCTTACTTTTTCCTCACCAGATGACGGTCTTTCATTTCTGAGCGTTCAAACACAACATGCTCACTGGTTTGCATGCAAGATTTTTGAATAAGCCCCAGAAGCCCTCCGTGTGCTTGGCCAACCTGCAAGCCCAAAAGAAACTGGTTACTATGCAAACACGCACACACTTAAGTGATAAAATTCTGAATACAGATGCATCAGTTTCTAAGCTCGTTCACAAAGGATACCAATCTCTTGGTCAAAAGTGTGCACACACCGGCCTCTGTCTATTATTTTGCAGTCCTGAACGTGAGTTTAAATGCTACCAAATCCCACTCTTTCTACCGGTAAGTTTATCCTCTTACCCAACACTACATCTACATTACAAATATTTACTGACTCTCTCATTCTTACCAAGGAATAGCATCTATCACTGGCCAGGATGAGAACATCCAAAGGAGATGTGTGGTTGGTTACACAGATGCCTCCTTCCTGCGGTCTGTTTTCCCTGCAGTGACAACCATAAAAGAAATTACTTAATGTTTATTCTCCAGCCTACAGGCCCCATCAGGTGACCCATTCAGTGAGCATACATCCACAATTGAGACTCTCAGTGACAAAAGCATTTCAGGCATACAGCTCATCTGCAGATCCACAGAAAGTAGAAGAACACAAAATATTTTAAAATACTAATATTACTATGATATACGTTAAAACTTCTGGCAGTATATTACAGCAGGTAAGCATACTCTCAAGAGTCCCTTCACATTTCAGTAGTTTTGGCATTTCACCAAAACCAGTTTCCTTTTAGCTGAGAATGCAAGACTTCACTGGAGTGGGCATTTTAGCTGCATACATTACCATTCATAGAGGTATATATCAAAGACTACTCAGACACTAAAACTCTAAAAGCAAAGACACTAGAGCATGATTTTGCTTCTTTTCTAAAGCACAAACAAAAAAAAATTTCAGGAGCCCCCATTACATAAATCTCTACCACTAAGCAAGCAAGATACTACAAAAGCTTACTGAAATACCATCCATAACTTACTTTAGGAGAGAGGGTGAAGAATCAGTTACCAAACAAACCGGCTAATAGAACAGTCAAACATTTTATGGCAACATTCTTGCGTGTGATTATAACACGTTCATGGCAAACATTGAGAAAAATGTCTAAGTGTATATTCAATCAAGAACACAGTACTACTGCACCTTCACATACCCTGCCAACACACAACAGAAAACACAGCAGGGCATGCAAACATCTTGACAGAGTCTAGATGATCTAAACAACTTAATGGATCAAATTGCACCATCATAGTATCTGTGCAGTAATGAAATAAGAATCCTGCTCTAAAACTTGAGACATTGAGAAATCAATGTAAGAAATCAATACCAAACCAACAAGAGCAGGGTGGCACCACTCACCTGTTGTGGAAAAGAACAAGACCACTCACGGATCGGACACCTAATGTGGCACATATCAGCTGAACCTGGTTGCTCAGCCAGCATTTAACTCTAAAAAAAATGAAGCCATACATACTTTTCCAGTTCTATGCAGTCACTCATAAAACAATGTAATGTAAACTCTCCAAAGTATTCCAAATAGCTGTTATTACAAAAACCACACTAAGATTCAATTGCACTAATAATGCCATGCAGGAGCAACTTATTGGGTATCAAAGATACTCTTGGTCCATTCTTCTACTGTAATCTATTCTAAACCCACCAGATTCAAAACAGAGAAGATAATAGTCAGGGTTTTGTTTTATAGATTTTCCTCTGGAAGCAGCTGGTATTGACTCATTCAAATATTTTTATATTTAGCTGGTGAATCACATTTGAGGTTTTTTTGCACTGACAGGACATAACTATCTCACAGTATTAACGTGGCATTGCTCAGGACAGATGATTTAGTTGCCCTATTCTGGCTCAAGTAGAGTATACTATTTATTTTTCATTCTAAGACACGCTTCCATCAGTATCTACCTGGCTTACACTGCATGTCCACTTTCAGATGCCATTGCCATACTCTCTCTCACAGTTCAAAGTAGAGAAAAAAAATCACCCCACAATAGTCCACATTCATCCTCCAGACTCAGGCAGATCTATATTCCAACACACTAATTCAAATCCTTAAAGAAATAAAAAAAGAAATGGAAAGAGCCCTCAGCAAACACCTACCTGCCATTTGGAAACTGTCCTACTACTGTAGTGGCCAAGACCATCAAGAAGATGCTGAAAACAGCCAAGCAGACACTACGAAGTAAAATAATCTTAATTAAATGCTAAAAAGCAAAACTGGAAGAGCAAGCAAGAAAATCTTCTATTTAACCCTTTGATCCATTTCACAATGCTTCCCTCCACCACTAATAGTATCTAACTAGCAATACAAACCAGTTAAGGCCAACAGGATAACATGAACACATTTTCACTCAATTAATCCTGCACTGAGTACAAAACCCTGTGTTGCCTGGCAAAAAGCACCACGCCTCAATCTGAAGCTATCATACGGTAAAGAAGCCATCGTGTTCAAAGAGGACAGCAAGTAGTGGCTAGTATTCTTTAACGCAGGTGAGATTTCTCAGTGCCAAAAGGGACGCATCATTTCATTTTTAAAGACCTATGCAGAAATTTCAGTATGTATTTCCACCCCAAGCAGTAAGCTACTACATAATCATGAAAATTAAACGTCGTTGGTTACTAATGGCTAAGCAAAACAAATATTGAAGCCATTTCTACATAAATATTGTCGTCTTAAGCTGCATATCTAAGTTTACAGACAGGCATATGTGCTCTGCTATGTGATTGACTGGTATGAAATCCCTCTATGCACTGCAGCTATGTTTTGAATATACTGTCCTCCCATCAAAGGAATAAGAAATTTTAAAAGCTCCTGCTCTTTACAAGAACTCAGGAATATTTGTGGCTGTTTGGTCAACATGATAAAAGGCTGGTTTTGCTTAAAAGAAAAGTTAAAAAGTCTGAAAATGTAATGCATTCCAAGTGGATGTCTCTTTTTCCCATCCAGCCCTGTGCCCCCAGAACATTGGCTCTGCTTCAAATCCCAAGTGTTCAGTCTCCCTGTCTCTAATTCAGACAGGTAGAGACTGATCCTTTCAGTTGAAACAGTTGTTACTTTACATAACAAAAAGAGCTCCAGATAATTTCTATAAAGTTTTTCCGGGCTTTAAAAACAAATTAATTATTAATAAAACATATGGAACATGAGAAATGTACATCTTCAGCACCTTTTTTTTTTTCTTTTGGGGATATTTGAGTTTCGGTGGCATCTTGGAAAACAAAGACACACCTGGTTCTCCTTTCTGCACTAGTCGATAGCACGTTATTTCACATCTTTTGTAAAAAGTACTATGAAAAACTGATCTCAGCAAATTACATCTGGCTCACCGAAAAGGCAACAGGAGACAATACCGAATTAGGATCCCAATGACCCACACAACGCTCAGTTGCCAGCTGACATGGTGCAAGTTGGCGTTGGTTCTGCTGAGGAGATTCCAGGATACCAGCTCCTCAGAGGAGAACCGTTGAGTGACTTCATCTTCTACAACTGCCTCACACCCCTTCTTGGAGAAGTACATAACATCAGCAAGGCTGAAGCGTCCTCGGCGCTGGCCGGCAATCTCCTCTTCCATGGAGGTTTTCTCTCTCTGGATGATCCCTGCATGAGGAAATGAGTCTGCCTTCCACACAGTGGAATGGACAATATGGATTTCAAAAAGAATAAAATACACGTGCTTTTTAGAAATAGCTCTCCTCCTACTCCAAGCACCATAATTGCATTGTTATGCCTCATTTACTTACTGGCATTTAGTTCCACGAGTTACTTCTCAAATCCTATGCCATATAACACCACTAAATTGTTGAAGAAAGGAGAAAAGCATTCAGAGCAAGCCGCAAATAAAACCTTGAGCACAACATCCACTTCATTATCATTTACCAAACAACATAGGTACACACACCTATAAATGTCAACAGTGCACTGCCAAGACTGCAGACCCCTTCTGGTGCCTTGGCTCAAATTCAGGCAGCGTTTGTATAGTTGTTCTTGCTGCTGTTGATTAGTTTTACTTTTTCCCAGCTGTAACAAACACCTTCCTTTGGTATTTTTTCTCAGAGCCTTCTCTCTTCCCCCATCACTTCTCCTTTAAGAGTCACTTCACTACCAAGAAACTTCAGAGTGTCTATTTTTTTTCCCCAAGATATACATAGTGTAACACAGAAGCATTGTGCAGGAAGAGTGACAACATATTCATGCTCCATATCTGCAAAATTACACCTCATAGGATAGCCACACAGTAAGCCTCAGTGTTGTTTGCTGAGGTCACTCTGAGACCAGATTCTTATCTGGCTGGTTACAGTGACTAAAATTGTATTGATTCATACCAGCTAACACTTGGCTTTTTTGTTTGCCTTTTTTTTATTTTGGGGGGGGGGGGGCAGGTATTGGATGACATTAAATATGCATTATACAAAATACATTTAATTTATCTTAATCAACATACTATCCCCTGATCAGAATCACAAAACTTTCCTCCAGCTGCACTTCAGTCAAATGTTCAACATCCAGGAAATCATCAGACCTGAAATTCATTAGCTGACAAACCAAACAGTCTACGTGACTAATGACTAAAAATAGCACTACAAGGAAAAGGATTACTATGAGAACTTAACCCAGTCCCCTTTGATCAAAGAAGAAAGGAAAAATAGTTGGGAAGAGAAAAAAAAATTACTCTCGCACGTTTTATCCCCATGCCTAGGGAAGAGTACAAATTGTAACTGTGATCTGTGGGACAGTGTAGCTCTTTTACTTGAGAGACCCTGGCTTTTTGCATGCTAAGGAGTTACAAGAAGCAAGAGAGAATCCATACATAGCAACGTCAAGGGCAAAGAATACTCATTCCTCCTAATCTTGTAAAGAGAGCGCTGATGGAATCAGAAAGTACAAAGTACTCATGAAAACAGGGACACCTTCCCAAATATTTATCAATCAGCAATGTCTTTCTCTACCCACACTAGTCTCTAATACCTTTTATTCAGAAGACTCAATCATTCACAGATTATCTTGTTTATAACATATTTAAGGCCTCTCTTGTAGGTTTGTAACTTCAGCAGTTATTTCCCATCAAACTCCATTTTGGCCATTCCAGTTTTCTTACTTAACATCAGATGCAATTTATGTTTCTGTTTACACTTTTCTAGATAAGATATTAAAATAGTTTCCTTTTTACAAAACAAATAGTGCTGTGTCACCTTCATTCAGAAATCTTACCAGTGGAGATTAAATTTTCAAGTGCCAGCGCCTTCTGCTTTGTTACCGCCTCCTCAATCTGCAGGGTGGCCCACTGTTCCCAAAACAAGAAAAGTAGATGTTGATGGATTTCATTTTGTCATTTCCAGGCATTCTGTAATCACCTCAGGTGAACTGTCTGAGCTTCTTTTATTGAAGCCAGGTCTTAGATTTTCACTTTTCAAATTCAGCCTGAAGGCTATCCTGCATGCCTCCTGTTTCATTTGTTACATAGATTACCTTTTGCCATTGTCAGGAAAACCAGCTTGGCTCAAACTTCTTTTCAGGACACAGGCAGTTGTTTTATTCCTGGGACCTTTTGTTGCTTTGGTTTTGTTTGTTTTTTAAACAAACAAAAACTCCTTAAAACCCCCACAGATTACTGAGCTACCTAAGAGATTCTATGAGGTCCATGGGTCCAAAACTCTCTTCCCCGCTTAGCTTCAGGCAACAGAATGATGCAAAATACTATCACTGACGTTAGAGACATGACGGAAAAAATAGATCTAAAATGGATTTTAAATAATAAGAGATTACATCAGCTTTAGGGCATTCATGCAATTTTTGTTAAAAGAAGACAGAGGAGGGACCATTTCATATCCATAATATTTTGGAAGCAGTAGTTTTGGTAATGAGCTTTCACCCTTCCCTGTCTTTACCTTTTTGAGCTAAACGAAGTTTCTCCTCCCTGTGCACAGCAGCATAAAACTCCTCCATTAGCAAAATCAAATATACCAATATGCCTAATTTTTGAAGTTTTCATGTTTTTGAATGGTTTCATCATACATATATAAACATATAAATAGTAGCTCCTTTGAGGACTGGATCTTCCTATATTCACGTCAAGATATCTGCCCTAACAAAGGACACAGGATGCTTGCATGTAGGCTCTACTCATTATTAAGGAATCAATGACCCACTCAACTTATGTCCTCACCTGCTATTAAGGCTTCCCACCTACAACAGAAAAGGATACATCCTTCTGCTTCAGGATAAACTCTTGTTAAATAGTTTATTTCCCTCTTACTGACACGCGCAGCCATTTAAGTCACCACTAAGCTTGATCTCAAACAGTCTTCACCACATTACGTGTTGCATGTGCCAACAACATCAACTAGCATTTTGCTGTCCTTAAGTTTTGCATGCTCTCTACCAACTCCTTCTCTAGCTATTGAAGTTTAAGTCAATAACAAAAAAGGGACACTTTATCACGGCATCATTACAATATTTTAGTTACACTTAGTTGACTTTCTTTACCAGCCATCTTAAAAGAAAAGAAAAAAGAGAAAGCAGAATGGGCAGTGATGTGATATTTTAAACTCCATCGAAACCATCTGTTATAAGACCATGAAAAAAAAAAACCACAGACCTTCACCTTGTCTATAATTTTCAGTTATTCCCTAGGAAAACTAAACTGGTACATCATCTGTCTCAATCTTTTGCAATACATGGAGAGTTATTCAGAAATGGGGAGCCAGGGAATGTCATGAAAACAGCAGCCTACACACTGAGAAATGAAAGAATATATGGCACAGGAACAAGAACGTTGCAAAAGAGAGTAAAGGCAGACATGTGGCAAACTTAACCTCTTTATAACGTACTGCTTGTCCTCACCCCTTCCCCAATATCCTTTAGGATAGTTGTATGGCATGAGGGAGGAAAAAACAAAAATCAGCTAGTTTGGCAAACAAAGCCCTTTGCCTTACTCTCTGCTTTCCTGTCTACCACCCTTATCTTACCCATCATGGTCCTCCTACAGGAACATGCACCTGCCAGTTGGCAAGCACTGCCAGAAACGTGCTTGGTCATACTGTCTTGTACGATTTGGAATACCTCAAGGAGGCTGGCTATCCCAGGTAGAAAAAGGGTGATAATAACTGCCCAAGCTGACTCACAAAAATATGTTAACTAATTCAATTGAGCAAGACAAGTCAAAACCAAACAAAAATTTATAAAGTTGACTAGTAAAGTACAAAGTCGTGTCAGGCTATTACCTTGTGCCTCATAGCACAGAGAAACAGCGGGACAAAACTGTCAGCCTGTAATTAAATAGTCAGCCAACGCTACAAAGGCAGAGGACAAGGCAGATGAGGAAGAGCTTTCAATAGGTGAATGATTACACGGGGTTTGTTAGCTTGGAAAAGAGCTGGCTGAGATAGTGTATGACAGAGGTCTACAAAGTCTGGACCAGCACAGAGCAGGTGCATAAGGAACAGTTATCCATTTTCTCTTCTAATACAAGAACTTGGGAGCATCATATGAAAGTGTTGGGCAGGGCATATGAGCAAGAAAAAGGTAATGTATTTCCACAAAGCACAGTAAAGTTGTGGAGTTCATCATCCAGGACATATTGCCAGAGATCAACTAAAATAGGACCAGTTACATAAAAACATGGAAGAAAATCATCATGGAACACAAAACTCTCCTAACTCATGAATCGGCTTGGAGGCTGACGCAACAAGCAGCTGGGAGGGTATTCCTTGAAATACATCCATACAATCACACAGCTCTTAGGCTTTTCATCAAGCAATTGAGTTGACGCCTGTCAAAACCAGGCTACCTGTCTGGGTCAAACTCTGGACTGACCCAGCAGAGTAGTTTCTATGTTCTTTTGCATTCAATGGCATCTGTATAGTTAATGTGTTTTTAAAATATGAAATAAGGCTTTATGATCACGTTTGTTTTGCAGAGTATTGAGACAGAGCTGTCATGCTGGTCTTTGTTGCAAAACAGTAATGAAAGGATGTTGTAAATACCTTACAAAAACACAGATGTTGCAACTAACACAGAATTTAAGTGTTAAATGGAGCAACTTCATTCCTAAGTTCGCTGACAGAATGAGAATGCAGGTGCTGTGCTTTCCTCCCTCCCATTTCTGAAGTGATGAGTACACGAGGAGTACAATCATCCAGCAGGCAATCCCATCTGGAATACTGAAGACTTGACAGCTTAACTCCAACAGCCCATTTGTTTGAGGCTCCCTATAATTACATTCTGAACAAAATAAGGGTGCCTAATACTTCATTATATTAATTACTTTCTTCATTACTCCATGTAAATTCTTCCAATAGAATTACAAAGAGAAGGTCCGTAGGTTTTCAGTGCAAGCTAAAATCACCATCTAAGATCAAGCACTTAAGACCTTTCCATCCAACAGTCCTTTCTGCCAGGCCCCATTTCCCCTTTCACATCCCAAACAAGAACACAGATTAAATTATCTGAGTATTATACTGCATGTCTGAGAGGATGTGCAAGCAGTGACTGTCCACAATTGGATGGTGAAAAGCACTCACAAATCTCCTGTCTGCTCTAGTGAGGGCAGATGAAATAGGTTGAGAAGGGCCCCAAACATTTGTTTGGGATAAAAGCACGAGTATCATTTCTTTTTTTTTTTGATGTAGTGGTTAGCTCAGGATAATGATGTATTTCAAAGCATAGCAGTGAGCTTCTTCCAGTAGCTTAAGTGTCTGCAACACCTGCCCATACTCCAGTGGGAGCTTACAGTGTATTAACCACCTCAATGTGCAAGTGAGATATCAATTCTAAGACTATCCACAATTATTAGCTGGCTGATGTCTTTCCTACATGAGTATTTCTCAAGAAACAACAATACTCCAATTTTATATAGAAGCTCTGATCTCGGAAAATTCCTCAAGTTTCTTGGCAAATGGAGTTACAGCTATTTAACATGTTTATTTGACTCTCCACAGGACTGCAAGAGCATGGTGTAGATTTCATTCAAGCAAATGCATTTTCTTTTGCAGCTGACACACTAAAGAGCTGAAATAATGTCCCTAGCACAGCTTTGCTAGTATCGTCATTTCCACCAAGCCCCATTACAGACAAGCAAATACAAAGCTTAGAGAAAACACATTATTTCACAAGTAAAAAGCTTACAAGCATATGGGGAAGAATAACCTTATTAGAAACCAAACAATATGAATCTTTATAATTTCCAGAAATATTTTAAGGATAAATGGGTAGCAATAATAGTCATTATGGGCTGACAGTTATGCAACTGAGAAATTACTGTCTTGGAAATCTCTTACTATTATACTATCCATATGTCTTCAAAAAAATAAATACCACCACCACCAAAACCAAAAAACTCACAAAACCAAAAAACCCATAAACAAAACAAACACCCCCACAAGTTTTCAAATCTTGAATCTTGGTTTTGTAAAAAGGGTTGTTTTGTTTCTAAAAAACAAGCATCTAGATTCCTTGATGGAGAAGCAGCAAAGGGTACAAATTCTTTCCATACATAGATTACATGTTGCCCATTTGTTTCAGTCACAGTTCACACTGCTAAAACAGTTCAGTGTAGTCAGGAAATCAGAATGTCTTATCTCACAATATACCACGATTATTCATTGGTTCGTAATAGATCTGCAAACTTGGGCTTTATCCTAAAACACCTAGAGCTCCCAGCAAATTCAGAAAGGGCTACAGATGTGCTTTCTTTAAAAACACAACTTTGAAAGAAAAAATCTTTTGACTTTAAAATCCTTGATTTCAGTCTCTACTCTTATTTTTCTCAAAATGACAAAAACATGGAGGAAAATAAAACATGTTTTCCCTCTGCCTCCCAATTTGAGTAGTCATTTAAAGCTGTAAGAAGCTATATTTGCTTTATATTCAAGTGTTCTCAGGTGAGAAGTTTTCTGTTAATTTTGCTGGTCTACATAACAGACTAAATCAAATGCAACACAATGGAAAATCCAGTCATAGTGCTCAAGGTTAGATTTTTGGTGAAACATCAACCATTTTTCGTACTTCCTAGAGTGCGGATATTCCTGCCACATAGTCAGTAGTGTGCTAATATATGACTAAGCATCTGCTCTTAGCATTTTCAGCATAGCTATCCAGTAAAGCATCCTATTTCACCATTCAGGCTAGCAACAAGAACCACGAATGGTCTTTGTGCATTACCCCATTTGCAAGATCTCAGGTAGGTAATGCCACAGCTAGAAACAAGTCAACACTTCACTAGGCTGTCAACGTCAAGTTGTTCATCTTTTGAACGAAGGGCGCATATAAGCCTGCTTTAAAGCTAACTGTATCCCAGTCAGCAATTTTAGCCACATTCTGGTGAATGAGCCCCAGGACTCCCAGAAGAGGCCCAGCAATTGCATACACAAGCTTTAGCCCCCAGCATTTTCCAGCCCTACCCTTACTTCTGAAGAGCCAAGTGGGCCACAGCGCAAGCAAAGGGAACCTGACATTCCCTCCATTCTCTCTCCCTCCCACTTCCCACCAAGATAGCTCTTAGCTACTCTTTTGGCACAATGAGAAGCATTTGAACAATACTTCAAAGAAAACAGCTGAAATTAATCATAAGATGAAAATGGAGAAAACTCCTTTTTTGCCCACAGAACAGTTAGGGAAGAACTTCCAACTAAAGAACAAAACAAGCCAGCTTGAACTGCAGTACATGGAGCTGTGCTTTTCCTGTTACTAGCTGCTGCAGCAATGGGGAACTAGACATAAAAGGCTGTATCTGATTGCATAACAATTAAATTAATTACTTCTTTTTTGATAAATTAATCCTCCACATTGTGAACACAGAATTATCATACTCATAACCTATTACAAAAACTCTGGAAAGAAGAACATGTAACATGCTTTTCCAAAGAGAAGTGCCTTCTTATATTAAGCACCCATTGAGTGGGTCAAATGGCCTTCAAAATTGGGAAATGCACAGGGGAAAAAAATACAGAAATTATTTTAATGTCTGCCAACTGCAGCAAAGCTGTCCAAAGACCTCCTCAGTTTTGTGTTTGATATGAGAGAGCCTGGTAAAATCAATTCCACATACAAGTGCCACAAGCCTCCTACTCAGGACACCAGTAAGAATTGTATTAGCATACCACTGGCCGATAAAAAAAGTATCACATATAAAAGCCAATATTATATATAGTCAACTGCAAGCAGTCATTTCCCATTGACATCAGTATCTGAAAAAACAAGTAACTCCTAAAGTTTGCAGACATGTTCCCTATGCTAAATGATGTTTATACAGCTAAGACAGTCCCTGCCCAAGAGCTCTTAATCAGTAAGAGAAAAAGAGAGAGAGAGAGAAAAAGAGAGCTGAATTATACAACAGAAATAAAATAAAACAGAATTGGCAAGGTAAGATGGTCATGATATTAACTGTATCACATTGTTACAGATATGTTCTACTGCACAAGTAGATGGCTCTAACAGCTTAGTAATAGTAACAACACTAGTAACAAGTCTTCTGCCACAAGAAGAAAGTGTACTAATGAGAGCAGGTTTATGCTAGAAAGATAAAGTTAATCTACTGGAAAATGGAAATGCTTCACTCACTGTTCAACATGATGAATTCACAGCACCTACGTTTGGCCACTGATGGATATGAAAAGCCAGACTTGAAGAATTAAATGCAACTCTGGCTTATTAAAGGCCCCAGAAAACTTTTACTGATACCAGCTGAATCAGGATCTTAGCCATGACCTGTTCATTTCTAGAAGAATTACACTTTTAGACGATTGCATGGATTCCTCAAGTCTCGTACAACAGAATTTGTGACTGCTGGATCCCCCAGATCTATAAGTGGAAGAAGCAAACACACACAGTCCGTATTCTTACCTAGAACTGTACTCATTAATATTATGTAATTAAAGTAATCCAATAAAATCATTGAAACTTCTGTACATCTAAAATACATGTTATTGTTACGTACCAACTCCCATAAACTAATACATCTTTATATTTATATTTGACTTGTCACGAGTATAGCATGAAGTATTCTAACCAGCTTAAACTAAAAGCAATATATCATGAAATCTCTACTTTAACCCAAGAAAACCTCAAACTGGTACCAGATTATAAACCAGCACATAACTAATTATCATTAAAGACGCCATTCAAAAAAACTATCGTGTAAGTTAAAGGTGCAAACAAGACATCCAAGTTAATGGAATTATTTCTGCTGACTTTTATGGCATCTATATCAAATGTACAGATTTTTATTTTTTTATTAAACATGTCCTGTAGTAAACATGTACCTTTATAAGCCAATTCTCAACTTACCTCTAACATTTTTATTACAATTTTCACATAGAAATGAGAAATCCCCAATGACACTCTAAACATCGAAGGCAACAAAACTAACACCACAAACAAAATCATCCCGATATACAAAACCTTGCTCTCTGCAAGGCCGTAGCCCTCTCTGTTTTCCTCCATACTTGCTCCTTGAAAATGCCAACCCGCTGCCTTTCTGAGAATATATACTCATCTGTAGTGGCAAATCCAGCAAGCTTCAAGAGACAGAGGCAAATAGAAGTTACACATTCTAAGAGCCAAAGCTATCTCTAGGAGAAGGCTGCTGCCCTCTGAAGCCTCACAGAAGCTCTCAATGATAATGTAACTTCTACCTCTTGTCCCGCCCTAACTCCACCCACTTCTTTTTCATTGATAAGTGTTTACTCACCAGATATAATACAGGGGAGAAGAAAGAAAAACCATGACAAGTAATAATATATGTTAGGTAATAAGATGCTGCCAACAAGGGAACTTGTCAATGTGTCAACTAGTTTTCATATGACATCCCACCAATAAACTACAATACAGAACCAAGTAGGTGTGGTTTTCAGACTGCCTAAAGTCTTCTCTTCTAAAACTCATTTAATACACATGAAGCACTGTTCCAACTGACATTTGCTCAAGTTAGTGACTTACTTGGTCAGACTTGCTATTTCATGGTGAAATGACTGCCTCTCCTTTCTTATGAGGAGAGGCTGAGAGATCTGGGTCTGTTCGGCTTGGAGAAGAGAAGACTGAGAGGGGATCTTATCAACACTTACAAATACCTTAGGGGTGGGTGTCAAGAGGAGGGGACCAGGCTCTTCTCAGTGGTGCCTAGTGAGAGGACAAGGGGCAATGGGCACAAGCTGAAACATGGGAAGTTCCATCTGAATATGAGGAAAAACTTCTTTACTTTGAGGGTGGCAGAGCACTGGAACAGGCTGCCCAGGGAGGTTGTGGAGTCTCCTCTGGAGATATTCAAAACCTGCCTGGATGCAACCCTGTGCAACATGCTCTAGGTGAACCTGCTTTGGCAGGGGGTTGGACTAGATGATCTCCAAAGGTCCCTTCCAACCCTTAACCATTCTGTGATTCTGTGATTCTGTTTTGGTACTTGACCAGAGGAACCAAACTGAAGCCTGTGGTACAAGTCAGACTTTTTTATTTTAATTTGTAATAACACCTGTGAAATGGAGAAGCAAATTTCAGCAGGCAGGAATCAACAATGCAATAAAACCTGCTCCCTCCACTGCTCTGCAAGGAATCAGCCAAATTGTATTACAGGGTTACAAAATGCGCTGTGGTGAAGTAACAAGTCACCTACCTTTGCATCCATTTAACAACAGAATTTACATACAATAGATAAGCAGGTTCTCATTCTATCCTATCAAATGCCAGTAATTTAATTCAGTATTTTTTAGGAAAGACCCAGTTCATCCCCTTACACTGAACACTCTTCTGCCTTTTTGTATGCATCACAGAAGAAACAAAGGTGAATAACTGTATCTCTAGAACCTAAGAGGAGCCCATCAGCTGCTCATTTACAACCTTATCACAGAATAAATTAACTAACCTTGGTGGAATGAGCATTTAGGGCATAACTTCCAAGATAGTGATACACTGGTCCACAAAAGATCTTTCCTTTGCACATGCTTACATTAGCATGTTTGTCTAAAGCTGGGGCTGTCCTTCTAAAATAACCCCATCCCCATATACCATAGTTTGGTTTGTGTTGTGGAGCAGCCCTGGCACATGGAAACTGGATTCCTTAGAAATGAAAGCAGATCCAAAGATCTTCTGTAGAAAGTGCACCCAATACTCTCCAGTCAGCAGAAGAAGCGCAGATATCGGAGTAGGCTGCACCACCATTAAGTCCTCCAGTTTATACCATGCACACAGGCACCAACAAGCAGGCTTTTCACAGAATCACAGAATTGACTAGCTTGGAAGAGACCTCTGGGATCATCGAGTCCAACACCTCCGGGGATGGTGACCCCACCACGTCCCTGGGTAGCCCATTCCAATGCCTAATAACCCTTTCTGTGAAGAAATTTTTCCTAATGTCTAATCTGAACCTCCCCTGGTGCAGCTTGAGGCTGTGTCCTCTAGTCCTGTCGCTAGTTGCCTGGGAGAAGAGACTGACCGCCACCCCACTACAACCTCCTTTCAGGTAATTCAGGTAATTTCAGCAATAAGGTCTCCCCTCAGCCTCCTTTTCTCCAGTCTAAACAATCCCAGTTCCCTCAGCCGCTCCTCATAGGACATACCCCTCTACACACCCTTCACCAGCTTGGTTGTCCTTCTCTGGACTTGCTCCAGAACCTCAATGTCTTTCTTGAAGTGAGGGGCCCAGAACTGGACATAGTACTCGAGATGCAGCCTCACCATGACGAGTAAAAGGGGACAATTACTTCCGTAGTCCTGCTGGCCACAATATTCCTGATACAAGCCTGGATGCTGTTGGCCTTCTTGGCCACCTGGGCACACTGCTGGCTCACGTTCAGCCGGCTGTCTGCTAATACGCCCAGGTCCTTTTCCACCGGACCGCTTTCCAACCACTCTTCCCCCAGCCTGTAGCGCTATATGGGGTTGTTATGGCCAAAGTGTAGAACCCAGCTCTTGGCCTTGTTGAACTTCATACCATTGGTCTCGGCCCATCTATTTAACCTGTCCAGATCCCTCTACAGAGCCTTCCTACCCTCAGGCAGATCAACACTCCTACCCAATTTAGTGTCATCCACGAATTTACTGAGGGTGCACTCGATACCCTCATCCAGACCATGAATAAAGATATTAAACAAGACTGGGCCCAGTACTGAGCCCTGGGGGGCACCACTAGTGACTGGCCACCAACTGGATGCAGTACTGTTCACCACCACTCCCTGGGTGCAGCCATCCAACCAGTTCTTAACCCAGCAAAGAGTGCACCTGTCCAAGCCATGGGCTGCCAGCTTATCCAGGAGAATGCTGTGGGAGACAGCATCAAAGACATGTTACAAGCCTTTTTGACATGTTGCAAGCTCACGTGATACCACGACATGCTTCTTGTGCCCTGTAATAAGTCGAGTAGCTTTTTTATCTTCAGATTTAATGCTGAATGCGATCCCTCAGGTCTTTGTAACTATATCGCATCTTCTTCAGCAATCTAACTTTTCTTTTGCATCTTCTTTTCATTACTTACCTGCTTTACCTTCTCTCCACTTGCTGACTTCTTTCTGAGCCTTCTGTGTTTACTGCAAAACCTCGCTGGTTTGGTTTTTAATTGTTTCTGCCTTCCCATTGCTCTTTCTCTCGGTGGCAGCCTCAAGCCCCACACTCTCACTACACTGCTGCTGCCACGCACACCATTACCCACTATTTCTCACCTGCCTCACCAAAAGGCTCTAGTTCTAGGCTTCTCTAGGAACAATGTTTCACTGTTTGTAAAACATCTTTGCTCAGAATCACAGAATCACAGAATCAACCAGGTTGGAAGAGACCTCAGGGATCATCGAGTCCAACCGTTGCCCTGACACCACCCTGTCAACTAGACCATGGCACTAAGTGCCATGTCCAGTCTTTTCTTAAACACATCCAGAGATGGTGACTCCACCACCTCCCTGGGCAGCCCATTCCAATGTCTAATAACCCTTTCTGAAAAGAAATTCTTCCTGATGTCCAACCTGAACCTCCCCTGGCGAAGCTTGAGGCTGTGTCCTCTTGTCCTATCGCTAGTTGCCCGGGAGAAGAGGCCAACTCCCACTTCACTACAACCTCCCTTCATGTAGGTGTAGACTGCAATAAGGTCACCTCTGAGCCTCCTCTTCTCCAGGCTAAACAACCCCAGCTCCCTCAGCCGTTCCTCGTAGGTCAGACCCTCCAGACCCTTCACCGGCTTGGTTGCCCTCCTCTGGACTCACTCCAACACCTCAACATCTTTCCTGAAGTGCGGGGCCCAGAACTGGACACAGTATTCAAGGTGCGGCCTTGCTAGTGCCGAGTACAGAGGGACGATCACTTCCCTAGACCGGCTGGCTACACTATTCCTAATAGAGGCCAGTATGCCATTGGCCTTCTTGGCCACCTGGGCACACTGCTGGCTCATGTTTAGCCGGCTGTCGATCAGCACCCCCAGGTCTCTTTCCGCCGGACCGCTTTCTAACCACTCTTCCCCCAGCCTGTAGCACTGCATGGGGTTGTTGTGGCCAAAGTGTAAGACGCGGCACTTGTTCTTTTTGAACCTCATGCCGCTGGTCTCGGCCCATCTATCTAAACTGTCCAGATCCCTCTGTAGGGCCTTCCTACCCTCCAGCAGATCGACACTCCCACCCAGCTTGGTGTCACCTGCAAATTCACTGAGGGTGCACTCAATCCCTACGTCTAGATCATCTATAAAGATATTGAACAGCACCGGCCCCAGAACTGAGCCCTGGGGAACACTGCCAGTTGGACTTTGCCCCATTCACCACCACTCTCTGGGCTTGGCCATCCAGCCAGTTTTTAACCCATTGAAGAATCCACCCATCCAAGCCCTGGGCAGCCAGTTTGTCCAGGAGGATGCTGTGGGAGACAGTGTCGAATGCCTTACTGAAGTCTAGATAGACTACATCCACAGCCCTGCCCTCATCTACTAAGAGGGTCACTTGGTCATAGAAGGAGACCAGGTAATGCTCGCCCATTTCTATTTAGTTACCATTACTTACGTTCTCATTTCTGGTCTCTTCCTCAAATGGCTTGCCCTATTAACACGCGTTCCCTAGGGTGGCATATGGCAGAGAGCCGGATGAGCATGTGTTGATCCTCTGGCACATTTCTGCATAGCTACCTTCAGCCTTAGCACAGAGGATCGGTATGCACATTGCCTGTGTGCTAAAAACTTTGTGGGTGGAAGGGTGGAGGTAGTTTCTGGGACCTGATTTGAGGCAGAAAAGGTGGGCCAAATGAAGTATTGATAGCACACTAGGAAGTAACAGGAAGGTGTGGTGACTCTTTTAATGGGATGCCTCAGCAATAAGCCTAGGCACACAAAAATGGAATAATTTCTTAAAAAGAAAGAGGGAAAGACAGACTTCCCTACTCTGGGGGGAGGAAGAAGAGGTTTCCTCTCCTGAATGAGGAAGAATTGTTTTCTGTCCTGCAAGACCTTATCATTTGCACTGCCTGTCTAGCCCTTACAAAGTCATATTCCCTGCCATACCAGGAACACAGACAGACACTGTAATTCTTCCCTGCCACCTTCTAAAAAAACAGAGAGAAGTGAACCCCTCCATCATGCTGAATGATGGGACTGCAGCGCTTTGTCAGCTATAATTTTCCCTGGCAAACCACTCAGCCCAAGACATCTGAGGTTTTCTGGGGACTGATGAGACAGCTATCACAGGCATATCCCCAAAAAAGCAGAACAGGTTTGGAGGGGGAACAAATAAAATAGAGAGGCTTCGGCAGTCTATTGCTTTTCACCCAATGTGTCATGTTTGCCACACAGCAAAAGACAATTACTACACCCATTCCACTCAGTTTGCTCCTGGACACACAGCACTGCAACAACCCACTGCGGTGAAAGCACCACCTTGAATTCATGGGCCAGCACGGGAGGCCCAGCCCCTTGCAGGGTTGTGAAAGGGGAGGCTGTAGGGATGGTATTCCCACATAAAGTGAAAGAAGAGGAAGAGTTGCTAGTAGCGTCTCTACTGAGGTAGTCAAATTATCTAGCCCAAAGGCACTACAAGATCCATATGGCCAGGTGTCCTTATCTTTATTCTTTGCTTTATCCGCTTTGTACCTCCTGAAATCATGCAAAACATTTCAGTGTTCTTACTGTCCTATTGCAAACCTTCAATGTCACATGTTTGAAGGGTAAAAATAAACCAAAAACCAAACAACAAAACCACCCAAACTAGGAGCAACACCAAAATCAAGAACAGCTTCGATGTCTACCTATTAACAGTATGGAATAAAAATTCTAATGCAATGGAAAATTGTCCCAAAAAGCACTAAAGAATGAGCTTGAGTACTGAATTGGTCCAATCATGAGCAAGGAATTCAGTCGTGGTTAATTTTCTGCCAAAAGCATCTTTCTGCTCTTGGGATCATGAGTATGGAAACAACTGAGACGTGGTAGTCAAAGCAGGTCTACTTCTTAATTCCAAAGCACTCGGGATTGCTATAGAATTGCTAAGTAGACTTGAATTGTATTTCTGCCCTGTATGAAGGTGATGCACTTGCTCATGATGTGAAGAAGAAGGAAATTCTTTATTTCTCCAGACAATTCATAACACAGCTTCCTATTTACTAGTCAGAAAGTTGGCATAGCTTATTACACGCCCATCACAATCACTGATTTTTTTTTATTATTTCAAAAGAACCACTGAAATGTACATGTTTGTCAAACTCCAGTATGAATAGCCATGCATCCAACACTGAGCTGAATAACTCATAGTGTGATGGGGCTACACAAAATTCCTCGGCCATCCACTGATTAAACAGAGTTTCTGCATGTCATTCCTCTGCCCTTCTCACATTTATCCCTCTTACCAATAGCCAGCCTACTGCAATCATGCCCATTATGAAGCTGGAAGAGATACTTTATCCAGAAGTGTGAAGGTATTGCAAATAATTCAAATAAACATGCAGCAACAGAATGCAGCTTCACTCATTTGCAAGGTCCAGTAAATAACAGCTGATGAATTTTTACTAAATAACTACAAGCACTTCTTTATGATGAAGTACCCTATATGTCAGAAAAAGTTGCATGACAATGTGCAAAATTCTCTGTTCATTTGGAAGAATGAAATCCAATTTAGAAGAAAGGGATGCTGGTGACACAGGAGGAATTCAAGAGCAAAGCTCTCTTTAATTTAACAAATCTCAAATTGACACATGCAAGCATAAGAAATTCACTTGAAACAATGAAGATATTCCTGGTCTCCTAGGGAAATGAGAAGGAGATGGAGTGGGTGTTAGTTGCCTACTCTTGGTTCTCAATCTTTGAGATCATTCTACTAATTTCTTATTATTAGGCAATGTTTTGCAATTGTCTGAGGGAACCAGAATTATGACCCATTTATTTTTTCACTGCAAGGAGAAGCAAACACAGCACTGACCTTTGCCTATCTGTAGTGCCTTATATGAAAGGCTTAAATCAGGTATAAACAGCCTTTTGCTGCACAGGAGTGGCAATACAGCAGTCATCTTTCAAGCAGGTGCATATACACTGCAAGCAGATAAAAACTGCAATAGGATATCACAGCTTTCAAATAACACCACTATGGTTTTGCCTTCCTTCTGATACAGTACCTACTGCAGACACGGACTAGAAAGAACACTCAGCATAGCCTCTAAAGAGAAGGAATCACACAGAAATTTTAGGAACCACTCTTTCCAGGTATGCCTCCTTCCTGACCAATACTAACTATTCCAGTGACTCCAAAAGATGCCTGGAGGGATGTCATAGAGAAGAGTTTGCAGCCAATACCGGCGTGCCTTTCTTGCAATGTCTTTCTTATCAGACTACCAGAACATCCTATGTCCCTAGCAGATACTGTTCCAAAAGAGCACTGACACATCAACTTCAGCCAGGTGGTGCTTCAAATGTTGAACTAATACATATCCTACAGGTTAACAAAGAGATATTTCTACCTGAGGAAAATGACAGTAGGCTCCATGACTATCAATCATGGTCAATCTTCCATTAATTGATCTTTTTTACAGTAAATATACAGGGTATATTGCTTACCTGTTTTGAGCTGCAACATGATCAAAAGCTGCTTACATCTAGAACTACACCCTAGCATTGTCATTAGGCACATGAAGGTGTTATTATTGCTAAACTTGTTCCTCTGACTCCAGTTGTAGGGCTCTCTGGTATTTCTATGCAAGTTTTGCCATGCTACAAAGACAGCAAACCAGACTGATCTACTTAGAAAAGCCCTGTAAGTCAGTGACACAAAGTCAAGAGAGCAAACCTGGGTTGATTTCCCAGAATGTCTTAACATGCAGGGATAACTGCAATTATGTTTTGCAGGATAAGAAAATCTTTCAAACAGGACTAACCAGGGCATTCTTCACTCCAGTAATTCTGATGTGTGTACTCACACATGAAAACTACTCATACCTCTTCTTCAATTAAACTTTTACCAGCTATAACAAAAAAAGGCCCTTTTGGGTTTTGCTTATATCTTCTCAATGTTCCCACCTCACATTCAGCAAACTCCTCACCTGATTGCTACTTGAGGGTGAAATAATCTCTGGCAGTTTTGTTTAGATTTTTATCAAGAGTGAGGTTCATGCCTCACTTGTGAAACATCCTCCAAAAGGCCAGAATAACCTTAAAGATCACTTATTGCATGATAAGCAATGTCAGGTGCAATATTTATTTATGGAAACCACACTGTCTTCATGCACTAAAGTGCAAATATCGATTCCTCTGCATTCATACTCTAACTGATCTATGCTGCTCTTTAGGTCTGCACGGATCCCATCTACACCACTAAACAGATCTGTGTTTATATCTGACCACAGTAAGATTGTGCTATTTATGGTTTATCTTTGGCCACCAACAGTTGAATTATGAAAACATTGAAGAAGTATATTTAAGTACTGTATCACTCATTAGGATGACTAACACATTTAGCTCTGACCACACAAGCATTATTGTTTCCACACAAGATAAATGCAACAATTACAGAACCTTATTTATCAAATCCTGTAGTTTACAACAGGCTTGTGTCTTCATACCACAGAGGTGGAAAGTACTACATGTTCTGACTACATTTGTTTGCCTCAGCAATGTATAGATACCCATCAGATGTGTAGGCATTACATGACAGTCAATACGTACCTTATACCTTGCCAATATAAATCTTGTATATGGTTTGCGTATCATCAATGCTGGATGCAATAGAGTAACTTGTCAATGCAACATTCATTGCATTGATTAAATGCATAAAATTTTCTCACAGCTCTGGCTTAGGAGTGACTGCAATCACGCACAGGGTCCTTTGGGGCAATTTCTGAAAGATGTCATCATTCATGTCCGCTTTCATAATTCTCTCCACTAACAGTTATGCAAGCTGGCCATATCCACCTGCTCTCGTTGCCTCCACCATGGCAATGGGTCCATAATGGAGTCATTTGTTGCAATGTATCACTTCAGTTGCGTTGTACTTATTACCCATTAGTTTAATGCCACGTGGCCTGCACTGCAAAAATGTGCACTAGCTCTTCCCATTAATCTTGTCAATCATTCTGTATCATCTGGAGACTTGTCACAGCCTTAGTCAGAGACCTAGATCATCTATGAGTGTGTTGAGAAATAAAAGTCTTATCTGGTCCCCCTCTCCACTGTGACAACAGGTAAAAATCACAATGATTTTCCTCTTCTAAATATTGACACCATTCACATATATTTTAAATAATAATTACTTAAGGAGTTTTATTTAAATGTAAATATGCCAGAACTAACCATTCTCCTTCTAAATCTTGCCAACAAGTTTTAAGGGAAAAGAAATCGCACTAAAAAGATTAATTTTGTATGCAACTTAAAAATACATGTGTGACACCCCAAAATCGTGGAAACACCTCTTGAAAGACCACAGGAGCACACATCCTATTTCAAGATTCAGGAAATGAATGCCTAAGGTGAAGAACATGCTTACCTGTAGTCCTGGTGAGAGATGAAATCAAACATTTGCTCCCCTGAAGCGAAGGGGAAAAACTCCTGTGGCCTGTAGACTGGATCTCTGATCACATTTCAAAGAACACTGTCACTGTTAAGTCTCACTTCCTGATTTTTTTTTTTCTAGAGCTTTCTTCTGGCTGATATGGTCAGGAACATCTGCTAGAATGTGAAAAAACACGTCACTACAAATATTAAAAATAAGTAAAATGTGACTACTGAAAAAAGACAAAACACATTCTGCAAACTCAGTCTACATCTTAGGAAGGAGTAGTACAATTTACTGCTGTCAGATCATTGTTTAGCATTATCATTTTATTACTTCCTTATCACAATTTATTAGGTTATTAACTCAGAAAATTCTCACCACCATCCTAACAGTACAGTGCACCTCCAGACATACTCACAGCTGCATGTTGTTTTTCAAAAGATACAACCTTGTCAGAGGTAGGAGCTCAGCCAGCGCCATGCCTTTTCATATTGCAGGCTGGCATGACACAATCCTCCCACTCGGAAGACATCAATACAGCCGGCTCCACCCACACTCCCAGCTGGATGATGTGGGCCGGGCAGCTTGGTTTAAATGCTGTTTTGATGCTTTACTAAAGCTCTTAGTACAGATTAATAAGGGGCTTCTAGAAGCACATATCCTGACTTTTGGCCTGGAGCTATGTCGGGTCCCGGAGCTTGCAGGCAGGTGACTGGCAGGTATCACTGAGGCCAGGACACCTCAACTTGCCCTTGCTGCTGCACCTGCAGTTTTTCACTCCAGAAGCCACCCGTGAGACACGGGGGGACTACACAGCCTTCCCAAATCGGAGCGTTGTTTCACCTGAAGGGTAAAAACAGAACAGGAACTTAGACTGAAGAATGACACCACTTCAGGCAAACCGAAAGGGCCATTTCTGCAGGGAGCCTCGCCGGGCAGGAGGCGGGAAGAGGCCGGGAGAGCGAGGGAGGATTGAAGCGGGTGCGGAGGAGGTGAGGCCTGAGGCGGTGCGGGGAGGGCGGGCGGCGGGGGAGAGCCCGCGCCCCGCCGCGGGGCGGCCCGGGACAGGCCATTGCCCGGCCCCGCACGCGCTCTCCCTTCCCCGCCGCTCCCACACGAGACGGCGTGTGTCCGACCGGGCCCTGCCCTGCCGCCGGCGGCCGCTGGGGGCTCCCGCCGCCGCGGCGCGGCCCGCCATTGTCGGGGGCATGGAGGGCGAGAGCACGTCGGCACTGCTCTCGGGCTTCGTCTTCGGCGCCCTCGCCTTCCAGCACCTCAGCACCGACTCGGACACGGTGGGTGCCCCGGGCCCCGCCGCCGCCGGGAGGGGCGGGAGGGGCTGGGACGGAGCTGGGGGAGGACTTGGCGGGCCGGCGGGCGGGGAAGCGCAGGAGGGAGGGGCGGCCGTGGGTCGCGCGGGCAGCTCGCCGCCGCCATGGCGGAGCCCGCCGCCGGGCCTCCCCGGCCCCGCGTGGAGGGCGCGCTGCGTCCCGCCGCAGGCCCCGCTCCCGGGAGGGCCCCACGGCCACCCAGGGTCTCGCTGCACGCCGTGCTGGAACACGGTGTGTCCCCTCCACGCAGCACCCTGCTGCAATAGAGGCTGCTTGAAATTGTGGGTTTTTTCCTTTTAAAACGAGGAGGTGTGGGCCACCGAACGCCTGGCGTGGCAGCAGCGGCGCCGTGTCTGCCAAGGACTGACTGAAATGCTGGTCAGGCCGCCTGGCCTCAGCCTTGGAGGTGGGGTCACCTGTAGAGCCACAAACTGTTTGCTTGTGAATGGAAACATGAGGAGTGGAGAACAGCTGAGTATACATTCCAACCCCCCCTGCCCTGCCTTGAATATAGGCAGGTACTGAAAAATGAGTGAGAACCTATGCTGTTTTAAAAAAAAACAGTTCATTTTGACTGCTTTTTTCCTCTCCTGAAGACAGCGTTTACGCTGTTAATATTAGAAAGTCCAGTGAATTACTACTGTTAATGTGAACTTTTTTTTTCTCTCCCCCTATAAAGGAAGGTTTTCTCCTTGGAGATGTGAAAGGTGAAGCCAAGAACAGCATTACTGACTCACAAATGGATGATGTTGAAGTTGTTTATACAATCGGTTAGTCTGTCCACATTTTTAATACTGCACTTGGTTTCAGGCAACATATGACTGCTTACAGTGTTGAATGAGGGCAGTCAACACCTTACAGCAAGATCAAAGCTGCTAGATCCTGGGGTCCACGTTGACATAAAAAAAACCCACATGGAAGGGTTATTTTGTAGCATTTTAATTGCTAAAAAAAAATTCTACAATTTTACTGTAGAAAATACAATAATTTAATAGAAATACTAATTCTTAGTTCCTTGAATAGCTCCACTTTGGCAAGTATCTTGTCACATTAAAGGTAATTTAGGGCTGCTGCTTTGTCTTGGCCACATCACAAACTGTCCTGGACTACAGTTGCCCTGGAAAAACGGCCTATTTCAGTGATGTGAATGGTAATGTGTTAGCACCTATTACCTAATTTGGAGCTTATAAAATACTATGTGTGAAGGTTGCAAACTATTTACATATTTCATTGAGCAGATGCCAAATGTATTTTTCTTTATAGTCTTCATGGAGTTGGAGTGGATGTGCATTTTATACTAGCCCTTAACAAAAACACGCATTTAATTTTCTTTAAAATGCAGTTATACGAAAAGAAAGAGAACAAGGTAATACAGTATGTACCTTCTTTCCAATCTTCCTGAAAATATGGTAGGGAGAAATTGCACCCCATTTTCTAGTTTTACTATAGTTTACAATTAAGGTGTAAGGCTTTCCTCCACCACTGAGTCTCATAGCTGAACCAAAAATGTGGAGAAGTTTTTGTGGTAGCATTGATCAAGTTTCCCAGTCTCGTCATGACATTTTCATAGGCAGAGTTAGTTGCTCCAAAGTTTGGGGTTTTTTTTAGTTAACTTGAGAATATGAAAGTAGTGGGTATTTGGGTAAAGAAAAGGATTTAGAATGCCATTAGATCACCTACCACCAGTTATCATCTACCCTATGCGTTTCTGTTCTCCAGTCTCATCATTCTTACTACCAGCATCTATGCCTTGCTGCAGAGTAACTCAAGTGAAATCTTTCATATTACATACTACTCCTGTACTTGACAGAACAGAAGGAAAAATAAAGTACCCGATTTGATTTTTCACTTGACAAAATAGAAAAATGTATAAAAAAATACAGTTTATATAAGTAGTTCCCTTTACATTTGAAAAATTAGATTTTTTAAAAAATATTTCCTTTCTTAGCCTTATTTAATTAGATGTTAATGCATTTGATTTTAAGAAATTATATTATGTAGAATTCTTTTTTGGTTCTTTTACCAGTTTAATTCTCATCATAGCATACAGAAGAATATACATCTTGAACTGATAAACCCAGAGTAATACTACCTTCTCTTTCCAGATATACAGAAGCATATTCCATGCTACCAGTTGTTTAGGTAAGATTCTTAAGTAAACAGATATGAAAAAGTTAAAATTAACCTTAACTTGAACTCTCCGAGACTTAAAGTTGTATTATATTACTGAGAAAATCACCTGGCTGTAACTACAGTAGTCATATCAACCCCTTTGAATTACAAATGCAAAATACCTTATGTTATTCCTATTTAGGTTCTTCATGTCCTTTTTTGGTGTTTCTTTATGTATATAGAAATACTGCACCTTCTGGTGAGCTAGGATACCATATAAACTACAGAATAATGTCAACATACTGAAAAAAAATCATTGCTTTTCTAAAAGCATACATCCCAACCCCTCATCCTCAAAAAAAAGAAAGAAATGAAAAGGTAATATCAGCCATTGGTTTCTAAGTGGGTCAGAAAAAGAAACACTTGTTAGTCCCATGGCAGCAGTAGTTTCAAAGACTACACAGATGGGAACACAGCTGTGCAGGTTTACACCCCTGTAAGGGGAGAATCACAACACAGTTTCCTTCTCAAATCTTTCTGAAAATTAATAAACCCAGATGTTACTAGAAAGGCATTTCATAATCAAATTGAAGGCATCTTACTGTTAAGGGAGTAGTTACTTGAGCACATACACACCATCCTAGGAGTCGCACACACACCATCCGAGTCTTTCCTGCTAGGACCAGAGTCCCTTCTCAGCGGGCAACTCCAGTGAGCTGACGAGTGCCCCTTTCGACTCCTTTCACATATACATTCTCACTCTTGAGTCCTTCTCTTACCCTCCGGTTTGACCCTAGGTTTCCCAAAGCAGTCTCTAGTACAAAGTCTTATAAAGTAATTTAATTAAGTGGGACAGCAGTAGATACAGTTTGAGTTGGGTGCCTCTGTAGAGGAACCCTGCACAAAGAAATCCCTGTAATTATACCCTTACAATCAAAGCCTCCCACCCCTCATGTGACAGTTTAGACCAATAGTAGTATTAGGGTCTGGGGTCTTCCTGTTCTTCATTGGGTCCCTTCTTTATGTCTAGGTGGGCCATTTTTCTTCTTATCTCTAAGGTTGCAGTTTCCAGCTGATGGCTGTAGCTTCCTTATCTTCCATCTTGAACCAGCTCTGGGGCCTCCTTTTACTTGATTAGGTAAAAAGTTCAACATATCTAGGTGAAAGTTCACAGCTTGTGGCCTAAGGCTTCAGCAAATTTAGCTGCTGATGCTAAGGAAGCTGCTAATGCTAACTATTCTTAACATGACTATTTTGTAGTTGAGAGAACATAGATGCTACCTTTAACTTGTGTCCCAGTAGCACTGATGCCAGAACAGCATCTGGGCTGTTACAAGACCACCTACATAGCTATTTGAGTAATGAAATTAACCGCACTCTCCTAGCAGAGAAGCTGTGTCAGCATATCTTTATTCTTACTGGGGGGAAAAAAGCTAGTAAAGTGAGATGATTGCCAGACTAAGGAATAATTATTTCTAGCGGTTTTTTTTCCTCTAATTGTCCTAATTTTCTTCTAGCTTTTATAATTCTGCAGGAGAACTGAATGAACCTGCTCTGAAGAAAATACTATCAGGCTGTAAGAAGGTATTTTATTTTCAAATCTAAACCATACCAAGGATCTCACTCAGATTTTGGGGGCTGTTGTGATGTGGATACATCTTGTATCAAGCTTTTTTATTTTCTCCTCTTTTTTTAAATCTTGTATCTAGTCCCTCACAGTGCTGGTCAAGGCAGCTGCATCATCTTTTCCCCCTGAAAGAACAGTTTAGGTTATTTTTGACTAGTGTTTGCCTACATATATGTCACACCTTTATTTTTTTCTTACACATTTTCTAAGTGAACAGTTCAATAGTTTGACTTCTCCACAGAAGAAAGTTTCACAAGGGGAAAGTAGAAGCTGGAAAGAGACAAACAGCAAAATAGCAGAACCAAGTTTGCAGTGTTTCAGCTTGAGCACAAGCTCAGAAAACAGGCCAGTTCAACAAGTGGCTTTGAAGGAGAGAAGTTGTCACACTGGAATTAGGCTTAGATGTTTTAAGTTAACTAACTGCTTGAATACGTACACATCACCAAATAATTCAGATTTGTGACTTTGTACTGAATCCTGTAACTTGCTTCAATATGACACCCAGGGACAGCATGATTCAACAGTAATAATGAATTTTCTTCTGCCCACAGAGTGTAATAGGATGGTACAAATTCAGACGTAACACAGACCAGACCATGACATTCCGGGAAAGACTTCTTCATAAGAATTTACAGTCACACCTATCAAATCAGGGCCTTGTATTCCTTTTATTAACCTCTAGTGTGATGACAGAAAGTTGCTCTACTTACAGACTGGAACACGCCTTACATCGGCCACAAGAAGGGTAATTTGTTTGTTCTCTGGTTGTAATAACGCAGTAGCTCAGCATGTGCTATAACTTGTAACGGGTTTTTTTTTCTTTGTTGCAAGTGAATTATTGGTAACACTGTTTATTTTACCCTTGAAACTTACACATTAAATAAGATTGTTCCTTATATTGCTAGAGCCCAGTTGAAATCTCATCCTGGATTTCTGTTCAGGGATTTGCCTTCGTAACTATCTGTAGTGCCAGTGTCAACAGGAAGGCAGACAGTTCATTTATGCACATAAGCTGTTCTTGATCAATTTGTTTTTGTGTATAAGACTTCAATTATGCATGGTGTTCATCTTTACCTAACATTGAAATATTTAAGTTGCTGGTAACTTTCAGTTATCTTCAGAGACATGCTGCCCACAGGCTAGGCTTAACAAGCAAGTATTGGATTATTGTGTGACTCATACTCAAACAGGAAAAAGAGAGACATTGCTCAGAGCCTTGTTGCTCTTTCAGTTTGCCTTTAGCCATAAGTAGTCACTTATGTGTGATGTAGTATGTTTAGCAAGAACTAACTATACTGTAAACCTCCATCTGGGATGCTTAATGGTCAAGAACCTTTAACTATCAGAGAGGCCTTTTGATGTTAATAAATCATGTTTTCGTACTTCTGCTTTTTAAGTCTTTTCCAGAAAGTTCCTTTGGTAGTTACCAACTTGGGTATGGCAGAACAGCAAGGTTACAGAACAGTGTCTGGTTCCTGCGTATCTTCTGGTTTTGTGAGAGCAGTAAGACAACACAGGTACAATATATGCCATATTTACTGATATCTTAACTGAAAGCTACAGCTAAGTATAAAATACTTTTATAGAAAGATAAATAAAGTGCCTTTGCAAATGTATTGCCATACCCTGCTCACTTTTTGACCTATTTCCTGAAATTATTTACCTTTCCATGGTACTTGGAAATTAGTTCAGGCCCACACTTTGCCATGAGAGCAGCTGTGTCAACATAGACACCTAGCATTGAAGCTCAAAATGCTTCTTTATTCATTATAGCTCCTACTAAGTAAGCACTGGAATCATTAACTTGTAATTATACAATTACATTCTTGGTCCACAGGTCAGAATTTTTTTATGAAGATGGATCCTTACAAGAGGTTCAAAAGATAAATGAGATGTATGCCACGTTGCAGGAGGAATTGAAGGTAAGTCAGGTATACTTGCTGATAGAGTTACTTCCCGCAGTACTACAAAACCAAGTCAAGCAAAGGGTACACCATCTCGCACTAAATGACAAACAGAGCTGTGTCTTGAAGGGGCATATTGAAAGCTCAGGGAATTGCATTTACTATTAGTAGCTGTACACTAAGTTCTCAAAGTTGAAGACGTAAGTTTCCATTTGATCAAAAGTACACTGATAAATGCTCAAGTCCACTGATAAAGTCTCACAAGGATTATTTTAAGAGAGTGCTATCTGTAGTTTGTTAGATCTCCTTTGCTTAGATGGGAACAAATAAAACATCTTGCCCCTCATTCAGCACAAGGTTTAAGTTATCTCTGAAATCCACTTCAAGCTCATTACTTCAGCTTTTTACTACTTTGTGTCCAACTTAAAATCATGAGTACCTTTAAGGATTTTGCAACAAAGTTAAAGTCAGCTTCTGTGAATACTGTTAATTCCATCAAATGCTCTTTTCCTTGCAGAAAATATGCTCTAGAGTAGAAGTCAGTGAACGATCTGTAGAGAAACTCTTAGCAGAGGTGAGCCAATTAAAAGAAGAAATAAAGAGGAAAAAGCAACAAAGTTGTTCAGGTAAGTTAAAGAAATGTAATGCCAGTCTTATTAGGACTTCCAAAGCTGATTCAATTGGCAGAAGCACAAAACAGTTCTGAACCTGAGGCAGCCAAAACATTAGTGGTAGAAGTGCGTAAGAGGGACTGCAACTCTAGCTTGCTTTTTTTTTTTTCTCCAGGGGAAGACACAGACTACCCAGGAGAGCCAAAGGAGAATGTTCTCCTTTGTCAGGCACTGCAAACATTCTTCCCCAATTCTGGACTTCAGACATGTATTGTTTCCTTCAAAGGCCAACACATATCCAAGAACTGCTGTAACATTGACCATAATATTAATGTCATGGACAAACTGACTCTCATGGTAGAGGAAAGAGACTTCACTGAAGCTGAAACAAGACACCTAACCAAGCGTAAAGTCAGAGGGACCACAACAGGATCAAAGTCATTCAAGAAATCCAGATCGCTGCAGCTTCACCAAAAATTGCTTCAAGACCAAAAGGACAGTGACCAGGAAAGGAAGCTTACACTGAGTAGCACTGAAACAGATGAGGATGTGTTTGAAAAAAGAGACACAAATGAATACCCACACTCTCCTACTTTCTGATCTGTTAATGATTTGTCCAGATGACTTTGCACCAAAAGCTACTGCCAGCATATTCAAGTGACAGATCACTTTAAAGCACTGCAAGGATGAAAATAATGTAGTGCATTTTTGCAAAACATAGAGGGGTTTTTTTTCCAGTGCATGAATCCTGTTTGGCATAGAGACAAGTCCAGATGACATTCCCTCATTTTGCCTTCCAGAGTTAGATCTGTATTCTCTCTCAGGGTTTAAAAACTATACTAACAGGATGTTAGTGGTCATATAACCATGTCACATACTGCCTCAAAGTAATGCAACTTCAAGCTGCTGCTGAAGAAGCAGTACTACCCTTCCCTCAGCTGAAGCAGGGAGCATCAGATGAACACAGGTAACATGCTTAACAGAATTAGCAGCCTACATGAACTGCCAAAATTTAAATAATTTATCCTTAAGTATCCAGTACTTATTCCCCCCCCACCACTTCCAATCCAGCAAGGGAAAAATAGCCACCTGAACTTTAATAAGACCTGTGAGCAGAGGAAGTGGTCCATACAGCTGCCAATTTCTATTATGGCTTTCATCTTTCATACTTCCTTCAGACAATAAATTTTAGAGACTTGACACTTCATAAAAAAAGCAACTGACACCCACCCTTCAGTCAGTGACACATTATGCTAGCCAGCCACATTTCCAGTAAATAAGTATATAAACATGAAAAGTAGTTTTATTGATTATTTCTTTACAGTATATCACTCTGGATACTTGACATTACATATCTTGGGGTCTGTGAGAAATGATGGGTTCTTAAACATAACTGGCATAAATCCTGTAAAAAGATGGAGGTTTTCTTAATAGAAAAGTAGACTTGACTTACAAAACTCAAAAGCATAACCATACTTACCAAATACATGTGCTCTTTTAATAGCTTTTGTAATTTCCTTCTGCTTCTTGTTGCACAAGCCTAAAGAGATGAATCATTTTCAGTCTCTTAAATCAATAACCAAACCATTAGTTTAAAGGTGGAGAGGGATATTACTGACAATTCCCTCTAGCTTTGTCTAAGTCTTCCTAGAAAGACACGTGTGCTTATACTCTTAAATACAAAATTCATATAATTAAGGGAAATTTTCATTCCTTGATGAAGGCTACTAAGTCAGAGGAATACTACTACAAAATGTATAGAGTTGGTAGTAGTTACTTTTGGAAAGATAGTTGATATACAGTTCCTTAAGACTCCCAAGAACATTAATATTAACCAGTAAATGATTTAATACTTTACATACCTGTTATATGCCTGCCATAAATGCAGCCAGTATGCGGAGACACAAACTGGGAAAGAAGCTACTTAAAATGAAGAAATCCAAAGTCAGTTTAAGAACATTTTTTAGAGAGCTTTAGTTTATTTTACTACTTGCATTGTATTTTTCATTTTTTCATCTGTTTTACAAAACTCAGTTCTACCTGGAGACAAGAAAAAGTACAGCTTGCAGTTAAACAGTATTTTATATGCCAAAACATTTAAGTGGAATTAGAATTGAGGACTCTATTTGGTAAATAACAAAGCTGTAACACCTAGACATAGGATTAGTAGATTGAACAGCGTATCACAAATACATTATTTGACCCATATCTGCACACATTCTTACTCTAAGTTTTAAGCCCCCTACACATATGAATGAATTTTTCATTTTTTATCCTTGGGGCCTTCCCAGACACACATACTTTAAAACAGTAAACCAGTTACCTTCATCTAAGGACAGGAATTTTCCAACTCACCTGCACATTCTTGTAGTCCACATTTATTCCACATAAGACACATTTTTTAGGAGGCTCTTTATAGGGGTTCTCCATTTGTATGGGCTGAAATTAGAGAATTATTAACATCTGTAAGCTGCACAAGAAAATAAGGAATGTTTGTTATTTTTATCCTTTGGGCAAAACATGCCTTGAAAGCAAAAAGAGGTATTTAGTGCATGACTGAAGTTTTCCAATAACTTACCTCTGATTTCTCTTAATACATTGATTGTTACTTAACAATCTAAAAGACTTCTCACAGCTACACAGCCTTTTATATCTTCATAATAATGACAATGTAACAAGTCAATTAAAGCAAGCAATAAGATAGTGCTCACACCCTTTACTTAGAAGGCAATATCTACAGAAGCTGGTAGTAAGGTAGTTCTGTCTGGTAAATCACAAGATTTTTTGAAAATAATTTCAAAGCAAATGGCCTGAGGGAGCTCCTGTCTGCGCACACCCTTTAAACACAGAGATTGCCAAATACCTCCCCAATCCTGAAAGGTTCCTTAAGCTTCAGAACACACCCAGCACCAAATCCTTGCAAGATACAAGTGAAAGGAGAAATTCCATTTTTGCAGGCATTAGATTTGGGTAGAGAAAGAATATTTTTATAAGTTTCTGCTGGTACTGGACAACACATTTTTATGACATTACAACCACACCTAGTGCATTCTCTTAAGTCTCTTTCTCGGCTGTCTACATGAAATTAACACCACCAAAGGTTTTGCTGCAATTCGAGTTACCGAGACAGCCGGTTTAGGTGACCACAGTTAAGACATGGGCCTGTAGATCAATGGCACCTTAAAGTGACTTCCCTCAGCGCTGGGTTCCCGCTCTGTAACGCGCCCACCAGTCGAATGCAGGTTTTTCAGGAGCCCGAGCTACCCACAGACCAAACCAACGCGTTTTCAGACACCCCCGCTGTCTGACCAGAGCCCTCCCGGTGCGGGTGGCAGCGGCCCGAGCACGGGCAGGGAGGAGGCAGCTCACCGCGGGCAGCGTGCAGGGGCCTCACCTGGTCGGCCCGGCCGGGCTGCCGCTCGTGCTGCAGGCGGCGCGGCCGCTCCCACAGCGCCGCTGCAAGGGAAAGAGCGACAGGGTTAACGGCGGGAGAGCCCGGCCGCACGAACGAACGCCCCCCGCACCGCTACGGCCACCACCGCCCGGGCGCGGCCGCCTCGCCCGAGAGAGAGAGAAGAGGAACGCAACAGAAACGCACCGGGCACCAGCCTCCGCCACGGCCCCCTCGCCGCCATATTGTCCTCCGCACCGCCCACAAACAACGCCACTTCCACCCATACACCATTCCTTCGCGGCGCGGGCTCCCTCACCGGCACAAATGCGATCCGCTGGCCAATGGGGTCGCGGCCTGCCCTACCTGAGGCACGCGATTGGCCGCCGCTCAGTGGCGGTCCCTGTATTTCAGTAGCTTGTGGATGGAAGTGACGCTGGTGGCGGCTGAGGCGGGGCGCCGGTGGAGCCGCGGTCTCCTCATGGCGGTTCGGCCGCCCCTCGCCATGCCCTGCCCCGGTCTTAGGGCAGAGGCTGATTCCTCCCTTCCCAGCTCCCCGGCACGGCCGTGATGGCTGAGCCCGGCCTCGCGGTGCGGAGGAAGAGCCGACCCAGCTCTGTCCGCAAGCGGAGCCGGGCCTCGGCGCAGCCGAGCGCCGTCTGCTCGCCGGTGGCTCGCAAGAGACCGAGCTCTGGTGGCGAGGGGCCCCCGACCGAGACCCCGGTACGGGGTGGTGGGGTGCGGGCGGGCGGGCGGGCAGGCTCCTCTGGCTGGGCAGGGAGGTGGGAGGTGACTCCATCTGGGAGGGTGGCTTGGCCCAGGCCGAGCCTGAGTGAGCCTGGTCGGGGAGGGCCTTTGTGTGAGGGGATGCGTTTTGGCTTAAACTAGCTTTAACAAAAACCGTCACGGCTACGTAGGCATCATGTCTACTTGTAGGTCAAGTTTCACTGAGTTAAAACACGTCTCCTTTAGGAGTCAAGCTAGGTTTTCCTCACAACGTCAGAAAAACACTTAACTTTCTTGTTGAGGAAGACTTAAATGACTTGCACCTGATGCGCGTGCTGTACAAGTTATGCTGCCTTCTTTGCTGTTACTTTTGAGTATTAATACTCATTGTTATGTTTTTACAGTGTAGTAATGATAGTGAAGAAGATATGTTTGGCGACTATGACAGCTTTTGTGGAAATGATTCTTTGCTAGCTCAAGTTGATGATATGGAGCACAAATACCTGCAGGATAAAAATATGGATATTAAAGCAGCTGAACACATCATACTTTGGAATCCTCAGTCAGGAATTCACCAGAAAAAACAAGATCATTTTTCTACTTCAGAAAGTATGGTTGTCCTTAAAACTGACAAAGATGATGCTTTCCAAATGAATGAAAATGAGCCGGTGGATAGCAATCAAGAATCAACTGAATCTATTTTAGATGACTTGCCATCATCACAACTTTTGTATTTTGAGAAAATGGATGAACTTTCTTCTGGTTCTAGAATATCTCTAGTCTCAGAAAGGAGGAATAAATGTGTGAATTCTTCCTCAGACAAAATCAGGAGTCCATCATCTTTTTGTCCTGATGCTGAACACAGGAACAAACCTGCTGACTTTTCCTCAGACTCTAAGTGTGATTTACTTAAAACTGAGAGTCTAAAAGATCATCTGAAAAGTGCTATGACTGGAAATGCCAAAGCCCAGACTCTGCAGGTCTCTAAGACCAAGCAGCTTAAAGAAGCTGTTTTATCTGAAGAGATTTGTGTTGCTAAGAAAACTATTGAATCATCTTCTGTTGATATAGGCCCTTTTTATGGATTACCTAGCAAAGTTAAAGAGCTATTCAGACAATTTCGAGGGATTGAAACACTTTATGGTAATATAACTAATGGTTTGTTGAAAAAAAAATTGCTAGTGAAGTGTTGCCTGTTTAACCTATTACAGTGTAAAAATATTTAAGTTAAGGTAATATTTAATGTAAGCCATATTGGAAAGTGGTTGTTTTGTTTTAAGTGTTTTTCATTTTTTAGATGGATGGGAAAGGTTGGTATGGCTTATAGTGTACTTTTGAAGGCTTGATCACTAAAAGCTTTTAGTGGTTTATTGAAGAAAAACTCTCAAAAACTAGGCTTAAAGTATTTTGTATGAAATACAGGCATTTTGATATTGATTAATGTGCCCCTGGGGGTTGCTAATAATTCTTTTTAATCTTGCAGAATGGCAGCATGATTGCTTAATGTTAGAATCTCTACAGCAAAGGAAGAATTTAATATACTCATTGCCAACCAGTGGTGGAAAAACACTTGTAGCTGAAATAATAATTCTCCAAGAATTACTCTGCAGGCAGAAAGATGTTCTGATGATCCTGCCATATGTTGCCATTGTCCAAGAAAAGGTCTGGATACAGTGTTTCTGATACTGCTTATCTTTTCTGATATGCCTTGTTACTTGGCTGGTTTTAACACTAATTTTAGCAAACTTCATGATTTTCATAAATATATGGTGGGAAGCGAGTGACTTCTCTGTTAAATGCTGCTCTGAGGGTCAGTAATTTCGTAATAAAACAGACTTAAATTATGAAGGGAAGGTGCTGAGTTATAAATTAAAGTGTGTTGAATTTTGAAATACTAGCTTTTTGCAATGTTATGTATAGTTCTGTAGTCTTAGATCTGTACTGCCTAACTTGCTAAACAAATGGTCTTGAAATAAAAACCAAGCTTGATAATATTTGTAAAGACTTCAGCTTTGCAGTTGGAAAAGGGTAGTCAGCTAATGTTTTCACTAATTTAAACAGTTGATTGTGGTGTGGCTTGGTTATGTGTATGTTGAGTTCTTGAGGCAGCTCTGAAATCCAAAATGAACATGAGTTTGTTCTAATTGATTTTTGTTAACAGGTTAGGGGTTTATCGAGTTTTGGGATAGAATTAGGTTTCCTGGTTGAAGAATACGCAGGAAGTAAAGGAAGATTTCCACCAATCAAGAGGAGAAAGAAAAAGTCTCTTTATATTGCTACTATAGAAAAAGGACATGCTCTAGTAAATTCCTTAATTGAAACAGAAAGAATTGATGACCTCGGTCTGGTTGTAGTAGATGAGGTATGCTACAAGATTTACTCAGATTTATAATATGCAATTTTTTATATTTATAATACACAATTAGTAGCAAAGAACAGTTTTTTTTCATTACTTGTTTTTGCTTTGAGTGTTTATCATGAAATTATTGCTGCTTAACTTTTTTCTGCATTGGTACATAATTCCATAATATTGAAAGTTATTTTTCTTTAACTGAAGCATTTGTTGCTGTATCAGGACAATAGATTATGTATTGAGAGATCTACTGTGTTAATGGTTGATGGTGAATTACTTAGTAACTACTTGTCAATTAGACACCTCTAATAGATTAGAAAAAACATAAGTCATTTTAATCATATGGAATGTATTTTATGAATCCCAGAACTGCAAACCATAAGATTGTGTCTGGTATTAATAATGACTAAATGAAACATAAAAAAAAAAATTAAGTAACATCTGACTGTGAGAATTGCCTGTTATTCTGCTTTTTAGTGGTGTGGCTGAGTTGTGCTACTAAGGGTCGATTGGGAGGTTAAATTACATGTGTAATCTCTAACAGAGATGTTTAATTCATGGAGTGCTTCAGGCTGACTGACCTTACTTTAACACAGTAGCTTCTAAACAGAAGGCAGCTTAAGATTTAACTTCTACTTTCTCTGGTAGTAGCTGGCTGCTAGAAAATTTTTTATATTAACTTCCACTGTAAGGGTTGCGTAAAACACTGTTTGTTTAGAAGTGCTTTAGGCTGGTGAATAAGAAGATCTCCCCACTGACTTTGCTGTCAGGAGTTAACTGTTTGTGTCAGTTATGGTCTAGTTAAATGGCAGGCAAATCTTGTCTACATTTGCTCTTGGGTCTGTTTTTCTGTGGTTCTTAAATGTTGTTGCAGTGGGGCTATACTTCTGGAAGGAGTCAAAATTTGCCAGAGGATATCATGAGGAAGTCCAACAAAGACATTTCTGTAATATTTGTTCAGGACTACATAATTGGGGGTTTTATAGAAATACTCTTAACTCAGTAATATTCTTGCATTTTCTTTTTCCCTTCTGTGCACAGTTGCATATGCTTGGTGAGGGAAGTCGTGGAGCAACACTGGAAATTACTCTTGCGAAAATTCTTTACACTAGTAGTAAGTCATGGCTGCAGTTAAGTTATTAAAATATTGTAGTGATGGCATCTCTAGAGAGAAGTCATACTTTTGCTTTCAGGATTTGTGGTGTTCTGGCCGCTTTTTAAAAATATGGCATGACTCCATGCATTAACAGTGTTTACTCATTTAAGTGTTGGTCAATTGACCCTGTAATGATGGTCTGAGGGTTTTTGAAGCTTTTTTGATACTTCTTCTCTGAGAAATCCTGAGTATTGTAAAATGTCTTCCATTTCTTCGTAGGAGCCCCTTAGCCATTCCAATTAAAAGCTTCTATAGAGAAGGATTCCTTTTTTATGTTTATGTCTCGGGTAATATTTCTTAGCTGTATCCCCCTTCAAACCTGTTACTTTGGCATTTAAAAAAGACTAACGATGAAGAAGCAGGCTTATGAATTAAACAGTGAGCAGAAGTCTTAAAAATTGTGAACATGGCAATAAATTCATCTCAACTTCTGTTTTACAGAAAACACGCAAATCATTGGAATGAGTGCAACTTTAAATAATGTTGGAGACCTGCAGAAGTTCCTGCAAGCGGAGTACTACACTAATAATTTTAGACCGGTCTGTATACAAGATACCATAAACTAGTAAAGAAGATATTTGGCTTTAAAATCATATCATATCTGTTTAGCAACTTATTTATTTAATGTCATATCACAGCTTTTGTGCTTGATTTTACTGTGTAATGTAATATAATGCCTGCTACTGCTTGCAATTGCACCAATACAGTAAATAGCACTAGGCACTTGTAAATGCACAAATGCCAGTACCTTTATATTGTTGCGTTGAGCCATTTGTGTCATTTTAACTAAACCAGTTTCTAAATTACAGCTACTGTGGTAATTCATTATACTTAATTTGATATAACTAGAATCTGGACTACTGGTACCTGAATGCTGTCATGACAATGGTTTATAGATAGTTCATGGGATACCATATTTGTCATATTTATTATAATTAGACACTTTCTCAAGGCAAATAATTAAAACAATTCACTTTTAAATAAATTCTTGATGGGGTGGAATGTGTGCTCGTGTGCATGCAAGTATGTATATGAAATGTGATGCTTAGAAAAAACACAGCTGTGCATCAGTAATCGCTTTAATCCTTAGAGAAGACTTGGTAATTTAATGAAAGTTTCTGTTTATGGCTTATATCTCCCTAGGTAGAATTAAAGGAATACGTAAAGATACGAGACACCATTTATGCAGTTGACAGCAAAACAGAAAATGGCTTTACTTTTTCACGTCTCCTTAATTTCAAGGTAAAACTGAAGTGCTTATAGTTTCTTTGAACTATAGTTATGAAATGTATTATTTTACACTGATTAGTTTACAGAGCTTTTACCAAAGAAATTACTTAAACCTGATAGTTCACTTGTAATATCTGTGAGAGATAAAATGGTAGGCTTTGGGGAGAAAAAAGGCCTTTAAAATACTGAATGCTTAACCTGATTTTCACTCCTTTACTGGTCTTTAAGGCAGAGGTTTCTTCAGTATTTTGATGTGTGAAGAACAATGGGTTTGAGTATTCCAGATACCCAGTGCTTTATGTTTTGGGGTAGATTTTCTCAACAATTGATCACTCTTAGACAATACTAAAAGAAGACACCTTTTTTGGTTTTTGTTGGCTCATTACTGCCTTGTTGTGATTCATTTCAACCTTTAAAAAGAAACATGTGTGTTATGGTAGACTGCCAGTAGCACAATTAACATCACTATGGTGTCGCTAAAAGAAATTGAAGTATTAAGGGGGAAAAAGCAAAGCATTTGATTTACATCCATGTATCCCTCAGTTCAAGCTAGAAGTGTTAATAAACTCTTTCAAGTGAAGGATTGGGAGAAAAGCTTATCCTATATATTTTTGTAATTATGTCACGTTAAAGCAAACGGGAATATTCTAGTGAAGGTTGAGAACAAACCTTGACTTAATTTCTAAATTTAAATCTTTGTCAATCTGTGTTTATGATAGTATTCTAGTAATCTGGAGAAAGCAGATCCTGACCACATCATTGCGCTGGTTACTGAAGTTATTCCTAAATATTCCTGCCTAATCTTTTGTCCCACTAAAAAGAACTGTGAAAATGTGGCTTCAATGGTGTGCAAGTATCTCAAGAAGTAAGTTTGTAATTATTTTTTAATTATATATGGAATAATTGATCGGAACTTAGGATTTATCTTCACTAGTTTAGAAGTGACATTCCCTGGTGATCGGAAGTAAATACTTTGAATATGGAATCATGTAAAGTTGCTAACTGCATAAATGATAGCAAACTGCTCAAGGCTCATTAAACAAATGTCTTACCAAAAAAAAAAAAAATCTTATTTTTAAACAAACTAGTTGAAAAAATGGTTATTAGAGAACAACCAGAGAAAAAAGGAAAAGCATACTAAGTAACCTTGTGTCCCTTTGGCATTGGTCTCTGCAAGCTTAGAAAACAAACATTGTCTCCGTAGCCCGGTATTTGGTCATGTATGTTACTAGTCAGTTGATTATCTCTGTTCCACAGCTACTTTGTGAATGTAAGTTGTGAAATCTAAACTAGGCTTTGTTAATAAAGAAAAGAAAGTAAGACTTACGTTTGGATTCATTTAAACGTGATTTGATCAACTCATAACGGTCTAGCAAAGTTAATATAATTTCTTCCTACATAAAATTTAAAATAAAAAAAACCTTCCTTGCTATCAAAATTGAAACCATTTTTGATGTACCTATAATCTTCACTACAAGCCGATACTGGCCCTATTTCCTTTCTTCAGTGCACTCAATGCCCACATCCAGTCACTATTTGATCCCTTCTGTACCTGTGCTTACAAACAAGAAAAGAGTTCTATTGCAACTTAATCAGTCTCCTGTGTATTGTTATTTTAAAGTTTGAAATAACTGCTTCAACCTAGATGTTAGAGGAACGGATAATGAACAGAAATAGAGAGTAAGCATGTCTTTTTTTAAGTAGTTAGTGATTGATCAAAGTCTAAAGAAATGCTTTTTTTCTTCCAAGAGACTTTAGAGCTCACAGGGAGAAAGAGAAACAAGATCTCATCAAGAACCTAAAGAATATTGGAAATGGAAGTGTCTGTCCTGTTCTGAAGCAAACAATCCCTTTTGGTATTGCCTATCACCATAGTGGCCTTACAAATGATGAAAGAAGAAGTATAGAGGAAGCATATTCCACAGGTGTCCTGTGTCTGCTTGCTTGCACAGCTACTTTAGCTGCTGGAGTCAACCTGCCAGCTAGAAGGTTAGTAACTGAAACACATTTCATTTTGCCATTGATTTTTGCTTTGTAAAAAAATTACTTTAAGTTGGAAATATTGGTATTATTTAAAGTATGTTTCTGCTTTTACTAGCAAATTGGAAGCGTAAGGAATTTTGTGTTCAACTCGGGACACAAGACTGCAAAGTGTTAATGTAGGAAGCGTGAATCAGTAGCGAGTCCCTCAGTATGCATAGCTGAAGAGCAATTATCTAAATGGATTAAGGAAATTTTAATAAATTGAGGAAATGCTTCAGTATTTTAGTAATGTTATCCAGAAGAATAAGGAATTCATGGTGGTTTCTTTAGATATTGTCCTAAGAACAGTGTTTAAATTGTAAAATAAATCCTTTCAAAGGAGATGCAGTTTGAATATGTTTTAACACAAATATGTGTTATCTTTTCTTATACAAGTGCTGATTGTATGGCTGCCATACTCTGTATGACTGAAGATTGTTTGCTAAGAATTCAGTTTTGTGTGCATGCAAGTATGGAGTAATGCATCTGAGGGGAGAAGAAAACTTCCTACGGCCAAGTGTTGTCTTTCTAGCATAACTGATGTATGGTCAGTGTTGCTTATGTTCTGCAAATGTTCTGCAAAACATAATAAACATGACTTATCATTCAATAAACCTTAAACCGTTAATGTTTTCCTGGTTGATTTACACATGTGTTCAAACAGGGGCATTTGATTTTTATTAGTTACTGAGCAAGGGGCATATATAAAGAATGCATTTGTAAAAAATTTTATTGCTGCTTTAGTAATTTTAATATAAAGCATAAATTAATTTACAGGGTTATTCTAAGAGCTCCTTATGTTGCTAGTGACTTCCTGAAGAAGAACCAGTATAAACAAATGATTGGCAGAGCTGGTCGAGCTGGTATTGACAGTGCTGGAGAAAGTATTCTCATAGTGCAAGAAAAAGACAAACACTTGGTAATTTTTACAAAGCTGTTGGTAATTTAAATTGTTGGGTTAAGCTGGCGGGATAAACAAGAGGAACTGAGCTGCCTAGCTTCATTTTTGTTCACTTCTTAATGTTGCAAGTATTTGACTTGTATAATAATACTTATAACTTACCTTTATGTGGTTTGTTTTCAGTTGTGAACTGTAAACATTAGATGTCTCACTTATTTTCTTTATAAGCTGAATCACGCGTATCAGTATTTTGAAAAGTGTAAAACTAATGCATAAATATTTTCCCTGAACTAATACATTTCTTGCTTTTTTTAGGTTCAGGATTTAGTTAACAGTCCTTTGGAGAACTGTTACAGCAATCTTCTGCTGGAGTTGACCAAGGGAATGCAGAGCTGCTTGTTATCTTTGGTTGGACTGAAGGTATCAGTTAACTCTTCTCTGTGAGTAACTTAAGTGCTTGAGAATGGAAAGAAAATCTTATCTGTTGATTCTATAGAAAAAACAGACTTTTTAAACAGATTGGCTACGAGTTCAGAACAGCTTCTAATCAGATAAGGACAAAGATTAGTCTTTTTATTTAACTCAGTTATCAAGTAATAATGTAACATGACAATTTCCTTATGTGTAAAAGTCAATTATATCTACATTATGATGCATTACATTATTAATATTTACATTTCTGATACTTGATTCAAAATACAAATAGAAACTGTGAGACAAATTAACATGGTGCAGTAACTAGAATAATAGAACAGGTAGAAAGCAGTCCTATAGATCCATCGTAGACTGTCTATCGTTTTATTTGTTATGTATTTCTGTTGAAACACAATAACAAGGATATCAAACTGCTTGTCTATTCAGTACATTTTTTTCTTACAGATTATGAAATGTGTTATATGAAATGACACCTTTAAACACACTAATCACTTGCAAAACTGTTGCAGATAGCAGTTACCCATGAGGAAGTCAACAGTTTTATGTGCAGTACATTGCTGAGTGTTCAGCAGCACCTGCTCTTTAAAGAGAAGAGCCTCTCGGAGATAATTAAAGATGGGCTAGAAAATCTAATAGAAAAAGGACTTCTAAAACGAAGAATATCTGAGGACCACAATTCCAAATGTACACTAACAATCACACCATTGGGTAAAGCTACATATAAAGGTAAGACTTTTTTTATTCCTGTTGTAATCTTTATTTCAACAAACCCTTTCATCTCAGCCTTATCTCAGTTTGATATGTTTTCCCATCTTCAGTCTGAAACTGCAATGAAAAATAAGTTGTAGAGAGACAGTTTTGATTACTAAATGATGTGCTGGACTGAAAATGGGAATGAACAAGTAGCGTATGACTGAACATGATGGGAATGGGGTGTAATAACATTGGTCACAATGGGAGTAAAACCAGAACTGTATGCTAAAAAAAATTATTTTAAAGATTTGATTTAGTGATTGTAATCAAAATGGCTCACAACCTCATTTTATAATTCAGTTATGAACAGGTATTGTGAACAGGGGGATTCCTTGACCTAGAGGGAAGCTTAAGAGGCAAAGGAAGCATATGATGCATAGACCGATTGTAATAAAGAAGGGACTGTATCAGGAAGTTCTGTTTTCCTGTCATAGTGTAAAGATATGGGATATAGAACACAATTGGAATACGACAAACCTCTGAAAGATTCCTTCAATCTATGAGATTGTTCCAGGTTTTTATTAAAGCCAGGGCACTTGACAAACACTCCAAAACCACAGAGAGAATGGACATACATGGCAATAGGTGACTGCCTTTCCTCAGTTCCATTTCACTGCTCGTGTTAGGTTAGAGCAATTATTCAGGTTACAGTTATTTCTGTTCACTTTAGATGGCATTACAAGCTTTTGTGGAAGACAAAGGGAATATTGACTTTATGTTAAAATCTATTACACTTAACTCTGTATGCCTGTTTAAAATTGCAATACATTGTGTGCTTATTATAGGGTCTATAGACTTGGCATACTGCAATCTTCTTTACAGAGAATTGAAGAAAGGTTTGGAAGGGCTGATTCTTGAGAGCAATCTTCATCTTCTGTATCTGGCAACTCCATATGATATGACTTCTAACTGTAGCCCAGATTGGATGATATACTTGAGACAGGTGAGAATTTACTAGCAAACATGCATTGGGGCATATAGTAATCCTGCTTATTAAACTTTAGGTAAGTTTATACACATAGGAAATGTAGATAGTGGGGTAACGATTTGATGAAAAGTTATGATGTGCTATTTTATTTTCAGGCACAGGGCAGAAGTGCTTTCCCGTATTGCATAAAAACCAAAGTTCTCTTTTGCATGTATATTTGACCCTGTATGGGGGAAACAGCGGCATGAAACAGGTCTCTTGAGTTGCCAGTCTCCAAATCCTGACTCTAAACTTGGTGCTAGCCTTGCTATCACCAGAGTCTGGTTAATCTTAAACAAGACTTTCCTATAAACTAGTTATATGTAACCACATTATTGTAGTCTTACAAGAAAACCACTATCAAATTAATCAAGAGCCATATTTACCTTCTGATGTTTGCTCATTTAATCTGTAGTTTAGGGAGCAAAATCCAGTGGAGAATGTTAGGTATTAATCTTTGATATCTGAGTCTAATGCTTAACTCCAGCCATGATCACAACTGTTACGCTGTGACCAATACCCTCCTATGGACTACTATGCTTATGTCAGCCTTAGCAGCACAGCTCTTATCCTAGTCTTGCACACTCTGTAAGATCCACCCATAATTCAACCACTCCCTTTTCTGTAAGGTGTTGTATACTAGGGATAGCACTAAAATGTATTTAATTTTGTTAAAATGTGGCATTCAGAGATGGACAGTTACAGACAATTCAAACAAGTAGGCAAAGAAGCTGCAGATCCGACTGTCTAGTGACTATAGTACTAGTCTAGTGACTGCTATAGAGGGATATTGAAAAACATTGTTTCACTTTGAGTAATAGACTTCTGTTTTCTGTAATATTAAGAGAACTAAATATGTGAAAATTCTTTATCAAACTGTCCTGGAGTCTGCAGAGCAATTGTTAAACTTGGAGAACAGTCTTTGATCACCATTTGGGGAAGACATTAAATCCAGGAGATACTTTAATCTTGATTACATTTCTTGGAAAAAATATTTAAGCACTTAGAAATGAGTTAGTTCTGCAGGATTTTTAACCTGTTCATCTTGAATCTTAAATATACAAGTAGACGTTTTTACCAAGAGATGTGAGAAAAGTGATGCTGTAATACTAGAATAGGCTATACGTTTATAAAAATAAAAACTTCATATGTATGGACACCAGAAGTCTATCAGCAGAACACAGAATCACACAGAATCACACAGAATCACACAGAATCACACAGAATCACACAGAATCACACAGAATCAACTAGGTTGGAAGAGACCCCTGGGATCATAGAGTCCAACCTTTGACCTGACACCACTGTGTCAACTAGGCCATGGCACTAAGTGCCACATCCAGTCTTTTCTTAAACACCTCCAGGGATGGTGACTCCACCACCTCCCTGGGCAGCCCATTCCAATGCCTAATAACCCTTTCTGTGAAGAAATTCTTCCTGATATCCAACCTGAACCTCCCCTGGCGCAGCTTGAGGCTATGCCCTCTAGTCCTGTCACTAGTTGCCTGGGAGAAGAGGCTGACCCCCACCCCGCTACAACCTCCTTTCACGTAGTTGTAGAGAGCAATAAGGTCTCCCCTCAGCCTCCTTTTCTCCAGGCTAACACATGTGTAAATGTATTTCCAAACCAGTGGAGTTCGAGATGAAGAAGAATGAAAGCTTGTCATTCACAGAGGAAAAGGGAAAACAATTTATCTGTCTGCAGGTGGTATCGGTATTGTACAAATTTGATGTGAGTTAGTTTTTTTACAGCTAAATAGAGCATATTCACATTGTTTGCAGCTCTTCTGATATGTAACACTTGTAACTTTTAATGAGTTGTTAATAAATAATCTTGACTGTAGTCAATCTTATTTTAGTTCAACCAGCTAAGTGCAGCAGAGCAAAAAGTAGCGGATATTGTGGGAGTACCTGAAAGCTTTATTACAAAAAAGGCTTCTGGTCAAGCCATCAGAAAGGTAGGCTGGAGATTTCTCATACCTAAGATGACAGTTCAGTCATTTCTTTTGATAATTTACAAATTCTAAATTATTTTTCTGCTAGTGTTCTTTATTACTGTTCTACTTATTAAGGTTCTATTAACTTCATTGATTGGTTTTCTTAATTTTTTTAATGTCTTTGGGTATAACGTAGACATGTTTTAAAGATGTGAAGGAGTAGAGATGAAAAGAATTTCCTCGTAGCACTAACAGAATATCTTGAATGTGATATTGGCTCTGAATTCTAACTTGCTTTATTCCTAGAACATGGACAGTGCTGTGGTAAACAGGCTCTACCTGTCATTTGTCCTTTATACCCTACTGAAAGAGACCAATATATGGAGCGTTTCAGAGAAATTTAATATGTCCCGAGGATATGTGCAAAATCTCCTTAATTCTGCTGCCTCATTCGCCTCCTGTGTTCTACATTTCTGTGAGGTAGTGTTAAATGAATTCCAATAAATTCTTCAGGACTGGTTTTGCAAAATCTGGAGTTTTGTTCTGTTACATTAGAACTGAACATAGGTGTTGCATTTCACTTTTCCTGTGCAAAACTATTTTTTTGCCTTTCCTGTTAAAAATTATTTCTCCTATTCAGAAAAGCATGCTTGTACAGTGATATTTCTTATACTAAAAGTAAGCTTTATGCACTGAGAATGTGAAAATATACAAACTGTACAGTGTCGGTGCTGTTGGTGAAATGATTGCCAATTTTATCTTTCTCTTGGAAATAAGGCAATCTGGTTGTGGAATGTCATCTCAGGAAAACATCTGGCTTGGCTTGTTCTCTTGGTTTTTTCCTCTATTGAAATCCTTCCTCTATTCTTCCTCTATAATCCTTTCCTCTATTGCTTATCCTTCAGAACTGCCCCAACTTTGGGACGTTCAGCTGAAGAGTGCTGAATACAACTCTGCAACTAACTGAAAGGATAACTAGAAATAATAGTGCTTCCCCTGTCTAAAAGCCAAATATATGCTTGTTGCTGCAGGAGAGCTCTTATCAGTCATACCCCCCAAATACAGAATTTAGGATCTCATTTTTAGTGAGCTTTGTCTCTGCAGGAATTGGAAGAATTCTGGGTTTATAAAGCCTTGCTGACAGAACTTACCAAGCAGTTGACATACTGTGTTAAGACAGAACTCATCCCCCTGATGGAGGTAGCAGGGGTTCTAGAGGTTGGTAAACCTGGCTTTGTGAGATTTTTTCAGTGTAAACTTATATGCTAAATGTTACTGTGCCTTTCAAGTATATCTGGAAGACCAAGCTAGTTTTTTATTGAGAATTTGGCATAGTGCAGATATCCCACAACAGCCCTGGAGGCTGGGGAAAAAGTGGTCTGTTGAAGAAATGTGAGCTGGAGCCAATAATGTTTTTCTTCTGGCTGCTACCACAGCAACAGGGAAAATGCTGTATTTGGACAATAATTTAGCTGTATACTCAGCTGGAAAACAGTCCAGGTTTCTTCTGTGGTGAGGATTCTTCAGTTCCTGGGAGTAAAGAGGAATAAGAATTTTACATATTTAGTTAAGATCTTCACAGAAATATGTGAAGTCCTATTGGGAACTTAGGCTTTTATGATCACTTGCAGTGTTGCATGTATTTTAAATAAAATTAACCGGCCTCTGAATCAAAGACTCCTATTAAAGTAGAAAATCTTTTTGGGCTTCAGTGCAAGGTTGTAAGTAATCAGTGGACATCTTTGTAAAATGATCTGACTTGCCTGTCCAGCCTATTGTAGAATCAGTTTGTCAGCAAACCGTTGAATTTAGTGGCAGTGAGGTTTTATTCTGAGAAGCTAAACAGTGATGAAGACCTAGAGCCTAATGGGTTTTTTTGTATGTATCAAATTTTCTGAATTGGATGCAAAAGGTAAATAGTTTTTTTTTCATGGCTCACTTCCTATGGGAGCATTTCTGTGTAAGGGCAAAAACAGTCTGGACAGCATGATTCTGCTGAAGTTTTATTTTAAAGATGGCTCTTCAAAAGTATTGCAGTCACCAAGGTACTTCTGCACTGGGGTTAAAACTATATGGAGAGCTGATAGTAGCGGGTAGACTGTCATCTTGAACAGATGTGATTTGCTTAGATTTCTGTGGAGGAAAGGATAAAATCAATCTTAAAGTTACTGTAGTGAAAGGGAAAATTATTTTCTGCACATTTACTTGCACAGTTTTCAGAGAGCAATCTACAACCTTTCTGTGAGATTTAAGTCATTAGTGGGGAAAGATTCTGTGTCATCTGTCATACTGTGCATATAACAGCCAAATAGAGCATGGAAAATATCTGTTGGCAATTAGTGGTTATTTTTGGTGAAATTAATGACACCTGCTTCACATCGATGAACATGCATAGTCCTGTTACCATGGAGGAAGAGAATATATTGTCAGCTCTTACGTGTTGGATGCTAAAAACCCCACATATGTCATCAAATAAATGTCTTTCTATTCCTTGTTGTCTTTAAAAGAGGCAAGGGGAAAAAAACAAAAGGTAATTGACCAAATGTTTGGAGGTGTAACACTTGTTCATTAAATTTGTATCATTTCATAGCTCAGGATACTAAAGCATTGGGTGTACTAAATTACCCTCCACTACTAGTGTAGAAATGCATTTTAATTTAAACTTTGTAACGTGCTAGCAGTATTTGTTTTGCAAAAGAAGTCTTTGCCCAGAGACCCTCTGTTAAGCAAATACTGCTTGGCTACCTTACCTGAAAGTATAGTCTTTTCTGGAATTTTGTGAAAGCTTTATGTGAAAATTCTGTGGAAAAAAAAAAAAGATAAAATCATCCCTCCCTTTCACTTGGACACCTCCAAAGAATGTGAGACAGTCATTCCTGTCAGTGACAGCGAATGCAGAAAACATGGTAACAAAAGAGGATGGCAGAGTCAGTATCATCTAGGCTCAGAGAAAATAATGACAAATGGGTTCCTAAGAGCTGGGTAAGGTTATGGGGAGGTAAATCTTAGGGGTAAAGCTGTATTTTTGGGGAGTAAAGATTCTCAGTGAGTATTCATGTTCTTAGAAAGATAAAGAGAATTGGATTGATATGCAAAGATGAAATGTTTGAGGTTGGTGCAGAGATTGGCACTTAATGGTAATTCTTACTGCCCGTTCTAATAATCTAACACAATTTTGGACTTGCAGGCACGAGCAAAACAGCTTTATAATGCAGGGTACAAAACTTTAGCACACTTGGCTAATGCAAATCCAGAAACTCTGGTCAAGATGATTGAGCACTTGTCACGACGTCAAGCCAAACAAATAGTTTCATCTGCAAAGGTAAGTTAGAAACAAAGTTATAAAAACCTGCCTCAGAACTTCAGTATGTCAAAAGTGGATGTTTGAATGACATTAAAAGTGAAGGATTCACTTTACTAGTAAAGGCATTAGTGGCTATTTGTGATACAAATACTGATCTGTATTAAGAATATATTGAAATATTTTCTTGACAATATCATTTATCTAAGATGGTTAAGAGTAATTAATTGAGCAGTTGCTGACCTTCATGCTCCTGAATGAGGCAAACTTAAACTTTTCTTAAAACAATTTGTTCTATACAGGATAGTGGAAAGTGGTGCTCTTTTTCACAGGGGAAGCAAAGGGCAAAAATGTTTGACAGCTTGTCTGATGAAATGAGGGAATTAAATGACCACCTTGATCTCCTTGCTGAGTCATAACTTAAAATGCTCGATTCTGCCAGTACCTCAGGACTTACCTTACAGAAATTCTAGTGGTAGTTGTGATAAAAGAACAGGATTTTCAGGACTGTAGAAATGGAAACCAACAAGGTATAGGGTTAACCTCACCTATTTAGGTTGCTTTTGTTATGCCTTGTTATTCTTTCCTTTCTAATTGTTTCCATTTTGAATATGCATCATGAGAAGGGCCTTCACTTAATATCTGCCTCTAAGGCATGCTTTAGTGCCTTAGGCACACATAAATAATCCAAGGGAAGGGATCTGTAACAAACACTGAGTTGTGCCTAAACAAAAAATACACAAGTATTTTGTTTACCATGTGGTAGTATTTTCTCTCCTCAGTCTCCCTTAATCATCTGCTGTTGCAATGGCATCAGCTTCATGTTTGATTCTGCTAAAATAGCAAGCTTGTGGTAAAGTAAGGGAATGCTGGGAATAAACAAATAGGTAGTTAATGTACAAATGATGCAGTCAATAACAAAGTCTTGGTTTGTATATTCCCATGGAGTAAAAGTACTAACTTTGATGTTTATGTGCTTAAAAGGTCTTGGCCATTTAATGTTGTTGCAGGCTCCTTACTGCTTTTTTTGCTGCTGTATGAGCCAAAACAAAGGGATATATGCAGATTCCTCATCTCACATAAGTGCCAAATCCAGCAGCCTAGCTTACTCATGCTGAGATATTAAACTGATGGAGTTTTCTCTAACTGGGAAGTTAGAGAAACACTCTTCTGAGTGCTTGCATGTGTTATGCTACACATGCTACTGGAGGACTGTTACACGGTAACTGCCAGCAACAAACAGCTCAGGGTAGTAGACACCAGGTGTGACGGTAATACGTGGGAAAGGTTTATGTCGTAGGGGCAAAAGGGTTCTGGGACAGGAATTAGCAGGGCTCATTTGGAGAATTTTAAACTAGATTCGAAGGGGGATGGGGTAGTAGCTGGGCTTGCACCACTGGGGCAACACTCTAGTGTTGAGGCAGACCAGGAGGCCTCCCATCCCCCTGGGGTGAAATCGGTGTGCTCAGCTCGCTCCCTGAAATGCCTGTACACCAATGCACGCAGCATGGGGAATAAACAGGAGGAGTTGGAAATCCATGTTCGGTCGGGGGGGCTATGATCTAGTGGCAATTACAGAGACTTGGTGGGACACCTCGCATGACTGGAATGTGGTCATGGATGGCTATGTCCTGTTCAGGAAAGACAGGCCACTAAGGAGAGGTGGTGGAGTTGCTCTTTATGTGAGTGAGCAGCTAGAATGTATTGAGTTCTGTCCAGGGGCGGATCAGGAGCGAGTTGAGAATTTGTGGGTGCGAATTAAGGGGCAGGCTGGCAGGGGTGATACTGTTGTGGGTGTCTATTACAGGCCTGGATCAGGATGAGGAGGGTGATGAGGCCTTCTACAGGCAGCTGAGAGCAGTCTCGCAATTACAGGGCCTGGTTGTTGTGGGGGATTTCAACTACCCTGATATTTGCTGGGAGGCCTACTCAGCCAGCCATCCTCAGTCCAGGAGGTTCCTCCAGTGCATTGATGATAACTTTCTGATGCAAATGGTGGATGAGCCAACTAGGAGAGGAGCGCTGCTGGATCTTGTTCTCACTAACAAGGAGGGTCTGGTTGAAGAGGTGAAGGTTGAGGGCAGCCTTGGTTGTAGTGACCATGAGATGGTAGAGTTCAGGATCTCATGTGGCAGGAACAGAATAGCTAGCAAAATCACAACCCTGGACTTCAGTAGGGCCAACTTTGGCCTTTTCAAGCAATTGCTAGGGGAAATCCCATGGGACAGGGTACTAGAAAGTAAGGGGGCTCAAGATAGTTGGTTAGCATTCAAGGACTGCTTCTTCCGAGCTCAAGATCAGAGCATCCCAGCAGGTAGGAAGTCAAGGAAGGGTACCAGGAGACCTGCATGGTTAAACAGGGAACTGCTGGGCAAACTCAAGTGGAAGAAGAGGGTGTACAGATCATGGAAGGAGGGGCTGGCCACTTGGGAGGAATATAAGTCTGTTGTCAGAGGGTGTAGGGAGGCAATTAGGAAAGCTAAGGCCTCCTTGGAATTAAACCTTGCAAGAGATGTCAAGGACAACAGAAAGGGCTTCTTCAAATACATTGCAGGTAAAACCAACACTAGAGGCAATGTAGGCCCACTGATGAATGAGGTGGGGGCCCTGGAGACAGAGGATAAAAAGAAGGCGGAGTTACTGAATGCCTTCTTTGTCTCTGTTTATACTGCTGGAGGCTGTCCTGAGGAGCCCCGGGCCCCTGAGGCCCCAGAAGAAGTCAGGATAGAGGAGGAGTCTGTCTTGGTAGATGAGGGCTGGGTCAGGGACCAATTAAGCAATCTGGACGTCCATAAATCCATGGGCCCTGATGGGATGCACCCGCGGGTGCTGAGGTTGCTGGCGGAAGTCATTGCTAGGCCACTCCATCATCTTTGCTAAGTCGTGGGCAACGGGAGAGGTGCCTGAGGACTGGAGGAAAGCGGATGTCACTCCAGTCTTTAAAAAGGGCAAGAAGGAGGACCCGGGTAACTACAGACTGGTCAGCCTCACCTCCATCCCCGGAAAGGTGATGGAACAACTTGTCCTTGGTGCTGTCTCTAGGCACATCAAGGATAGGGGGATCATTAGGGGCACTCAACATGGCTTCACCAAGGGGAAGTCATGCTCAACCAACTTGATAGCCTTTTATGAGGACGTAACCCGGTGGATAGATGATGGTAAAGCTGTGGATGTGGTCTATCTCGATTTCAGTAAAGCGTTTGACACGGTCTCCCACAGCATCCTCGCAGCTAAACTGAGGAAGTGTGGTCTGGATGATTGGGTAGTGAGGTGGATTGTGAACTGGCTGAAGGAAAGAAGCCAGAGAGTGGTGGTCAATGGGACAGAGTCCAGTTGGAGGCCTGTGTCTAGCGGAGTCCCGCAAGGGTCGGTACTGGGACCAGTACTATTCAATATATTCATTAATGACTTGGATGAGGGAATAGAGTGCACTGTCAGCAAGTTCGCTGATGACGCAAAACTGGGAGGAGTGGCTGACACACGGGAAGGCTGCGCAGCCATTCAGAGAGACCTGGACAGGCTGGAGAGTTGGGTGGGAGAAATTTAATGAAATATAACAAGGGCAAGTGTAGAGTCCTGCATCTGGGCAAGAACAACCCCATGTACCAGTACAAGTTGGGGACAGACCTGTTGGAGAGCAGCGTAGGGGAAAGGGACCTGGGGGTCCTAGTGGACAGCAGGATGACCATGAGCCAGCAGTGTGCCCTTGTGGCCAAGAAGGCCAATGGCATCCTGGGGTGTATTAGAAGGGGTGTGGTTAGCAGGTCGAGAGAGGTTCTCCTCCCCCTCTACTGTGCCCTGGTGAGGCCGCATCTGGAATATTGTGTCCAGTTCTGGGCCCCTCAGTTCAAGAAGGACAGGGAACTGCTAGAGAGAGTCCAGCGCAGAGCCACGAAGATGATTAAGGGAGTGGAACATCTCCCTTATGAGGAGAGGCTGAGGGAGCTGGGTCTCTTTAGCTTGGAGAAGAGGAGACTGAGGGGTGACCTCATTAATGTTTATAAACATGTAAAGGGCAAGTGCCATGAGGATGGAGCCAGGCTCTTCTCAGTGCCATCCCTTGACAGGACAAGGGGCAACGGGTGCAAGCTGGAACACAGGAGGTTCCACATAAATATGAGGAAAAACTTCTTTACGGTGAGGGTGACCGAACACTGGCACAGGCTGCCCAGAGAGGTTGTGGAGTCTCCTTCTCTGGAGACATTCAAAACCTGCCTGGACGTGTTCCTGTGTGATATGGTCTAGGCAATCCTGCTCCGGCAGGGGGATTGGACTAGATGATCTTTCGAGGTCCCTTCCAATCCCTAACATTCTGTGATTCTGTGAAACAGTTGCTAATATTGGGGGTCCTATATGTCTGATGTAAAATGCTGTAGTAAGAAATTTTGTGTAAGGCAAGAAATTGGCAGCCTGTCAGGCACAACTTACAAATGTTTATTTCAACATGGAAAATAAATGTTTAAGGTCAAAAATATTCTTGTTAACAGTTCTAGACAAAACTGTTTGTTCTGTTAAATTTTGTGTATTATGTGATGACAGAACTGAGAAAACCAGCTGTGTACTGTATGAATTTTTGTGTTAGTGTTTTTCATATGGGTATACAATAAACAGTAAAAAAATGTTGGTAGTAGTATTTGTGAAAATGTTAGTCCTTTGGGGCAAAGGTACTGTGGTCCTGTGAGCAGCAGCAACAGTTTTTTTACAGACCAGATGCAACTTTGAAAACATTGGTGTTTTAACCTGTCTAACAGTTATAGCTAATGCTTGTATTTATTTCCTAATATTTTTTCCATTATAGATGCTGCTGAGTGAAAAAGCTGAGGCTTTGCAAGAAGAAGTTGAAGAACTCTTAAAGGTGCCTACAGATATCCCAGGGACCTACTGACCAACTGTCATGAAGAAAAATCATGAATCCGAAAATTGGGATGTTTTAAAATTTGTAACTTTCCTGTGTAAAGTTGCTGTAATTATAATAAATATTTAATGTCTTTTGTATACCTCAGTCTTGTGTGAGTTCTGAGTTCAAAATGCTTCTCGGAAAGTTGACTTCATTTGAAGGTTTTCACTATGAACTTCTTGAGCAATAGACTAGAATCAAAAGATGTGATCTTAATTCATTCCTGGTTTTAGACATAGCCCTAGGAGTGCTTTGAGGACTGGACTAACTGGCTAGTGTGTACTTCTACCTAGAGCTTTCAGTTCATAGCTAACTTAAACAATGCCTTTACTTTGGATATTCCTTTTAGGACATATGCTTGAGTGAGCTACTCCAAAATTCCTAGTTGCAGGAATCTCTGTACTCTAGGTGTAGCTAATGGAAGGGAGAGGAAGAGTTGCAGTTCATAACAAAGAAGTTGTCCCAGAGTTGTGTAAGAAATTGTAAATGATGCCTAGTTTAAGCCTTGTTAAAAGATGAGAGTATCAAATTTGTATTCAGTCTCTGGCAATCCCCTGAGAGACAGTTCTTTCAGGGTGTTTCTATAGCAGTCTTCCAAACAGAAAGTTTACACTTTTTTTGAATGTTTTTAAATTTCTTGCTTAAACATGAAGATTAATAAAGATGAAGGCTTGAAGAACTGATTTTTGAGAAGGCCCTATCCAAGTTCTGAGACTCCATGGGCATGTGTCAGTCACCCTAGTTAGGATTTTTAAAGGTGTCTGAACCAGATTTGCCCCAGCGAAAAGTCAGGCTTTGTGAAGGTTGTTTTGAAGATGCCTGAAACGTCTTCAGTTGTGATACAGTAAACTCCTTTTCAAAGCTGATGTGTAGTACGTGACAATGTTAGAGCACTGCACATTAAAAAATACTTGAAAGCTGTGACAGACTGCTTGGGTTAAATCATGGTAGCCAGTATACTGACACACTTAAATACGGCATGTCTATGCAAAATCAGGTGTCCCTTCTCAGTAATAGAAAAGTAAGATTAACCTTAATTAAACTGTCTTTTTTTTATTCAACTTAGGTTAATTGTGCTGGGATTCTAGAGATAAACAGGAATGTTTTTAAATCCGGTGGGGTTGTTAAGACGTTGAACACTTGACTGAAAGGGGTTATGGTGAAAAACTGATGAAGAGGCTGGTATTTTACTGCTCGTTTTGTTGTTGCATTAGAGAAATCGTAGGTAGCAATTGAATAAATTCTTTATAAGCCATCATTTAGCAGAATATGCCTCTAAGACCACAATTATGGTACTTTGTAGTGGCTTACAAAGTTTGGATAAGTGAAATATTTGAGTGCATTCCGTATTAAACCAGGTCAAGAATTTAAAACCAGCACTTTTCAGAGGCAGCATGATTCATTTCCACTGCTAGATGCAGCGCCCGCAGGAGAATCCTGTTACTGATATGTAAGTGCCTAAGGCGCAAATGATGTTGGAAACATGAGAACATAGAACATAGAATTGCCTTAATTGCAAAAGATGTTTAAGATCATCAAGTCCAACATGTTAAGTTGGCTCTAACAATAAGGTATAATTGGCCCTTATGTGCAGAAACAATCTTTGCCATGACTTGAGGTTATCTAAGTCTGTCTCAATGCCTTGCCCTTTTAATTGAGATATATTTTTGACCAAATGATAGATAATATGGAATTCTCTGTTGGTTTATTTGCATTATCTTCAGAGACAGGTGATGCTCACTTCAGCATAAACGTGAGTACATCTCTAAGCAGTTGATGTAGCATGCATGTAGGAAAACTTTAGTGATGCATTTGAGGCCTAACCAGTTGCTCTAAAGATTTATTGGTGCTTGATGATGTTCCTCCAAAGTTTGAAACAGTCTTACATGGATTTTTGGGGAAAAAAGCAGAGCAAATTACTGTAAAATTATGAACTCTGAGTACTGAGTTATTGCAGTAACTGATGTTGTGGAAATAATCCATTAATTGCTTACAGGAGTAGTTAATGGGCCATTAACCTCTGTCACAATACTTTCCATGGTAGTTGTATGCTAATTCAAAAAAAAAAGTGTACATTTTAATTTTTATATTGTAGAGAGGAACAGCAGGAAAGATTATTTCTGGCAGCTGACCATTGTTGGGTCGCTAAACTGTTGCAAGGTGAGGTTTTGATGAGATGCATGTTTAGGAATGAAGTCAAGTATTCCCTACAAATGTTGGAGCCCCTTTGCAAATGGTAGCAAAAGCTGGTTTGAAACAAGCGAGTGGTTTCAGGTCTGTGTGAAGCTGGCCTGGAAAGAAAATGAGGTTGACATTTGTCATCTCTGTTTATAGAGGCTGTGCTTTGCCAGGTGGATGAGGGCAACTCCCCCAAGGTTTTTTCTGTGACCTTTGATAACATCAGAAGAGAAATGAATGAAACTGCCGTGATTTGCACTAAAGCTTTGCTATATGTCACTTATTTTTCTGAAATCAAACTTATCAAGCAAGGCTTGATACCCATCTTTCACATTGCTTTTTCTTTCTACAGTATATATTAATGTATGATTAAATGTTCTTCACAGAAAGCTTGCTTACCTGGGCTTTTCCACTGGGTGGAGATGGGAGAGGGGAAAAAAAGTATCCAACAGATGCTGGTCACAGTATTTTTGTGCTGCTGGATGATGCTGAGGTGCTTCAATGTCAAGTACAGTACGGGGCTCATAAAATGCAGTGTAATGTGCAGGTGTCAGAATGGATATACATGGGTTTGGTGAGTGCTATGGGAAAGCTTGTGCTAAGGGTGGGTTCAGGATGTTTTAGAAGGCAAAGATTTCTCACTTGGTTCCATGGGACATTTATACCATAAAGCCTGTGTTAAAGGAAAAGATGCAACAATGATTAGCTTATCTATGTGAAATAATGATAGATGCTTCAAAGCGAAGGTAGGTTGTAAAAATATGCTTTATAGGATGTTCCTGCCAGTTTCTTCAAAATGTGCAGTAAATTAGGTGTGTGTAAGTCTCTTCGGGTTGCAACTGGTGCAAAATAAGCATTCTGACCGAAAAACTCGGTGCATATTTCTTCGTCTTTATGCCTATTCACTCCGCTTCCCAACTTGCCCGGGTGGACCAGTTCCTGTGTTTGTGCGATTCCCTTCCCTTCCTTCCCCCAAGTCCATAATTCTGTGCTTTCAGGAATCCCTGTACAAAACTTACTGAAAACTGTCTCTCTGGAAGGACTGGTAAGAGGGTCAGGCTTAGGTTAACGTTTAGCTGTTAATTTTCATTGTGTGAATGAGACCTATTGTGTTCCCGTGTTCTGGAAAGCTGCTTCCATGTGAGCCAGTCCTGCCTCGGCACCTCTCGCTTTGTCCTTCCTTTTAGAGCTTCATTTCAGCTCTTTCGGTATGGTGGTCCAGCACTGAATATCAGTTGCAATGAAAGCCAAATATTACTACTTAAAAGCTTTACGTTTTGATTAAGAGGGAGGCTGAGGGATTTTGCGGTGGTCTGTTTGGGGTGCTGGAGCTCAGCAGCTCCTGCAGTACCTGAATTTGTCAGCTGCCGACTGGTGGAAATGAAGCCTTTTAATAATATCTATATAGCTGTGTGCACTTTGAATAAGACTGCTAAAAACTAGACCTGAAGTGTCATTTCCATCTCTGAATAAACAGTGTGTGTGCCATCTGAGAGTCTCGTATCCAGCTGGGTTCAGAAATAAAACCAGCTGGGAGTGCTGAGAGCTGTGTGCTGTGTCAGGACAGGGTCTGGCTGGGGATTTGGGGGCAGGGAGTAAGGACAGCTTACAAAAACACCTTGATAGGCATCTCTGTTTTTACAGTTTCCAGGTTTTCTTGGTATCAGCTTTGTCTTAGTTTCATCTTCTTGAGGTTTCTTACACAGCCCTAGATATAGCCTTCTTGAGGCTTCTTATATAGCCTTATATAGCCATAGATTAAGTGCTACTCTGACAAAGGTCAGTTCTGTTCATCTGCCCAAACACTGCTGTGTCACAACAATTACTTGCCTTTTGTATGGATAACTCTTTCCTTCTGAGTCCCCTTAATATATATATTAGTGTTTTACCTGTGCATCAGTTCTTGATTCTTGCCCAGGAACAGCGCTGGGGTCACTGTTAGTGATAGTGTGGCCCTTCCACTGTTGGACAGTTGAAATTCTTGGAAAGTTTTATTTTTAGTTCTTCCTAATTGTAAAAACTTAGTCGGCACAGTGTGTCTGCTAACAACATCACTGGCATGGGAGAAGCAGAACTGCCTGATAGGAGCCGCGTGACCAAAGCATTTGAATACCACCAGGCAGGGGCTAGGCTTTCTGTGGGGTGAGGAAGCAGGATGGCGTGCTGATACGGAGCTGGCTTCAAACAACACGCAAGTGGGTTTAAGCCTAGTCCTGGTTCTTGTAGCTCACAGGGCATCACTCATATTCTGTCCAAAATTTCCATGAGAGTTCAAATACCTCTGTATTGATCTCCCTTACTTTGCAATATTTAAAAATGAGTAGAACACAATGTGAAAAATGCCCAGGCAAAAGCTCCCAGTTCTCGTTTAATACCTGTGGCTCTTCCAAGTAGTAATGCTGGAAGGCATTCTTTTCCAGCTACAAGGTTTTGCTGGCTGCTAAAAGAAAAATACATGCTAGACCTTTTGTACCCACATCTGCACACAGCGACTGAATCCAAAACATAGCATTGACCATTTGAAATACTTATCTTGTGCCTCTGCTGTGAGAAATACAGTGCAGTGGCAAGTGACTCAAAGTACCATTCTCGAAAGAAGCACATTCAGGAAAATAAGGGGTAAGTAGTGAATTCCAACAGAAAAAAAATTGTGCACAGGCTGCATCTCACCTAACAGCAATTAACATTTCCTGTACCAGTAGTAATGACCTTAATCTGTTTTCTGGCAATGATTTGTCATATGCTGAGCTGCATTCTTAGATCCTTGGTTCACTCGTGGGGCTGGGTAGTTTGTGTGGTGCTCCAATCATCTGCTGATAGATAGATGAATTATTCCTCTGGTAGATAGTTGCCCCAGCCCTTCCTGTGGGTGTAGGCATATAATTGGTGGTGTATCCCCAAAACGGGAAGCCTTACCCTGACTAAGATACTGAGACAGTCAGGAGTGTCACTGATGTTTCCTCTCTGGCAAAGCCACGAATGTGTTTATCAAAAACAGGGTTAATTTGGTCTAGTTCTTCTTGTTTTGGTGTCGAGTTACTTAATACTACAAAAATGTAGAGCAAGCGGGAACAGGAAGGGCCAGGCAGGCGAGCGCTTGAGCTGCACCGATTAGTGCCCCAACTTCGGTGAGCGTGGGAAGCACTGCACCCAAATAACGTCACAGATAAGGGCTGATTTGCAGTGTGTTCCAGCAGATGACCATTTTGAAAACAAACTTAGTAAGAAACGTGTATGTTTCAGAAAACTGGTGCAGATGGGAAACGTAATGGTGATGTTAAGTGTAATAGTTTAAAAGCTCTGCAGATGTTTCAATAGTGTGCTTATTAAGCAATACCTACCCTGTGGCTGCAGCTGGCTTTTTCCTGACAGGGCTCGCTGGCCGGGCTAGCTGTTGCCAAAGAAGGAGTTTCAGCACAGGCTGGACTCTGCAGGGAGCACCTGGGGAGCAGACTGGAGTGTGCTTGAGTCTTTTTTGTAACAGCAATTCCATGTTGCATGTTGGCTGGAATTAAGAAATACCTTAATGGTGTCACAGCATGGGAAAGGTGGGTTTCAGCCTGAAGCGGCAGGCTCGCTGCATGCTGCTGTGACTCGGTTTCCCGTAGTGGAGGCCCATGGCTGGGATGTCGGGCTGACATTTCATCTCTCAAGCAGCAGTGGTAGCAGTGTTCAGTGTACAGCGATTTTCCAGCCGGCTGTTTTTGCATGCAGCTGCCCAGGGTCACACAGGCATGGTGGAAAGCTGTAGAAGTTGGCTGGTCGGCTGCAGTGTGCTTCGATACTGGAAAGGTCTGAGCAGGTGAGGAACCAGCTCGAAACCCAGGTTTATTTTGTAACGGTTGAGGCTGTTGGGAGGGTAATCCTGGGCTCCAGGTGTTTTAGCAATCCCAAGCATAAATACAGGCTGGGTGGAGAATGGATTGAGAGCAGCCCTGACAAGGACTTGGAGGTGATGGTTGATGAGAAGCTCAACACAAGCCGGCAATGGGCACTTGCAGTCCAGAAAGCCAACCATATCCTGGGTTGCATCAAAAGCAGCGTGGCCAGCAGGTCGAGGGAGGTGATTCTGCCCCTCTACTCCGCTCTCGTGAGACCCCACCTGGAGAACTGCATTCAGCTCTGGGGCCCCCAACATAAGGACTTGGAGCTGTTGGAGCGAGTCCAGAGGAGGGCCACGAAGATGATCAGAGGGCTGGAGCACCTCTCCTATGAAGACAGGCTGAGAGAGTTGGGACTCTTCAGCCTGGAGAAGAGAAGGCTCTGGGGAGACCTTATAGCAGCCTACAGGAAAAGCTGGAGAGGGGCTTTTCACAAGGGCATGTAGTGACAGGGTGAGGGGGAATGGTTTTAAACTGAAAGAGGGTAGATTTAGATTAGATATTAGGAAGAAATTCTTTACTGTGAGGGTAGTGAGACACTGGAACAGGTTGCCCAGAGAAGTTGTGGATGCCCCCTCCCTGGCAGTGTTCAAGGCCAGGTTGGATGGGGCTTTGAGCAGCCTGGTCTAGTGGAAGGTGTCCCTGCTCGTGGCAGGGGGGTTGGAACTCGATGATCTTTAAGGTCCCTTCCAACCCAAACCATCCTATGATTAGCGCTGATCCAAGACCCCACAGAGCGGCTGAGGCTCCAAGAGCAGGGCTGCACGCCAGGGATGCTATTGCAGCCCGAAGCCCCTTTCAGAGGGCAAAGGAGGGTCTCGGCGCTGGCTGCTCACGACCCCCCTGTCCTTCCCGGCGGGGAGCGCGGGGCTGCACCCCCGAACCTGGGCCGTGCCCGCCCTCCGCGGGGGTGGTGCCGGCGGCGGCGCGGCGGGCCGGGAGCGGAGGATGCTGCCGCTGCTGCTGCCGCTGCTGTTGGCGCTGGCGGAGGGGCGGCGGGGGGCGGTGCTGCGGGTGGGGCTGCGGGGCAGCCCCCGCGGGGAGGTGAGCCCAGCCTTCCTCTCCCTCACCCTGGACGCCAGCCTGGCCCGGGACCCGCGCTATGTCGCCTTGCTCAGGTGAGCCTCATCCCTCATGGTTTTACACAACACATGCAAGGGCCCCGGGGAGGGGCGGGAGAGGGGCTCCCGGAGCCGGGGGGAGAGGGCCGCGGCCACGGGGAGGGGACCCCGGCGGAGAGCCGGCAAAGGCCGTGTTGCCCGGCGAGCTCTGGAGGGGCAGGGGAGCGAGCTGGGGGCGGGGGACAAGGGGACCCCCATCCCTGGAGCTGCGGCTGGGGGAGGCTGCTGGATCCCCTCTGCTTCGGGGTTCCGTAATTCCCCCCTCGCGGGGCAGCAAGACGGTGCCGGTGCCGGTACCTGCCGGCGGTGCGAGCTGCGCCGTTCCGCTCGGGCTCGGGGAACGGGCGGCGGGGCTGGGAGGATGGAGGGCAGCGCAGCTCCGCTGGACTCGCTGGAAGCAGCACCGGGATAAACTTAGGAGAGGAGCTGCTTTGCGAGCAGAAACAAAAAAAAAAAAAGGAGAAGGAAACTGCCGAGCATTGGGGTTAGGCGCGGTGGGGCCGGGGGCTGCAGCCCTGGCACTCTGCGAGATAAAAATCATCCGAGTCCTCCGGCAGCTTCACAAACATTTGCCGGGGCACTATCAATGTAAAGTCAAATGCTGAGGAAGGTCTGTCACCATCAAAACTGAATCGAGAGATCCTAAAAATGAAGCCCTTTCCCCGCCCTTGGGTAACGCTGAACACCTCTTCACTGCCGGGTGATGGTGGTCCCTGCCTGTCCTTTTGGCTCTGACTTCTCTCTTACCCCTTCTTCCCTGCTTTTGCTCTGGTTTTTGTACTCAATTGATTCTACCTTTTTTGGAAGCTATCTCAATTCTTTCCTTTTCATCCGTCTGATCCCATTTTTAAGCCCCACGGTATTTCTCCAGTCCTGATTTCCCTCCTCCCACCACTTTTCCTCCTCACCAAGGTGGGGAGAAAGGTGACACCAGCTTTATTGGAAAGTGCTCAGGTCTCCAACCTCCAGCCCCAACCACACACCTCCGGGTTCAGTTTGGGGCCAGTCCCGCCGCCCCGAGGAGCAGGAAGTACTTGGTGGCCTCTAATCTGCTGTGTGTCACCACAGAGGAGATAGTACTTGTGTTCCCGGCATCCTCCGATGCCTCGCGGTTTCCCCCAGTGAAGGCCGGGTGTTGGTGCCGCACATCCTGCGTGGGGTGTGTGCAAGTCACGGAGGCAGAGCTTATGTTATTTTATAAACCCGCTTCGCTAAAGCTAATGCTTGTCCCAGTGTGGACTCTTTTTATCTAACTTGGGTACAAAAGGGTATGCTTTGGCTGGCGTTGATGGAAATTGGGACTGATGGGATAAAGTCAGTTTTATGCCCACCTTCTCACAGGACTGTGTTGTTGTATAAACAAAACCAAAAAAATATAGGGCAGAAGGATGCTTAGGACAAAAAAATACCTGTTTTGAAGTATTCCCTTACTTTGCCCCCAGGATTTGACTCCCTGTCTGTGAGTGTGTTCCCTGGGGCGCATGTCCCCCTCACTGCCTTGCTGACGCTCTCCTGGCCCACTTGGCCAGAGGCGTCTCTGTTACGCAGTGCAGAGGGCTGGGCCGCAGGTCCAGTGAGGGGTCAGGAGTGCCCTGAGGCTACTGGGTAGCCCGAGGTCAACTACTGTAGCGCGTCCCTCTGAGCACTTGCCATGTTTAGCCTCCACACCGAAGTCATAGTCTGTATGAATATAGTGTTTCTTCTGTTCCTTGACGTCCTGTCCTCAGCAATCCCAAACTGCGTGCCCTGGCGACAGCCCTGTCCCCAGGCTTCCTGAGGTTCGGCGGCACCGAGACAGATTTTCTCATCTTTGATCCCAACAAGGATTCAACTTCGGAAGAAAAAATCCTCTGGGAACTTCAGGCCCAGCAAGGTAAAAATGGGCATCAGTGTGTTAGACTTGAAACCATCTTGGGTTTAGGGGGTGGCTTTGATGTAGGCTGAGGATGCCACAAGGGCATGGTGGCAGTGCTGGGGGTCCTCCATGGGTTCAGCGCTGCTCTCCTCCATGGAGAGGAGATCCGTGGACCTTCAGCACGGTCTGTAGGAGGAGCTGTGCCATCTGTGGGAAAGGGGAGAAGGGTGCGGGGGACTTCATGTCCACCCTGACATCTGCTGGGACTCTCCCTTTGCCACCCCGTGCTCCCTGCAGCAGTCTTAGGAGCTCCCCCGCTGCCTGGGAGGCAGTCAAGGTCAGCTCAAAAGTTATGGTTTCATTATGAAAATTAAGTAACAGATGGAAGAAGTAATCTGATGAGAACAGAGTGTCCATTTTCTCTATCTTGGCCAAAGCCAGAGCTAGGCTGAGGGTGTAGCCTTGCCCTCCTGTCAGTTTGACAGGGCAAGTGCAAACCCACCAGACTACTGCCAACTGCTCGAGCTCGGTCCCGGTGCATGAGGTTTCCCACTGCGTTAAAGTCCATTTCCTCTTTAAACTTAGCAAAAGCACAGAAACCCTTCTAGCGGTGTTTCAGATGAAAAAATTCCCATCTATTCCTGTGGTACGTAGCACAACAGTGCAATTGTACATCACTGTAGAACCGGTGATGCTCTGTTTTGAACTTGAGTGGTACTTTTCTCCCCCCCATACCACTTTGAGTGGCTACCTCTTCTCTGGGTAACTGTGACTCCAGCTCATGCCTTCCTCTCTGGTTATGTCTTGTTCCTGCTTTGCATGCTGAGAAAAAACATGAGCTTTGAAGAAAATGTGTCTTATGACTCCTGTGGACATTGCCATTGGAGCCGTGCAGGGCAGTCAGCGCTTTCCCCCTGCACGAGACAGGCAGCACAGGAAGCATTGCCCCATATCTGCCCACAGCAAGGCTGGCCATGAGCCCTGCCGTACCGCTGCACGCCGAGGTGGCTTTATCTGCTCCTCAGGCACCGCAGCCCGCGCTTTGTCAGCTCGCTGGAACAAGGGTTTCCGGATAGTGCTGCAGCTAAAATAGTTTATTGGGGTGTGACTGCCACGATACCAGCCTCCAGAAGCACAGCTCAGTCTTTTCCCACCCCCACATCTCCATCACCTTAAATTGGGAAATATACATCATATATAAAATACACATTTATGCATCAAGCCGGCCCTCTTTTCTATGCAGCTAACACTGTGAAAGTAGGGGTGCGTTTCACAGAAGCACATGGCTGGCTCTCAACCTGGTGCCAAGCAGCTGTGCTTCCTTCTGAGGGACACAGCCCTTTGTGTGCTGGACCCTGGCCATGAAGATGTGGACTTAATTGCTATCAACCTTCTTCTGCCCTACAGAGGCTTGTGGCTCAAGGCCTGTGTTCGCTGCCATTGAGAAGCTGCTGCTGGCCCAGTGGCCCAGCCAGGAGAAGCTGATTCTTGCAGAGGATAACCGGAAAAAGCACAAAAACACCACCATTACAAGTAAGACATTGATGGATTTTTCTGCTAGGGTTTATAACCAGGGGGCTGCAAATCTCTGCCCTGTGATAAAAGGGTCGTAGGCTGTTCATAGAATCATAGAATGGTTTGGGTTGGAAGGGACCTTAAAGATCATCGAGTTCCAACTCCCCTGCCACAGCCAGGGACACCTTCCACTAGACCAGGTTGCTCAAAGCCTCATCCAACCTGGCCTTAAACACTGCCAGGGAGGGGGCATCCACAACTTCTCTGGGCAACCTGTTCCAGTGTCTCACCACCCTCACAAGAAAGAATTTCTTCCTAATATCTAATCTAAATCTACCCTCTTTCAGTTTAAAACCATTCCCCCTCGCTCTGTCACTACATGCCCTTGTGAAAAGCCCCTCTCCCGCTTTCCTGTTGGTCCACTTCAGGTACCGGAAAGCTGCTATAAGGTCTCCCCGGAGCCTTCTCTTCTTAGGAGGAGCTTCTTGTTAGGAGCTGAAACCACTGAAAATGAATATTTTTCTAAGTGGGTGAAATATTTCTAATCTTTTTCTTCTGTCTGCCTCCTCATATTTAATAGCATTCAGTTGCTGCAGGAGTTGGGAGGGTCTCAACACTTGGCAGGATGGTGTGTAGTAAGGTCTGGGCTCTTTTGTCCAGCTGGGAGAGCTTGGCACATCTGCAGCTAATTAAATACAGGCAGTAAAGATTGTCGCTTGGCTGGAGCTCAACTAGCACGCCATAACCTTTAGATAAACATCCCTCCTTTCTCCTCCATGCAGGAAATACACTGGATATTCTCTACGGCTTTGCAAACTGCTCAGGGTTTCACCTGATCTTTGGGCTCAACGCCTTGCTGCGGAAAGATGGCTTGCAGTGGGACAGCTCAAATGCCCAGACGCTGCTGGACTACTGTGCCTCACGGAGGTACAACATCTCCTGGGAGCTTGGGAATGGTAAGTGTGAAGCCTGCTTGTGGGCTAGGCCAGCGGTCACCTGGAAAGGTACCACTGCAGGGTATGAGCTGTTAATTTTGGATGGTTTGGATGATGGCCCATAAAGGCAAGGGTATGTTTTATTGGGAAACATTAAGGTCAATTTGTGAGGAGGGATTTCATAGAAGGCCCAATGAATGAGCAAATTGAGATGATTTTGCTGCTTCTACCAAGTCCCTGAGATGATGCCTTGCAAGGTGCAGGATGTCACCTATGGGGACTGGCTGGGACAGAGTGTTGGAGAGCAGCATGCTGCGTCACCTGGGCTTTCGGTTTCATACTCGTTGCCTTCAGATATCTCACCTGTACCTTGCCAGATCACATGAAACCATAGGGGGTTGGTACTCCCCACGTGGAACGAGCAACCCTATTTTGTGCCCCGAAACTACAGCACGGTGCTGATGTGTACATGTCTTCTCCAGAGCCCAATAGCTTCAGGAAGAAATCTGGTGTCTACATCGACGGCTTCCAGCTGGGACAAGATTTTATTCACTTACGCCAACTTCTGAGTAACTATACCCTCTATCGTCACGCAAAGCTCTATGGTCCAGACGTCGGGCAACCCCGAAAACACACGCAGAAACTGCTGAGAAGGTAGGGGTGTGGGGCTCCGACAGCACCCCCCGGGGTGGGCAGGTGCGGGTAGCAGTGGCTCATCTGCGCCCAGATGCAGGCCACACGAGGAGGCATCTGGGCAAGGTTTTAAGGATTTTTTTTTTTGCTCCAAATCAATAGTAAGGATGTACAAATGGATACATCCAGTCTATTTAAGAACTAATTTCCTGCATTTTTCCTTAAATTAGAAACATGGAATTATTTTGTCCTTGACTGGGGATGACTGAAATCTTACCTGCATGCATGAGCTCAAGGCTTAAATACTCAGCCAGTTGAAACTAAGATGCTAGCAGTACTTCAGTGATCCGCACACCTTTCAACCGAGCACTGGCTCTAGTGCTGTGTTAACAAGGGCTTTCACCCTAGAAATCTCCGTGTGTTACGCAAGCATTAATTCATCCTCGCAGCAACCCGCTGAGGCAGCCCGGCTGCCCAAAGCCCCTTTAAAAGCAGTCACAAGTGTGTCGCCAAAGCAGTTCACCATCACTGCTGCCAGCTGGGGGAAGAGGGGAGGGATGTGTGTGGCAGCTCACTCGTGGGGGGCCATGACCTGTCACCGGTACCCGCTAACCCCCTGCTTTCCACCGCATCCTCTCTGGTTGCAGCTTCCTGAAATCAGGAGGGAAGGTGATCGACTCTGTCACGTGGCACCAGTAAGTACCAGTCGGATACCATCATCACTCCACTTATCATCGTTTTCTTTGTAAAATGTTGATTTGAACATCTCAGCAGGAAGGAGGGGGTGAAACACTCCTTTCAGCAGTTCCTTGGGTGCCTCTCTGCAAACTTCTCTGCTCAGAATAAGAGATGAATTGAGGGAGCGCGTTATAGAAACGTAGAAGGTCTCCAAAGAGGCTGCTTGGTGCAGAGACCCAAAAGTAGTGGCTGGGGTTTGTAATGTTGGCACAGCAGCAGGGAATGCAACGTGTGCAAGATGGTCATTTTGCTTGCTGAATATGTGCACTGAGAAAAACAGAAGCGGGATGTGGAGAAAAAGAGGGCATGGCAGTTTTATCTCTCAGAAGAGTGCGAGGGGGTAGGTCATAGCTCTTCCCCCGCGTGAGGAGAATTTCTGCAGCGGTTGAGCCTTTTTTGCACACATTGTGTTTCAACATGTACCAAAAGCTGATGAGATCTGAGCAGCAGTCCTGGTTGACTCAAAGCTCCAAGCTGTCAACCCTTGCAAATAAAATGCACTTCCCTATGGGAAGAAGGAGGTGTCGTATAAAAGGAAAAGAAGGTAGCTCGGACTTAATTGGCAGAGGTGCCTCTGTGGAACTTCTGCAAGAGCAGAAGGTTTTTAGCACAAGGTGGGTGGCTGGGCTTTGAAACAGAGTCAGTACCCCTGACATTTGTGCTCTCCTTGGCATTAGAAAGGCTGGATCTGCTGGAGTGAAAGCTTTCTCCCTAAAAGCAAATTCAGGGACTCACTGGTGACCCTGCTGGCAAATGCACCCAACTCCTTGTAAAAAATGCACCAGAAGCCTTGTTAGCTGGTGTGTACATGCTTTCTTCTCTATTTGTGTCTGCTTGATATAAGCGGAAAAACCCTGCAGGTCTGGCTGACCCTTACCCATAGAGAAGTGCTAGCATCTTCTTCTGCTCCCTTACACTTGCTCCCCAAGTCAGTTCTGGCTCTGTGTGGGTAACTTGCCCTCAGATCCCACCCACAGTGCAAACAGCACCCACCGGCACAGTCCCAGCCCTTCGATCTTGTGCCATGGCTCAGAGACGCAGTTTTAAAGTGCTCAGGTGGGCAGCGGGGTAAGTTGGCCCCAGGGCACCTGCCATGAACTCCATGTTTGAAAGTGATTTCCATGTGAAGGTGGTTTTCTTTCCAGAGTTGAATGCGGCATGGTGACATGCAGCAGTCAGGTAACAGTGGGAAAAGATGCACATACTTTTTTATTTTTATATATATATATATATATATATATATACACACACACACATGCACACATACATATATGACTTCTCTACGTATTTTGAGCTGCTAGCAAGGCATAAAACTTGTCCTCACCCTTCCTGGACTGTTCTTGCCCTGTGGCTGCCTTTGCTTTAAATGGGCATGCATTATTTTCTTTACTAATTTAGGATTATCAGGTTTTAGCTTCCTCTTGTGTCTGGAAGACTTCAGCTACTTCTGGTAGGACTGAGTGACAGCATGATAAAATGCAAAAACCACAGGGATCCCAATTTCCTGTTCTTTATTCAGACAAACCAGACTTAAAAGCTCTTCTGCTCATGGTGGATGGTGATCTTCATCCCGTAGGGATGCCTCCATCCCGTTCCCCTCCAGATGGCCAGAATTCTCCAACAGAGGGACAGAGGCTGAGATCTGATTTTTTAATATATAACTTGATACAGTAAAGCAAGTAATCACATAGGAGTGTCAGATTCCTCAGCAACAGAATATTTACAGAAGCTGGCTCTTATTCAGCAATGTTTTCCTCATTCTAAATGAGTAGACGCAAAAAAATCTCTACTACTTGTGTTGATCAAAATTGCTGTGATATCCTTCCTCCATCGAGGTAATTATACTTGATAGTCCCTTAAATACAAACATACCTATACATTTGGAAAACAAAAAAGGAAAAAGAACTGGAGAGAAAAATAGTGCTGTGGATAAATGTATCATGCAACTGAGTACTTTCAGTAGTGTTTTGTACCAGTGGTGGTATTTTTCCTTAATTTTGGCTGTGGTGTGTTTTTTTCCCATTTCTAGTTACTATGTGAACGGACGAAGTGCAACAAGGGAGGATTTCTTGAGCCCTAAAGTGTTGGATACCTTTGCCACAGCTGTACACGAAGTCCTGGAGGTGCCTTATCCTGTTCAATCATTCCCATGTTCAGTTTCCAGGGGGTTAGCAGAGAATTCGCAATAAAGTACAATTTCTCACTAGCAATAAACAGGGATCCTCAAAGTTTGGGTGCTGCTGTCACTGTAAATTAAAAAAAAATTAACAATACTAATAATAGATGAGCTCCAATAGTTTGCCATGCAGCAAGCATGGTGCCAGATACATTACAAACCTACACCATTCTCATTTATCAGTGTAGTCATTATTCAGGGGTGTAATTTATGGTCATATCCTTCCCCCCTGCCCTCTCCCCCCCCCCCCCCCCCCCCCCGATTTCTTTGTATTTTGAGATCCTGAGAACAGTATAACTTAGAGTATACCACTGCTCAACACGAGAAGACTTACAGGACCTGGGTTTTAGTGATGTTTGCCTCATTCTACACGTGTAGACATGATTTTTTGAAGGAGAGGCGGGAATAAATCTGCTTCTAGTCCTTTTGATCAAAATTTCTCTGACATCCTGCCTCAGTTGGTGTTATCTCTTAAATGCAAACATTGTACGTAGGCATTTGGCTAAAGCACAAAGTTTTGATTGCCCATTATTTCAGTAGCCAAAAAACTTAACTGTTGTCTCTCTCTTCTTCCCTACGCCACACTGGCCAGATTGTTGGTGGGACCGTGCCTGACAAGAAGGTCTGGCTAGGAGAGACGAGCTCTGCCTATGGAGGGGGCGCTCCCAGGCTGTCGAACACTTATGTTGCTGGCTTTATGTGAGTACCATGTCATAGGTGTGGGGAAATTACACATTGTACCAGCTGAGGGGGGTTGTGTACATGCCCCATGGGAGGAACATCTCCCTCGGGCTTCCCAAGGAGCACAGGCAAGGGGTGCTGCTGCTCCTGTTTTCTACCGCCTGCAAACAGAGGAGTGGAGCAAGTGTTCCCACCAACTCAGACCTCCAGAGGTGGTCTGAAATTATTTTTTAAGGTAATCAATGCAAGACTTGAAATTGAAATTAGTTGTGTGATTTTAAGGAAGTCAGTATCATGCCTTAACTCAGTATCATGCCAGTGGAACAGGCTGCCCGGGGAAGTGTTGGAGTCACCATCCCTGGAGGTATTTAAAAGACGAGTAGATGTGGTGCTTAGGGACATGGTTTAGTTGGTGGATTTGGCAGTGCTGGGTTAACGGTTGGAATCGATGATCTTAAAGGTCCTTTCCAACCAAAACGATTCTATGATTCTAACTCTTGCTCTCCTACTTCCCGAGCTGGTTGGAGAGGGGCAACGGTGTACAGTTGAGGTCAGCAATTTCATCTGCATGTTGTTTGCCTAATTTTTTGGCAGGTGGTTGGACAAACTCGGGCTTTCAGCCAGGCATGGGATTGACGTGGTGATGAGACAGGTTTTCTTCGGGGCAGGGACCTATCACCTGGTGGATGCCAACTTTGAACCTTTGCCGGTATGGATGCAACCCCGCTAACACCATCTGACTGCTGCGTGTATTTCTCCACAGGCCACACTGGATGTGGAGAGACAAGTCAGCTATTTTAACAACGCAAGATAGTGACAGATTTTGTAGGATAGTTGCAGTTATCCTTGCACCTAAAGTTAGCTCATGTTTCATTAGGGGTTTGTGTATTATATAGATACAAGGTATTTACTGCAGCTGCAGGGATGCAGCTAGTCTTCAGCACAGGAGAGACTGATTTCTGGGACATGATGCTCTGATTTGTATACAGACACTTCTGGAGTTCACAAGGCTTTTGTGGATGGACTGTTTTGGTTTGAGTACTCCTCAGCTGAGTGATAAGTATGTTTTAAACAGAAGTGATATGAGCTATTATAATAAATTATATCCCAAGTGAAAACCAAACCAACATGAAGACTCAAGCATTTCTTGGGTCATGAGCATATTCAGCCTTCAGTAGTGGTTGAAGGATAATTAAATTAAAACATGCATTTAGTATGGTTGGATTTATTAGGAAATAATACTCTGCTGTGATGAAACATCATTATTTGAACTATACGTTGTTCTTGCACGTACAGCGTGTTTCTTTGTGCTAGTAGCACTTACCTTGGGGTGAGAGGACAGCATCTTTCTTTTTAGATTTCTTCTCATATTTCTGCTACAAGTTGTGCTTTTCACAGGCTCAGAGAGACCATCTGAGAGGAAACCTGGCATATGGGGTTTTGCTGTCCTGCCTGTTCAGCTGGTCCCTATGCTAGGGGCTGTGTTGTCAGGCTTGATGCTTTGGGCTTTTTATTCCCTCATTTAAAACAGATTTAAATTGGACTGAAAGGATGTGCCTTGTTCCTCACCTACAGTCAGTACAGATGCTAATCAAGATAATAATGCTTTAGAGGCAGGGAAATCCAAACCCAGGTCCATCAGTTTTAGTTAGCATGGAAATGAAGAAGCACAGCAGTGTCAGAAGGCTGCACCTCCTTGCAGAGGGGCTGAGCATGCAGGCTGATTGATAGGAAAAGTCACTTCTCTGGGTTTGTGGTGAGTCAGGAGAGAAACACGACAGTTTTCCTTCTAGGAAAACCTCAAAGACAGACAGATGAGCTGGGAGAAGCTCTCTGAAACATGCCACCTGGAGTGTTTCCTGCTCTGGGGCTGCGTTCCAAGAAGCAATGCTGCCAAATGCAGCCTGCCTTGCGGCCTCCTAGTCCCAAAACAGGTCTGTGCAGACCACGCGCTCTCTTTGGTACGGTCACGGACTTCATAGGGGGAAAGTAGCGGTCAAGATGCATGAAAAAGCAGACCTGGAAAAAATGAGTCTGCACTGGGCGTCACCCTGCTCTCGGGCACCATCCTGGGGTGTCAGAGGATTTACTCTTGACTGGCATTCAGAAATTAATCCTGAGTCCTGTTCAAAAATCACAATGTTAGTGAAAGGTATAAAAGTTGTTGGGAGCTTCTTCCCAGTGTTGCGTCTGTGGATTGGGCACAAGCTTTTCTGCTGGAAAGGCAGCTCATGCACCGCGGGTTCAGCCCTGAGGTGCTCTGTACCCTGCAGAAGGGCATTTCCAAAATGCAAACAGTCTCTCCCCCACAGAAAGAGCTCCGAGATTTGCATATAAAGGGGAAAATGACTCTAAGGTACCTTGTGAACACAGCTGCTCTGCAGCTTGGAGGCAAGGTTTCCTCTTCAGCTGCGCTGCTTGTGGGAATTTAAATAGATACAGTGAAAAACTTGGTAAAGCAAAACATTATGGGGAAAAAAACCCTGAAATTACCAGCAAAATGAACGTTGCGTTGAGCACCATGTGGAGTACCTGGCATGTACACAAGTGGTGACCTTTGTTTTTGTGCCTCCCAGGACTACTGGCTCTCGCTGCTCTACAAGAAGCTGGTGGGTACGAAGGTGCTGCAGGTCAGCCTGGCAGGAGCCGATGAGAGGAAGCTCCGTGTCTACCTCCACTGCACGAACACCCTCCAGTAAGCCTCCAGAAAGGGCAAAAGATCCCAGAAACTGAGCCCGCGGCCACCCCCAGGCCAACAAAAGCAATCTGGGACAGCACAAGGATGCACGTTACTTTTGTGAAACCTCTTTCTCGCCTGATCCACACCATCACTTTTTCTTGCCTTGCAGCCCAAAGTACAGAGAAGGGGACGTGACACTGTTTGCTTTAAACCTCTACAACATTACCCAACACTTGCAGCTACCGAATTACTTATTGAGCAAGCACGTGGATCAGTACCTCTTACTGCCTCATGGCAAAGAAAATATACTTTCCAGGTAAGCGTGCAATTCCTCCTGTCTCTGTAGAAAGGATTGTGAGTAGAGTCAGATGGCCTCTAAAACCTCACCATGTTCAATTTGCAAAGTGGGGCAGGGAAGAGGTTATTATTCTGTCACCTGGTTCTTTTTTTTCAGTAAGGTCTGACTTCTGTTAAATCAGATCTCCTAAAATCAGGCTGCTGAAAGCTTGCTAAGGTACGAAGACACTTCTTTGATGTTAATCAGGAAGCCTTTTCCTAGCACGCTTCAGGGCTCTGGACCAGCTGCTGATGTCCTTTTTCTTTTGCATGAGAACAGGTATATGGCTTTCCCAAGTTCTGGCTCCTGATTTACAGCAACGTGTTCAGGCTTTGTATGGTTTCTTTTGTTGTTACCGCTAATGCATCAGCATGGGAAGGGTCTGCTCTGTGGGCATAGAAGACATATTAATATTTGCAGGAGAAAAAACAGTTAAAATTTGTACTTTTTGAAGCCTGTTTTGCTGTCAAACCTCACTAGGAGAGTAAGAAACACATACTTTTCAACTTGTGCTACAACTCTAAAGGAGGCCTTGCAGAGGGAGTGCAACACGTAATCCCTCGAGGGAAGTTTAGTTTGGCTTTGTGCTCAGTTTATGTTTATACTCAGGTCCAGAGCTGTTTGTGCTCGATGGCAAACAGAGCACAGCTGCCCAAACAGTCTCTCTGTCTCTCCCCAGGTCTATTGAGCTGAACGGCCGGGTGCTACGGATGGTGGATGACAAAACCCTGCCAGAGCTTATTGAAAAACCCCTTGGGCCCGGCAGCGTCCTCAGCCTCCCGGCCTTCTCTTATGGCTTTTATGTTATCAAAAACGCCAAAGCTATTGCTTGCATTTAAAGGGTTAATACACACGCGCAGGATAAATGTAAAGCACTTGGCTAGTAGGGAAGTTTGATCCTAGAAATTCATGTTTCTACCATGAGATTTAATTCTAGTAAGGGATGCAAATATGGCGGCACCCGTATGATCTGTGGGCTGGGAAAGATATGACATCCTGCTGGGTAATTTGTACGTGAAAGATGCTCCTTAAGCTCCCAGGAGAATTATCCAGGTAGAGCAATCCCAGGCGGGGGCTGGTTTTGCTCTTGGTCCAGCCCAGGTCACTGCGCTCGAGCACGGGGCCCTTCTCCACGACACACGTGGAGCTGCATCAGCTTCTCACGCTGCGCTTGGGGCTCTGCCAGCCAGGAACTGAAACCTCCCTTCTCCCTCTCTTTTCTGCAAGCAGAGCTCTTAAAGCATTTCCTTCAAAAGCTTGCCTTCAGAAGGGATGAGCAGGGTTTTTCTTCTAGCTGTACAGCTGGGATTTTGCCTGCACCATGTTGGGAAGCCCGAGGAGGGTTTGTGGTTGCTGAGGGCATCTCGGGGTGGTAAGTGGGGACACGCAAAGCAGACCGAGGTGAGGGTGCCTGCAGGGAAAAACACCTTGCTGAGAAACCAGGTCCTCCACGGGAGCTGGGGCAGCACCGCATGTTTTTCCCAAGCCAGGAGAGTTCAGTCACAAGATGGAGCTGTGGCCACGTGCTTTCCAAAGGTGAGTTTTTGAACACAAAATGCAGGCTGCTCCTGCAGGATGGTCTACCTCTGCCCTAACACACTTCATCCCCGGGGAAGAAAGGAGAGGAGATCACCAGCACCCCGACAAACTCTCTATGGTCAGTGGGCTGCACAGCAAGGGCTCACGACTCCTCAACCTTCATCACCCTGCAGGCGGTTAAGCTGGAAAGGACTTCCCTGAACCTGTCTGCAGGTGAAGCTCTGCTTTACGCGCTCTCTAACTTGCCCAGGTCTCTTCTGTCCTCAAGGAAATGGGAGAGTAAAGAGACTGAGCAAACCACCCACCCTTCGATCATCAGAGGGACATCAGTGGCCTTAGAGCATCCTGGAGACAAACCTGCCCGGCCAGGGCGACATCCCTCTAGCTGGGGAAACAGCCATTTTGGCCAGAAAACTATGTTGGCGGTGGCTTTTCTCCCCGGCCGTGCCTTCACCATGCACAGCCTGCTGCGGTTCGGTGTGCTGCCAGCTGCTTTCCTCTGGTGCGCAGGCTGACGGTCCGCAGGGTAGCGAAACGCCTCGGAGAATACAGTGGTCTCCCACATGTGTTTATTTGCATCTCCTTTTCTTGAAGATATATAACCCATCCTACTGTCAACGCCTTACGACATTTTTAGCACAGCAGGGGCAAACACCACCACCACACCACTGAATTTCCCTTTTTAAGCTTTAAAAGGATGTTACCAGCTACACGGAGTTTCAACGCAGCTGGGGGGGAGGGAACTTTTTTAATGAGAGGACTTTAAAACCAGATGTACTTTTGAAGCTGTGATGAAAAATTGCACAATAAAAAGGTTATATTTAAGTTCAGTGTGTCAAAGGAGTGTTTGCATCCACAGTGCAGATGCATTCTGTGAAGGGTTATATATAGGGGGTAATACAGATCAGAAATGAGAATAAGGAAGGCTAAGTTTGTTTACATTGTTCAAGTTCAATAAAAGAAGTAAAGAGAGCGTAAAATGGAGTGGAAAGTCTTACATACAGTCAACATAGAGTTAATATATAATAATAATAATATAAGTTGAAACTAAGACATTAAAGTTATAGTTTGCCTGGTAGCTTCTTTTTAGAACTTTTCTAATAGATTTGTTTATTCCAATGCTTGTAACTTTTATATTTGAAGATTTTAATTAAAGTGATTTATACCAGCTTTTGGCAATCTTCCTTTTTTTTTAACACTCCTTTTTGGCATGCTGATACCACGAAACTGCCTACATTTGTTTTGGTCATAGATCATCTGTGCTTTGTATGATTCCCAACAAGAGTAACCAAGTAAATGAAAACAAAAGAAAGCATACCCAGGTTGGTGTGTTTCAATTGTAGTTGGCCACCAGTTCAGAAGCCCTCCACCCCACTGTCTGACTCAGACACAATACATGGGATGACGACGGGCACACAGGAACTACTAGGAGGAGTACAGGGATGTCCAGGCATGCAAATGATAGCTGCTCTGGCTTCACCTCCCAGCCATGTCTTCTCCTCTGAGTACACGGCCTGGTTCTTCATAGGGCGGGGTGGCAAGAGGTATGATTTGCAGCTCATATAACTGCTTTCAACTTAAAAAGCTCTACACACACTCAGATGACTTCTCTTTACAGAGTGTTGTATATTAAGCTGGTAGCTACTGTTAGCTCTGTACAAACAAAGCAGGAGAGAGAGGAGTGTAGGAAATGAGACACTGGATCCCAGCACACCAAGACAGGTAGTCAGAACCAGAGGTGAACGTTGCCCTCGCAGGACCTGTCTGCAACAGCAACGCCTGCCCTGTGGACACCTTATCTTAAGGACTTTTTTTTCCTCTGTGAATGTTCTAAACCTTGTATGTCAATATATATATATATATACATGTACACAAACATACTTATCTGAAACCAGGAACACTGACTCTATCTCACACACATTCCAATTTACTTTTGCATTTTTAACTCAGGAGCTTGGATTAGAGTCCTGGTTTGGACTAGGACAGAACTAATTTTCCTTTCAGTGATTCTTCCTTTCAGTTAAGTTTCTTCTAAGTAACTGCACTTTCTGAAGTTATCCACATGTTTTTCAGACATTATCTGCTTCTAGAATTAATAATGCTTTAAGTTTATAGTTATTACTTAGGTAATGGTAGAAATGGTATACAGAAAGGCTCTTGCTTATACTTACTCCTATAGAAACCAAGGTCACTGCTAAATTTCTTATGGTCCACAAGTAAAAAGGTGTAAAATGGTCACACTTGCAGGGAGGAGAGGACAGGACAGGTGACCCAAAATTGACCAGCAAAGTACTCCGTCCCATACACATCATTTTCAGTTTAAAGCTGAGGGATCACGAGGGTCGCTCTCTCTCCTTCTATGGCTGGTGTCCAAAGAGGACTCTGCCTGTTTTTCTCCTGCCTTCAATCCTAATCCGTGCGTTCCTGAATCCAGTTCTTCTATGCCACAGAGTCCAGTCCAGGACTTCCCGGAGCCTGCGTTGCAGTGTCGGTGCCATTGGGGGAGCACGATCTTGGTTTTGTATAATTTGTATATATTTAATTATTTCCATTATTATTATAATACTCTTTTTGTTATTGTTACAGTTTTAACTTTCCAACCTGTAAGTCTCACTCCCTTTTCTCTGTTACTTCCCCCTTCTGGAAAGGAAAAGGTTAATACAGAGCCTCTGCCATCCATTTAACAGCCAGCCCAGCTTTAAACCATGACACATAGTCAATTTGACCATCAATTTAGATTTGAGTCAAACAAGACAGTAGGACCTTAATAGGTTTCGGTGATTTTTCAAAGTCTGAAATGTGCTATTCCCTAGCACACCCCTATTCTTCAGAGAGGGGCCAGGCCACCTTATAATGAACATAAATCTAGTGACAGTAAGTTTGCTTTTCTCCTTTACGTTCATGAGCTCCTTAAAAATTTTCTGCAGATGGCCCAGGGTTTGCTCACCACATCACACATAAAATAAACCCCTGCCCACGGTGTCTGCACAGGAGCACCTGTCAGGTGAAAATCTGGAGTATTGGAGTTGCTATGGACACAGCAGGCAGAAAGGCTGTGGGTACACCTTGCTGGGACTCCAGGAAGCACTGTTCAAACATGCCTTGGGCACTGGTCTGTACATGAATAAAGCCCATGATGACTAACCTCATCAGCATGAACCAGAGCCAAGGTCATAAAAAAAGCAAATTAGTGAAAACTTCATCAGAGTTGAGCAACTGTTTCTTTTATGGTCCTGTGCAAATTGTTTTACTGCTGTGGAGTACTGCTTATCAAAACAGTGAACGGAAAAACGTGAAAGTCACTTCTCCAACACACTGGGTTTTTTTACTTCCTCCTGGTAGTCAATATTTTGGGAAATTAAAAGTTCAAAATGGTTTCCCTTGGTTTTTGTCAGCGTGTCAGTCGTTCAAGCCAAAGGAAATGTGGAATGAGACAGAAGTTATACAATACAGGGACACTGAATTCTCCAAGAAATCTTTCAGCAGCAAATCTGGGGACATTTTATCAGTGAAACCATGCCATGCTGTCCTGGTTTCACTGAGATAAAATCATAGAATCAATTTTCTATTACATTTTGTTTTAGTTCATGGCCAGCCATGGTATGCAGGTTTCCGTGGTGATCAAGGCTGTTAGCAGTTTTGAGTTAGCCGGGTGCTAAAGCTAGGAGGAGTGAAAGCCAGGGCAGCCGACCCAGGCTGGCCCACAGGTGTATTCCATACCATAAATGCCACGTTCACTATAAATGGGGAAGTTTGCTAGGGATGGCCTTCCTCTTTCCTCTCTTGCTCTTCTCTTTTCTTTTCAATGGTTCCTACCCCTGGAGGGTCTTGCCACCACTATATAGGCTAAGGGCAACTTTGTGTATTTTGTATTAGCATTAGTATAGATATTGGTTTTCTTAATTTATTAAATCTGTTTCAATTTCAACCCAGGAGTCTCCCTCCTTTTCCCAATTCCCTTTCTCGGCTGGGGAGGGGTCACTGGGTGACAGAGCAACTGGTTATTGTTTAGCCCTGGGTGTGAGCTAAATGAAGACGCACACAAACCAGTTTTTATGGCTCTGTCCGAAGCTCCCCTCCCTCCCCTGTTATGCAATAACTCATATAAGATGGTGGGAGAACTGAGTGAATGATGACAGAGATCCAAAGGCCATATATGAAATCAGAAATTTTTACTAACTGCAGGCTGGAAAAGTTTGGGAGGAGACGTATACTGACGCATGAACACATACGTCTTGATATGCTTGATGATATACAATCACCTATGGGATTTCAACAAATAGCATGGAAGACTTTGAAGGAATTTAGTAGTCAAAGCAGCACACATGCTTCTCGTGAGGTGCTGAGGTACAGCAACTAAACGTTACAGAAGTTACCGAGTCTGCGCATCCTTTTGTTTTGCCACCGATCCCCCTCGGGTGCTCAGTCAGTATTCATTGCTCGAAGCCGGGTCCAGCCTCCCTCACACCCCGTGCCGGGAGACTTGGCCGCCGTCCTCCGTACCCGTGCCAGGGCCACGGCAGACCGATTCCTGCTGATACCTGCTGGGCCCCGCGGCCTACGGGGAAATGGCTGCTTCGGCGCCGCCGGGGCGGGCTCCGCCGGGCCTGGCCCGCAGTTTCGATTCCCGGAGCGAGGCACCAGGCGGCACAGGCCACCCGGGCGAGGGGCGGCGATGCCCACCCCGGGGACCCGGAGGCGGGGACGCCCGGTCCCGGCCCCGCTACCTCAGACGCCGAGGACGGGGGCGCTGCGCATGCGCGGCGCCGCGTGCACTGCCACGCCGGAAGCGCGGCGGCAAGATGGCGGCGGTCCTAGCGCAGCTCTGCCGGGGCGCCCCCGGCCTCCGCGCCGCCCGCCTGCCCCTCGCCGCCGCCACCGCCCCGCCGCTGCACCGCCCCTCCGCCCCGCCGGCACCCCCGCGGCCGCTCAGCTTTTCGGCGGCCGAGCTGGTGCGCGCTGCGCCGGGCCCGCTGCAGCCCTACCTGCGCCTCATGCGGCTGCACCAGCCCACCGGTGAGCGGGGCGGGGCGGGGCCGCAGCCTTGGGGGCGGGGCCGCAGTTTTGGGGGCGCGGCAGCCTCGGGGGCGCGGTGGCCACGGCGACGCGTGGGGCTGCGGCGGGCGCTGAGGATCGGCGGCCGCAGCTGATGCCGGGGCCCGACGGGCGGCCGGGGAGGGTGCGGGGGGCCCTGCGCCGGTGGCCGTAGCACCCCGCCCTGGCTTCGGGCAGGGGGTTTTGCCGAAGAAGCGCGTGTCTGCTGGCAGCGAGCTGCCGTCTCTCCCCGTGACCCCCCACTCCTCGTTTTCCCCCTCACCCCACCCGCGAGTTTTGTCTTCCCTCAGGGACGTGGCTGCTGTACCTGCCATGCACCTGGAGCATCGGCTTGGCGGCCGAGCCGGGCTGCCTCCCGGACTGGCACATGCTGTCTCTGTTCGGCGTGGGAGCGGTGCTCATGCGCGGAGCCGGCTGCACCATCAACGACATGTGGGATCGCGACTATGACAGAAAGGTAGAAAAGTCCCTGTGGGCTTGCAAAGACCTAGGCTGAATACGAGCCAGCAGTGTGCCCAGGTGGCCAAGAATGCCAACAGCATCCTGGCTTATATCAGCACTAGTGTGGCCAGCAGGACTAATGTGGCCAGCATTGGACTCTTCGATGGGTTAAAAACTGGCTGGATGGCCGAGCCCAGAGAGTGGTGGTGAATGGGACAAAGTCCAACTGGCGGCTGGTCACTAATGGTGTTCCCCAGGGCTCAGTTCTGGGGCCAGTGCTGTTCAATATCTTTATAGATGATCTAGACGTAGGGATTGAGTGCACCCTCAGTGAATTTGCAGATGACACCAAGCTGGGTGGGAGTGTCGATCTACTGGAGGGTAGGAAGGCCCTACAGAGGGATCTGGACAGGTTAGATAGATGGGCCGAGACCAATGGCATGAGGTTCAAAAAGAACAAGTGCCGGGTCTTACACTTTGGCCACAACAACCCCATGCAGCTCTACAGGCTGGGGGAAGAGTGGTTAGAAAGCGGTCCGGCGGAAAGAGACCTGGGGGTGCTGATCGACAGCCGGCTAAACATGAGCCAGCAGTGTGCCCAGGTGGCCAAGAAGGCCAATGGCATCCTGGCCTCTATTAGGAATAGTGTAGTCAGCCGGTCTAGGGAAGTGATCGTCCCTCTGTACTCGGCACTGGTGAGGCCGCACCTTGAATAATGTGTCCAGTTCTGGGCCCCGCACTTCAGGAAAGATGTTGAGGTGTTGGAGTGAGTCCAGAGGAGGGCGACCAAGCTGGTGAAGGGTCTGGAGGGTCTGACCTACGAGGAACGGCTGAGGGAGCTGGGGTTAGCCTGGAGAAGAGGAGGCTCAGAGGTGACCTTATTGCAGTCTACAACTACCTGAAGGGAGGTTGTAGTGAAGTGGGAGTCGGCCTCTTCTTCCAGGCAACTAGCGATAGCACAAGAGGACACAGCCTCAAGCTGCGCCAGGGGAGGTTCAGGTTGGACATTAGGAAGCATTTCTTCTCAGAAAGGGTCATTAGACATTGGAACAGGCTGCCCAGGGAAGTGGTGGAGTCACCATCTCTGGATGTGTTTAAGAAAAGACTGGACATGGCACTTAGTGCCATGGTCTAGTTGACAGGGTGGTGTCAGGGCAACGGTTGGACTTGATGATCCCAGAGGTCTCTTCCAACCTGATTGATTCTGTGATTCTGTGACTAGGGAAGTGATCGTCCCCCTGTACTCGGCACTGGTGAGGCCACATCTCGGACACTGTGTTCAGTTTTGAGCCCCTTCCTACATGAAAGACATTGAGGTGCTGGAGCGAGTCCAGAGGAGGGCAGCAAAGCTGGTGAAGGGTCTAGAGCACAAGTCTGATGACGAGCGGCTGAGGGAACTGGGGTTGTTTAGCCTGGAGAAAAGGAGGCTGAGGGGAGACCTCATTGCTCTCTACAACTACCTGAAAGGAGGTTGTAGCGAGGTGAGTGTCGATCTCTTTTCCCAGGTTACAAGTGATAGGATGAGAGGAAACAGCCTCAAGTTGCGCCAGGGGATGTTTAGATTCGATATCAGGAAAAATTTCTTCACTGAAAGGGTTACCAGCCAGTGGAACAGGCTGCCCAGGGAAGTGGTGGAGTCACCATCCCTGGAGGTATTTAAAAGATGAGTAGACGTGGTGCTTAGGGATATTGTTTAGTGGTGGACTTTGCAGTGCTGGGTTAATGGTTGGACTCGATGATCTTAAAGGTCCTTTCCAACGAAAACGATTCTATGATTCTATGAACTGCTGGTTAATTAACCAAGTACATGTCTGCTCATCTCCAACATCACCGGTGATTCCTTGCTGAGTGCAGGCATAGGGCTTCAGGATCAGAAATTCCTCTGTGTTTCTATCTGAGATGCATGCAATTATTTGTTTACCTTTCCTCCTAAAATAGTAGAAATCATTGTATTTTGTATAACATTTCTCTGTCTAGGACTGTCATAAGTCTTCGAGACTACTTACCTCTGAGTAGGATAAAATATATGTTGTTGTCAGCTCTAGGTAGTACTTGAATAAGTTTATTTTTCAACTTTGTTTTGCATGACAGAACAAAATAAATAACACTTTTTTGCTACACTTGCTAGTTATGATCTACCCAAGAACAACTTTTTTTTTTTTTTTAAATTTTTAGGAGTAGGATTTCCTTGAGTATTGTTAATTTCTTAATGAGAATGGCTGTTAAGAGTATCATGCCCAACCCTGAGCTAATCCTTTTCTATTATGTTGTATTTTTGATCTCCCTTTTGTTCAGAAGAGGGAAATAAGCAAAAGGCAGTGCCCAGTATCGGATGTTGAACTGTGCCCAGGTGCAGGCTTGGAGGAGGGTATCCTGGTGATGCGTCACTGTTAGCTTGTCCTGTTTTCTGTTCCTATATTGTTCCTCTGATTTTGGGTTTCGGCACTGCCAAAAGCCAATCCGATATGTGAAGTTCTTCTTACAGCACTGTTGTATTTGTGCTGTTGGGAAGGCAGTGAACCAGTAGAGGTTTTGTGGCAGCTTTGGGTGCTTTAGGGTTTGGAGGTTATTAACAACTACATATGCTAAAAATATTTGTCAGGGTGGGCTGTGTGGTTAGTAAGATGGAATTTTCAATAGAATTAATTCATTTATGCATTAATGTGATGTGGTTAGATGTAAAGTTTTAAAAATGCCCATCACAGCTCTTTCTTACATACCTTAAAATGATACCTTCAAAACAAGTGCGACAGAGGCTGGGTCAATAGCAGGATGTTGGCTTGTGTTGGTGATGGTGGTTTGGGGTTTTAGATTTTATGTTACTGATTATTTGGTACATGTTTTATTTTCTTTGAATGAAGCATCCCATGTTTGTTTATGATATGCAATGGAATTGGTCACAAATATATTAAGTGCATGTTTAAACTACAAAAGCAGTATTTCGTGTCTAACATAACCTGATTGGGAGGGGGAGAACAAACTAAAAGAGTTTATTTAAATTCACATAAATAAAGCATATGCATAACACTCTGTACATACGTAGTGTTCTGTAAAAAGTTGGCTTTCGAACCTCTTTGAATAGACTTTACACCATTTTCATCAACATGCAAAAACTTTTGTCTTTTTTTTTTTTCTTTTGGCAGTGGTCACCTTTGGACAGTAACTCACCACACATTTCAGTTTAACTTTTTTCTGATATTTGTTTCTTCCTTCAGTTTGCCTTGTATGATTTCTTGTTCCAGACAGAGTTTCTGAACTCCATTATATCCTGACTAGGATTAAAGTAATTGTCCTTTCGCGGTTATTAAGGAGGTTATCTAGGTTATGTGTGCTAGAGGAGCCCTGCATCTTTATGATATTTCACATGGTAATTTAAAGTGTTTAAGCACAGAAGTGCTGCTCACAATTGGGATAGTTAGCTCACAACTTTTTAAGTCTGATTTTTTTTTTCCCTAAGGTAATAAAATTCGTATACAAGATGTCTACAGTGTTTCTAATCACCCTCATTGCACACAAGTGGCAGTTTATTTCTGCTCTGGTTTTTAAAGCCTGTGTGCTTCTATTATAAGCACTGGTGCTTAGAAATACAGCTCATGTCCATGTTGATATGCTGGGTCTGTATCGTTGAAGGAACCCCATCTCATACATTCTGTAACCTGTTTCTGTTTATTTTTCTGCTTATATGCCAATGGTGTGACTTTTAGTTTTAAGATACGTTGGAATGCCTTATGTTGGATTTGGTATTAACATTATTCTTTCCATTTTTAGGTTGTGAGGACAGCAAGTAGGCCCCTGGCAGCTGGAGATATCCCCACTTTCCGGTCCTTTGTTTTTCTTGGGGGACAGCTTAGCTTGGCGCTTTGTGTGCTTCTGTGTCTGAATTACTACAGGTGACGTAGAAGTTATCTTTTGTTTTTCAAAATTTGATTCTGGGTCCAGAGTTAAGCACAGAGATTTTCAGCAGGAAAGGTGTTGGGGCAGAGGGAGGAGGTTATTGGTCATGGAATTGTATTTGAAAATAAAAGAATTAGTTCAGTACTGTGTACAGCTCTTGTAATGCTGCACTGTATCTTGTGATCTTCAGACTGGCAAACAATAAACCTCTTGGTACCTTTTACAGTATCATTCTGGGAGCAGCCTCTTTGTCTCTTGTGATCACCTACCCTCTGATGAAGAGAATAACATATTGGCCACAGTTAGTTTTGGGTGAGCTGGAAATATTTGTACTATTTTTTTATACAGATGTTGTTTTTGAGATGTTTTACAAATTAGTAATTGAACTTCAGCAATCCAATTTTTTTATAACTTTATACTGAAATAAAAATACCTTATAGATAAAGTTCTGTTGTGCCAGAAGCTTCTTAAACAATTTATAACACATATAAGAGTTGATGTTTGGGTTTGGGTTTTTTTTGTTAAAAATCAGTTCCTTATTTTGACAGAGTGAGGGGAGGGAGAAAGGGGAGGGGGGAAGAGAGGGGGGAAAATAAAATTTGTCATTTGAGAATCAGCTTTAGTTTAGAGGTTATATCAAAACCTTTCTTAAACATGCATTTGTTCCTGCATTTCAGTCTTCAGCCTCTAAAATAACTCCTGTGCAGAAACTGATGGTTCTTGTATTTCAGGTTGAGCTACTAAAACATATCTTTATATCTTGGCCTTCACATTCCAGCTGCCTTCAGCTTTTTCAACCAAAATTGTCATTCAACAAAACTGTCAAGGCTGAAGCCTTGAAGTACCGTAGTTGGCTGCTGTGCACTCTTTTGCAGTCAGTTATAATGACATCTAAGCGTTTTAACTTTAGACCCATTGTTGAGTACGCTAGAATAGTTCTGTGCAAACGTTTCCCTTTGCTGATGAAGTCAAAATCGGGGAAAAATATGTGGCTATGCGTATTTCTCCTTGGATGTCCAGACTATTTAATGTCAAATTACTTGTATTTAGACCTGCCTGAAAATAAGTGGTAGAAAAATAGACATGCCAGTATTGTACAAAAAGCTGCTGATATGATATACGTTCGAACAAATAATGTTTAATCCTATACATGTAATTTAGATTGCTCCTGGCAATCTTGTAACATTTTTTTCTTTTTTTTACTCTCTTTGTGTTTTTAGGACTTACATTTAATTGGGGAGCCCTTCTTGGCTGGTCTGCCATCAGAGGGTCATGTGAGTGGTCTGTGTGTTTGCCCTTGTACTTTGCTGGAGTAATGTGGACGCTGGTATACGATACTATTTACGCACATCAGGTGGAGTAACAGTGGGAAGTTTTAGATATCTGTGTATGTTTGTGTGTTTAATTTACAACTTTGTTGTCAAACAGCAGTACTAACCTGTTGCAGTTCTTCACCTTCAGCTGAGCTAAAACAGCACCAAACGAACCCCAGCCCCTTCACCTCTTATTGCTGTTTGCAAATGTTTTACATGTCAGGTAGAAAGCTGGAAGTATAACGCACTTTGCGTGCTTGTGCATTTACATCGTGTAAATAACTTTGATGTTGGTATTAGCTCTTGGCTGCCAAAGCAGCTCTAAGGACCAACCTTCTCATTTAAATTTTAATGTAGTGACCTACAAATGCACTTAAATGGGCTTCCTAATGAGAAGCGTTGGAAACTTAAGCAAGGCCCCCCTTCTTATTTTCCTTGTGAAATGGCAGTTGGATTGTGGATTTTTTGCTAATTCATCCTTTCATTCTAGGATAAGAGGGACGACATCATTATTGGTGTAAAGTCTACGGCGTTACAGTTCAAGGAGGATACGAAGCAGTGGCTCAGTGGCTTCAGCCTTGCAATGCTCCTGAGTTTGTGCATAGCAGGAATGAATTGTAACCAGACATTCCCATATTACTCAGCTGTGGCTGCCATAGGGGCTCACCTAGTGCACCAGGTTTGATGGATTTATTTGTACTTTTTCCATAAGTTCTTGATAAGAAATCAGAGTGCTTTTCAGCCCCCATCAATTCACCAGCTACCTAAAAAAAAAACAATTCCTGTAAAGAGAACTGAAGTCTTCTGACAATAAGCTTGCTTCTCTTAAGTACCTTTTGCAGACCTTTTGTTTGAAGACATGTCCAGTGGTCCACAGACTGTAGAGCACTGGTTTTCAATGTGTTCCTAACCAAAAGAACTGCCTTGCATTAAGCTGGGATCTCAAGGGAACAGTTTTTTTCTCACTTCCAGTAGCAGCTGCAGCTAGATCCACCTCAATATCCTGCAAGACTGTGCAGTTTTTACTATTCTGATACAGCTCCTGCTACGGCTGGCATATATGATCTGAGACTGCAGTTGATGTATATGATTGTTCACTTACTTTAAAAGATTATATGGTCTACAGTATCAAGGACACATGCAGGCTTTTTTTTTATAACATGCTGTACAGTAGCTATATGACAATGAGTGTTGCATGTTCTGTCTCAGAGATGGTGAATTTTACATTGAAATAATTATTCTGTACTGGAGCTTCAGTCTGCGATCTGACAGTATAACAAAATTTTCTGTGGCTTTTTCACTACCACCTGTAGCAGATGTTAATATTACCATTTTATGGTAATTGACAGTTCTCATTCACAGTTCTTTTTATAGCAGAGAACAATCCAGTTCAGTCTTGTAGTTGTATTAGTTCAGAAATTTTAATGAATAACAGAAAGAAAGAAATCAGCTTTGTCAGTAAAGGAAGCGGATAGGATCTTGTTACCCTGTTCTTTCTCAATCCTAACAACTGTGTTGCCCAGTCTTGTAGTGACAAGTCAGTCTATGAAAATTAACTGATAGGTAAGTGATAGCAAAGAGGTTTGTGTGTTGCAAGTAGTAAATCCATCGACAGTCTGAGAAGTTAAGTCTGTGGTTAACATGAAACTTTTTGAAGCACATTAGACTTACGTTACACTTCAATGGAGGGAATTCACGCAGGTGATGGATATTAAACATACCTCTGAGTAAGAGAATTCTTGTGATGATGTAGTCTGGTACTTGTCAGCTACTGCTTTTCATAGCAGTTGTGCTTGGAAATCTATGAGGGAAGGAATACCTCGTTCCTCTGCATAATCATTTACAGTTTGAATTGTCAGAGAGGCCTTACATTGTAGTTGTGGCACAAATGGAAATTACTTTCCTGCAGGGAGGGTTTTATGAGTGAGAACGCAGACCTATTGAATGTAAGTGGTGAAGAGTGCACAACGATTGTGTAGATTGTCAAAGTCACAAGAGCAGCATTGTTCTGTGTACCAGAGCAGCTTCTTTTTGAGTGATTATTTTAATATTAGTTCTGCCTCAACATTCTCATGCTTATCTTCTTCTTCAAGATTTCTGAACGTGTGCTTAACTAACTGAGTTTAGAAAGCCGAGTAAGCTGCATGAGGGGTACGTTTTCCTTAATTCATTGAATTTGTGCCCGAGACAGAGGAATTTGGGTCATGAAGATGTCAAACTTCCATCCCATTCAAGAATTTCACTGATTGATAGAAAAATAACATCTATTTGCTTTGCATTTCTGAAGGTATATCTCGCGGCTTGGCTGCTGTTGGGTTTTATTTTTCAGTTCAGTGTTTTCAGTTGCCTGTGTTTGAGGGGCTGACAGGTTTTCAAGGGTGTGGATAAAATCACGTCTTAGAAGCTTCAGGTTATTTAATCAGAGCCCAGCCCTGTCACCTCTGTACAACTGCAAATGGCAGAGGAACAAGTTTCCCTGGGAAGGTTTCACTTCTTTTAGTCGGATACCTTCTGTTTTGACTTCTTCAGAGGCTGAATTGCAAGGTTTGAGGTTTTGGGGGGTACTTGCCTATGAAACTTTTCGTTTGTTTTGCTTAACATTTCCTCTTGTCATCCTTCTCAAGACTTCTGCACCAAGTTTTGTTTCTGGGAATATTTTTCAGTAACTTTGCTCTTGCTGCAGTCTGATGTTTTTTTTTCCCCTTTAGTTGTGACTCAAAGCAGACAGCTGCCAAGCTGGGCAAACCTTGCTTCTGGCTGTTGTTGCAGGTGTCCTGGTTCTTTTTTGCAAGAGAGTTGAATGCACATGGCTAAGAGCAACTGGACTAAACTAGCCCTGTGTGACTAGGCAGGGCCAGGCACCTTCCTGTGCATTAGGGTTAGCCTGGTTCACTGCTGGCTCTCCAGTGCCTTGTCTCTGTTGGAACACAGAGCAACACCTTGCAGCAGAAATTTAAAGGTGCAGGCAGGTTTTGGGAGTTTTTATTTTTATTTAAAGTTCCCATGGAAGAATTAGGTGGCTACCTACTGAGGAAAATCTCAAAAAGACTGACTTACATGCCCAGATATTTTTACATTTTTAAATATCAAACCAGACACACCAGTATCCAGACTGTTTATACGGTCCTTTGTTGTGAGTGAGTCCGGGAATTGTGTTCATATGTAATCTTTGACTTTTCTGCCGTGTGTTGAATAAACCTGTCAAGTAAACATAGATGCGAGTTATGCAAAAAATCCTTTGTAAGTATTCCTGTTTATTGTGGAGGTAAGGGTAGACTTCAGAATTTGAGGTTCAGTTTTTGAAGTTACAGACCTTTTTGTGTCTTTTTGTGATGTGTCAAATGTTTATGAGTCTGTAGAATAATAATGCTAGAATGTTATACTGTGCTTTTGCAGATTTACACTTTGGACATAGATAAACCTGAAGACTGTTGGAAGAAATTTGCTTCAAATCGTACTGTAGGAGTTCTGCTCTTCACAGGGATTGTGCTTGGAAATCTGTGGAAATGAAAAGACTCAAAAAATGTAGAAGAGCCTATAGAAAACAGGTAGTTGAAATTATTGTAAATACTGATGTTTTAGTCCTGCTAAAATGTAAGTCCTGTAAGAAGGAAGACACTTTTAACATAACTATAGCTGCTTTATACTGTTTATTTATAAAAGCTGGTGAAAACATTCTTGTTTCTAAAAACATGCAAATGAGATTACCCTACAATGTAAGTTTTGATTATCCTTAAATGACTTCAACCTCCATGGAAGCTTCAAGAAGTGAAGCTGCTCTGCTGGTCCTGTGTAGTACAAGCGAACTTCTGTCAAGCTCTGAAAACTGTGAGCCCAAGATTTTATATGAAACAGATGTCTCTTAGTGACAGCACATGGGAAAATGCAAAGTGATTTCAGGATGTAAATAAAATCTGTCTGTACATGTTTGGTATTCTGATTTATTACATGAATAATTTTCAGTTTGAGTTGGAGCTTGTTGCGTGGAAGAATTGCAATACGAATTTTTATCCTGAGGTGTCTAGAAGCAGTCAGGATTCTGTGAGTGTGTGAGGTCCAGAATAAGGAGTCAATAGAGAAGTATGTAAAATTATGTTTTGCTCTTGCTGTAATTGCTGGCAGTGAAAAGAATTGCTTTTCACATGAAAAGAACAGGCTCCTGCAAAGTTGCCTGCACAGAGTGAGCTGAGCTCGTTTATCAAGAGTGATTTGAACACAGACTACTGACTTAAAACAAAAAAACAGAACAGCCCAGAGCTATTGCCAGGTGTGTATGACTGGTGGTTGACCCTGAGCTACAAATTCATCATGCAAAGTGATGCTCATTTTTTTATTTTTAGTTTTTAATTCTATTTGTTTTGCCTTATGCCTGCTGGATTTACTTGTAGTCTTACAGGAAGAACTTGTTTATGGGAGGATTCCTGTTAACAATAAAAACAGCAACTGCAGGCTAACAATTGCATTGCTCCAAACCATTCATGCTTTCAACTGGTTTATGCTCTCTCAGTTACATGATATGCATGGTAGTTAACCTTTTCTTTGACTCATGGTGTTCAACGTGTCCTGGAATTAACTTCTGTGAAAGAAGCAATGGACACAGCTGTTCTAGGAAAATTATACGGTGGAGTTTACCTCAGTTTACATACTGGCAGGCAAGCCAGCGCGCTTTTGTCCCCCGGTGGCTTTGCGTATGCCTGCGTACGGAGCCATGGTTTGGTGATGCAGAGCGTTTGGTTGCCAAACTCATTATGGAATTCCAATAACCTTTCCTGATGTCTACTCTGCTCCTTGAGTGGTGAGGCACAACTGTGCGTGCAGTCGCACCAAAAATAAGGCTGCCTACTGCTCTAGCTCTGAAGATGGGTATCATATTTTAAGGTTGTTTAAACCGATACATCTGAGAGACATCGCAGTCCAGAGCCACGTGTTCAGGGTTTGCTAACTGTGGTTTGCATTACCGATGATGGTGAACAGGCAAAGAAGTTCCTGTTGCATGGAAATGAGAAATGAGTCAATGGCTCTGGTCACAGAAGATCCTTTTTGGTGCTGGAACAGAGTTCTGTGGGTTCTGAATGCTTCTTCTTTTTAATGTACACCTTGTAAAGTTTTCTCTTTGACTGTTTGAACAAGTAATGTCAAATATATTTTGAGCAAATTAGAGTAGATTTTTCAGCCTGACTGCATATAGGATAGAAATATGTGAAAATGTTAGGAAGTATAACTGCTTTTAGGGCCTCCTTGGTCCTTACACAGAAATTCTTAAATAGGGGTTATAATTTTGGGGTGGAGGAAGTATGAAGTTGAAGAAAAGCAGTTTAAAAATTAATAATAAGTTCTGAACAATTACATGACAAAGTTGCATTTTGTAGAGGGAGAACTGGATGCATCCAACTTCGTGTTGAACTTTGTTTATAAGGCATTTACTAGTAATAAAAAAGTCTTTTGTTGTAATTAGTATGGATCAGTTTCTTAATGCTTGTAATATTACCTTAGAGAGGTTGTGGCAAAAGTTCTTAATCCTTTTTAAAAGTGTCTTTAAGTAGCTTAGATTTGGGAAGAACTCACATTTTGTAGTGCCTTTGAACCTACTGGTGTCCTTTATCCAATGACAACTTGTCACAAGCAAGTGTTGCCTTGTAATGAGAGCAAGAAGAAGGTGTAGCTAAATAGAGTAAAAATTCAAGTATCAAAACAGTTCTTGTGTCTTCAACTTGAAAATCATTGCGTGTTTTCTGTGGGGGTTTTCCAAATTAATCTCGAAATGCATTTTACAAAGATAAGCCATAGCTTTTAGGTTCATTGACTGAAAAATTAAGAAAGGTTTAGGTTTTAGGCTATAATACTGAGAGTGTTATTTGCGTGAGCATTTTATGATTAATACACAGAAATAAGAAATAACTTTGTAAGTGCAAAAGAGACAAAGGCAGAACTACATCCTGGCTAAAACCCTGTTTGTGTCTGCTGGCAGGTATATGTGCGTATCTTCTCTTCTCCTTCCATTCCCTAGCTATTCTATTCCAAATCTTCACGAAGACACTTTCCACTGTCTGTTAAAAATTTCTCAAATACACCCATCTCTAAGCAGCAACTTCATTATTAGCTAGTGTGCTTTTGCACAAATAAACAGTGTCCTCTGGAAGCGTCTCCTCCAGTGTCAAGTGTTGCATTTCTCTTCCCCTTCCTTTTCCAAATGTTCTTCCACAGGATGTTGAGATAGATATCAAATACTTTTGGAGACAGCAGGAAGGTCAAATGTGCCTTGCAAAAGCAAACATGAAATGCTGGCAGTTGCTCAGCGAAACAGAAGACTCTTTAAGCAACACAAATGCTTGCCTTTGTGTGCTCCCATTGTACTTTGTAGAAAGGTGTATCAAAGCAACACCAGCTCTTTGTCCAGGAGTAGCCGTACGTACGTAGGGGTGCTAGCTCCTGTAGGGATACGGGGAGAGGTTGCCAAGGCATCAGCAGCCCTTCGTGGTGGGGCTGGATCCTTCACTCAGAAGCCCGCTTGGGACAGTGGCACACGGGAGCTTTCACACTCACCTTTGGCCAGGGGGAGGGACCAGCCATAGGGTCATCCAAGGCGAATTGTGCCTGGATTTTGCTATTTGTGTATTTCTTGGTAAATATGGTATCATTAGTGCACGGGGGTCAGATTTTTTCCTCCCTGTAATTTCAGGAAAGTGTATGCTGCAGGCACCTAGCTCAGGAACCGTGATATGCAAACAGCATGGGCCAGAGGACATGGGACAGCCAGTATGGCTGGAAGGCAGTCTGGCTGCTGGGGTCACCAGGTCAGTAGGTCAGGCATAGCACCAGCCACTGGTAGCATAACGTGGGAATGAAAATGTGGCTCGACTCAAAGTCAGAAAGGTGTGTCAGCATGTGGAGAGATCGGAGCGTCCTGTGGGCTGAAGTCATTGAAAAGCCAGCTGAAAATTAAGGTAACCCATCACCTGTACGAGCACGGCATTGTGGTTAGCCAGTATTGAAGGAAGACACTGAAAGCACAACCTTTGTGATGAAGGACTGGTGTGGTAAACAGAAGCAGGAGAATCTATTTTCTGGGTGCTGCTTTGTGTTTTCCTTTTGGCAAAAGCAGGAAAGGGCCATTAGTAGGCATCACAGTGCAAATACCAGGAGAGACGATCCCTTTAAGCTTCAAAGCAAAGCTGACAAGAAAAAATGTGGATGTTAACCAGCCGTGATGTTTAGCTGAAGGCTCCTGGCATACTGGAGAGGTGAGTCTCCTGCAGTGCCTCCCTGTAGGTTGTGACAGAGGCAGAAGGCCAGAGCAAATTTTAACACAGTGTGTGCTAGATACAGTGCCAGAGTTATAAAGGAAAGTGCAAAAACCCTTGTTGGTTTTACAGCACTATTCTTTTCTTGGATGGTGGTGGTTAAAAAACACCACCCCGCTACCCCCAGCCAGGCAGCTGTACACGCATGTTTTGTCTCATCTAAGCAGGAAGAGGTCTAATACAATTTAAAAAACAAAACAGAAACCAACAACAAAAACCAGTGTTCAAATGCCAAGTTCAAATCTTTTAAAAATACAGCTTTAATTTCTGGAAGAGTGAGTGGAAGTCCCTGCCCTAATGAAAAAAAAAAAACACAAACAAAACCCACTCCTGAATGTTTACACCAGCAGAACACAATTCCTTCACACTGCAGAGCTTCTTGGCTATGACAGCTAGAGTAACAAGGAGAAATATCTAATATAAAATATGTTGCTTTAACTGCATGAAGAACAGAACCAAGCCTGTAACAAGCTGTGAGGCCGAGGGGGGAAAGCAGCCCATTCCACAGTTCCTTGTTTTTTTTCCTGGACTGGCATCAAAGTATTGTTCAGCTCTGAATGAAAAGTACATCGAAGGGAAATAAATAATTTTATCTCCAAGTTCACCCTACGGGAACAGCACATGCATAGCATGAGGGGACTGTTTTGAGGAGAAACTTTAACAGTGTTAAGTGGCTGCTTAGTAGAAAGACCTGTGTGCATTTTGTGTTGGCTGTCATGCTATAGCATGGCCAAATATCTGTTTGATTTTCCAGCTTCATCAGAGCTTATTTTTCCCCAAACGTTGTCATGCTATTAACCACTTTTTCAGGAAAAACACAAATGGAAATAAAAGTACATGAGAGAAAAATGAAGGAAAGCATGAACTTTATGTACACCATAAACTGTTTTTTGGCAATACCTGCATTACTGTTGCACTTTATTTAAGCATGGGTTGGAAGGGACCTTAAAGAATTTATTTGCTTAGTGTTGGCATGATGCTTTTTTCCTGCCCTCAAATTCCACGTGCATGACATCACACAGTGGATGCAGTAATGCAATAAATGAAAGATTTTACAGGTCACTGGAACAGGTGTCGCGCTGACCGTACCTGTCAGAGGAGCTGGGGAGGTCTGTCTCCTTCCTGCTTGGTGGGAAGATCCAGGGCAGAAAGCCAAGGCTGTGTAAGCACAGGTTGTCCGTGAAGCTGTTGAGGCTGAGGTTGCTCTCAGCAGGTTAAATGACAGGCTGAAGGTCTGGTGTTGTAGTGCATACCTCCTCTTCCAGGTGACAGGTGATAAAGACCCTGATTGCTCAACCCCAAGCAGGGCTCTGGCACCCGCAGGTTCACCCTTGTTGGGTCTTATCTGGCAAGGGTGCTCTCCACAGCTGGCCTGCCACCAGCACAACCCGGGGACCAGTCGCCTGGTTTTTCTCATATGCTGGGTAGGATGGGCAGAGTGTCCTTTCAGTCCCCTGGTTTTTCTCATATGCTGGGTAGGATGGGCAGAGTGTCCTTTCACCCCTTCACATGTCTCTCAACCCAGTCATGAGCTACTGTGCTGTCAGGGGTCCTCTGAGATCTTGGGACAACCATACAAGGAAGCCATCCGCTATAGAGCGGGTGCAAAGGTGGCAACTGTTGTTATCTGCTGTCTTCAGGCCTGGCTCAAGAAATCAGTGGCAATGCAGGGGGGGACCAAAAAGTTGCCTTCAAGAGTTCAAGCTGCTCAGTGCTGATTTATTTACACCAAGGTAAGCCAGAAGGTACTTCAGAAAACTGGAGGTTAAACACATAGGGAGCTACCATGAGAAGCTATCAAGGTGAGCGTGTTGGGTACCAGGCGGATGAAATCATGCAGAAGAAATCCTGTCATACACAAGAGGCATCACATGCACACGGAGGGGAGAAATGACACTGCTATCAAACTGAAGGTGAGCAAAGCTCTCCTCTGAAGAGGACTTGTGGTCACATGCATGCAGCAGATGCAGAGCTGCACAGCTTCCCCCTCTTGCACATCATCTTTTCCAATCCAGCTTTTTCTCAGATTGCCTTCTCCCATCTGTCTTAAAAAGCATCTTTGTTATTAAGTAGTAAAGGCCCTTTTTAATCAGCAGTACACCTTATTCTACCAAGTAACATCAATACATTCAAAAAGTACTTGTCACACATCAAATTCAGTTGCAAAGTGTGTTGGATGTCATTCTGTCAATACCTTGGTTAACGTTGGATTAACTTCGTGATGCATCACGTGTGGCCGCTCACTCAGCTCCTGCTCAGGTGTTGGGATAACGCACCGCTCCTCATGTACGCTGGGAGCAGTGCTGACAGGTTAAAGTGAGGGCATCATGTATGCCGGACACAAGGGATGGGAGAAGGTAAGGACCATCATCCCCTGCAGCATGGTGGCAGCAGCTGGTGGCTTGGGATAAAACCCTTGGGAGGCCATAGAAATGGCACAGAGCACACATCCAAGCTGGAAGGTAGACACCAGCCAGCTTACCCGAAAAAGCCTTCAGAGCCGGCCCAAGAGCAGCCGGACTGCTGATGTTTTCCTGCTTCCCACTGCTGCGTGGGGACAGGGATGGGGACAGGAGGACCTGCACTCACACTCTCTGATAGCTCTTCTGCTTGTGCACGGGTGCGAGTCAGTGAATTTGTGTGTCAGGGAATTCATGAGGTAGCAGATTACAAAATTAACGAGTTGGACTAGTCTGTTACAAGGGGATTGATTTCATTGTTGATTTTTACCTCATTTTTTTTTACCTGTGAGCTCCTGAGATGCAATTTGATTCCCAGGGGGCATTGTCCTGCAAATCTGAGTGACCCAGAGGAAGAGTGGCACCGCTGAAAGGATGGTGAGCCATAACAGATGACAAGCGCAGGAAGCAGAAGTTCAGCCAGGCTGCGTGAAGCATCTTGTGACAAACCTTCACCCGAGCCAGCATGCAACCACAGGTGGATGTGAAACCACTCTCCTACTACTTTCCTTTGGGTCTAACATGCTACAGCTGCCGTGAGCAACCCACTGTGCACTTGACCTTGTGTTTGGGTGTCTGCAGCACGAGGGGCTTGGGCAGCTTGCCCAGGTGGCAGTGCACCCCCCAGCCATAGCCCCAGCCCCATTTTCTGTCTGATCAGCCAGCTGAGTGGAACCACTCCACCATGTGCAGTGTCCCTGGCATGGGAGGGATGAGGGGCATGCAGGCGTGGGCAGGGACCAGCTCTCTCCTTGTACCAACTGCAGTTTTGGTGAGATGTGAACCTGACCCTTAGCCATATTTCTAAGGGCTGTGAAAGTTTCCCTAACACTTGCTCAGCTCCTTTCTCCTCCAGCTTTTATAGTTGTGGGGATTTTCCTTTCACCTGAGTCCTTCCAAGCTGTGGGAAGGAGGCAAGGTTTGGGGGAGAGGTGGTCTTCCATTGAACCAGCTGAGACATCTGGAAAAAAAAAAAACAAAGTTTCAGATGCAGAAGCCCTTCTTCATGTCTGAAACAAAACGCTGTTGAAACAGTGAGGTTACTCTGCCTCTTCATAGCATTATAGAATAGTTTTGGGTTGGAAGGGACCTTAAAGATCGTCTAGTTCCATGGATGAAACACCTATGATCATTTTTGTGTCTCTCCTCTGGACTTGCTCCAACAGATCCACGTCTTTTCTGTATTGAAAACTCCAGAGTTGGATGCAGTACTCCAGGTGGGATCTCACAAGAGCAGAGTAGAGGACCTGAATCACCTCCCTCAACCTGCTGGCCACGCTGCTTTTGATGCAGCCCAGGATACATTTTTTTTTTTTGTCTGACTTAAATGCTGGGTGAAGGGAATGAGCTGAGGCAGGTGTTGTCTTTGTTTAGCCCACACCCAGGGCTAAACAATAGCAGTTTTTCCTCTCACCCAATGTCCCTTCCCCAAATGAGGAAGGGAATTGCGAAAAGGAGGGAGACTTGTAGGATGAAGTTAATCAGATTTAATGAAATTAAGAAAATCAATATAAATGACAACACAAAACAGACAAAATATACTTATCCACAGATCACTGGCAAGTTGCTCCAGGAATCACAACAATAAAGAGGGAGCAGGAAGAGAGGGCAAAGGGAGCAGGAAAAACCACAATCTCTTTTATAGTGAGCTTGATGTCAATGACATAGAATACACCTGTGGGCCAGCCTAGGTCAGCTGCCCTGGATTTAACTGCTAAGGGTCTTGATTACCATGGCTGGTCACAAACTGAAACCAAATTCCAATGAAACCAGGACAGGTGTTTATGGTGATGTTTTCTCAGGGTGACAAAGGGCAGTTACACTTCAATGCACGAGGATTGCAGGCAGAAGTGGGCTGCTTTTCTGCAAGAAAAGCACTTGGAGGGCCTGGTTGCTCAGTCAGTGTCACCCCAGCTCTGAATAAAGGACACACTGTTAAAATCCTTAAAAAGTTGCTGATGAGCTTTATTTTTTAATGTTATCTCCCATACCAACCATGCATTTCAGCTTCCTCTTTCCCCGCCACTGGCAGACTCCTAGGCTAGCTGGCACTTTGCATGAGCCTAGTCTAGCCAGCTGGTGGGATGTCAGGTATCCCCCCTTCTAGAAAGCCTCTGCTGAACTACAACTTTTTGCAAACCTCAATTCCTGCGGCCTCTTGCAATGTTTTTGAAAAAAAAAAAACAAACATATGTATGATCCAGCCAGGGGTCTGCCAGGCAGCCCCATCACAACACAGGGTCAGCCGCAGTTGAACTTTGGAGCTGTTGGAAGCCAAGGGGAGCATTTCAGGTCATGGCTCCCTGTTACCTCAGCAACACTAGTGGTAAAAGGCTCCACTTAATGCACCGTAAATCCCAGCCTGTTGACAAAGACGGTAAATTGCAGTTTAACCCAAATTTCTCTTTCCCTCCTTCTTGTCAATGGCGAGAGAGAAGGGGAATGTGCCATCAGCACTTCACATGGAATGCTTTGAACTTGTGTTGCTCCTGGGCAAGCAGCTGCTCAGACCCGCTCTGTGCTCTCTGCACACTCTGTGCATCACGCTGGGAAACAACAACCACTGTCCTGGTGTCACAGCTTCTCTACGAAATGTGGAAGTGCATCCAAAACTGTCAGTGACTTGCACAGGGCGTGAGCGGTTAAATATTAAATAGAAGTGCTCATATATTTGGGGCTTGTTAGTGAAGAAATAGTAAATATTAGTATCTCATAGAGGGAAATGGATGGTGAGGTGAGAACTCAGTTAATTTTACAATAGCCAGGCTATGTGGCTTGTGACAAGCACTTGGGGAATCAGCCTAATTTTTACAGAAAGCCTCCACGTGGGGTGTATTTACTAATTCAGAAATGAAAACCCAAACGCATCCCTAAGAAGGAGCAGGGAACACACTTGCTGCAGATAGAGGAGAGGATTAAAAGCAAAGGTAGCATTGCGTCTTGCTGCCTCCTCATCTGGGGCTGAATGGAAGTGGAGAAGGACAGTCGGGGCTGGGGCTTCCCCCCATCACAGCCTCATGGCACAGGGTGATGACCCGCAGGGAGCACCCCCCCCACACACACACAGCGGTTTAGCTGTCTCTGGCTTTGACTGAGAGCGTCCTGTTTTGTCCCTGCGTCAGTGGGCTGGGGCGGGGGCTGTTCTGGGTGCCGCAGGGATGTTTTGGCCACCCAGGAGCCTCTGCCACGGCCCCTTTCACCGCCACGCTGCCCACTCGCTGTCGCCCAACCCTGGCTGTGAAAGCAAGCAGATCTGCACAACCCCTTTGTCCGAAGCCTTTTCCTTGAGGAAAGGGAAAAGCTCAGAGTGAAGCACCCTGAGGTGCTCCTCATTTCGTCTGGTCTGAGATCTGAGAAGTATGCTTTTTCTTTGGGGAAAAATGTTGGAAAAATGTCTATCCCAACAAATACACATCATTCAGAGCTGTTCTCCCCCAAACAACAACCACACGTACACAGACTTAAGGGAATAAGGCAATATGCATGCTACCATTTTTTAAAAAGATGAACAGCAGTCTGTGATTTAATTCTGGGAAAAGGGAAAAAAAAAAAGTTGTGCTTATTTGCACATGTGGTGAGGCTGTAGTTGTACCAACAGGGCACAGCTCCTGACCTCCCCCCTAGTTACCTCCCACCATTATGTTTGCTCACTGCTGGCCGCCAATAAGAGCCTCCAGGAGTGAGAAAGCCTAGTTTCATCTTCCCCAGAGCTTCTCTGCACAGGACCCCGGCCAGCAAGGAAGCCTGCACTGACAGAGGCTGCTCGCCAGAAGGTTGGTTCTCTTAAAGCATGGAAATAGTAAAAACTTATTAGCTTGGGAAGAGTGGGATAATAGTGCAAAAGTAGAGATTTTTGTTTGTTTGTTTTTCCTGCTCAGCACATAATTTAAAGCAAAATATATGGCAAATCCTACTCTGGGAAGGGGGGTGGTTTTTAAAAATCTATGCACAAAAGCTGAATTACAGAGAGGTTACTTTTTGCTACTTTCTCCTGCTACCATACTTGTATAACTGTGTTAAAGGAATCTGGCTGGTAATTTTCTCTCTCAGTTTAAACTGGGCTCTCTCTTGTCTGCATGGATGCTCAAGCCTGAATTTCTCTTAGCAAGGCTGCTTAGCTGTATGTGTTTTCTGGTAGGCTCTGAGGATGTGCTGGATGTAGCTGCTGCCTTGCCAGAAGCTGGGATGTCAGTTGCTTTTATATGTTGCTGCCTGGTCTCCCTGTTTGCTGTCCTTTTCCATGGGGTGTGCTATTGGTGATGAGAGCATCTGAATGTTGCGATCTCTTCATTAATGTTTGCAGCTAAGAGAGAAGAAAGTATGTGCATGATGCCTGTGTACAGAATACTGTGCATTTGTAAAGGTGTAGAAAGTAGAGATTTACCACGTGTTGGTAGTATCACTGTGGGTCGGCAGAGGGAAGCGCCGGAGGCAACGCACCCTCACGGTTTCCCTCTGGACATGTACCTGATAGTGCCTCTGGCTGCATTCACACTGGGCTCGAAGGCTGGAGCGTGCTGCCGGGTGAAGCCAGGAGTGGGCTTTCTGGAGGAGCATGTGTTGCCCCAGAGGGTGGAAAGGGAGGGTGCCCCCCCCTCCGCCCGCTCAGCATCACCCGCTTCGTTTCAGTTTCTATTCTAGCTGCTGAGCTCAGGAGCTACGTGGGGAGGCATCTGACCAACCACCCAGCAGCACGGTTCTGCCTTTGCCAAGCTGCTATTTCCAAGAAGGAAAAAAAAAACAAAAACCAACCCCACAACACCAATTTGTAACAAAAAGGCTCAACAGATGCAAGCAGGCAGTTTATCTGTGGTTTGTTTTTTTTTTTCTTCCACTTTCCTCTATTTGTGCATAACTGGAAGAACTTGACCTCAGGGCAAAACTTGCTTTTAATGGTTATCTGAGAATGTTTTGTGCTGTCTTTTTCTTGGCTGGGAGAATAGGAGCACAGAGAATTTTTGTGGTTTTTTTTTTTAGACCTGAGGTTTCCTGATTTTCAAGGTTTACTTGCTTAACTGCAGGAAGGCAAGGACTGGGGGTTCAGACTTGGGACATAGCATTGAGTTTCTGCCTTTCTGGCTCTCTACAACAAAAAAATGGAGATACTCGTTTTCTACAGTATCTCTCTTGCACGGAGCCCAGCTTCATTAGGAGGAAATGCAAGACCCCAGCTGCCTCCCGCATGCTTTGTACCCTTGCCAAAACAATCTTGTGTAAAATATGCCGAGTTCAAGAACCAAAATGCCCGAGTCACTGGCTTTAGCCTGGGATCACTGCCCAGCCCTGCTTGGCACAAGGGAAATCGGTGAACTGCATCTAGGCACTAGTGAAGCCTTTCTGGTGTGCAGTGGGGAACGTCAATGGCCTGGTGCTATTTTGAAGGCTGGATAAAATGGCAGAATATGCAATAATGTTGAAAAGACACAAATGCAGATAAGATATGGTTACACTTCATCACCTCCAGCAGCAGCAAGGGAGCTGGGCGAAAGGCCACCTGCTGAAGAGCGATGGTGACCAGCTCGGTTGGGGGATCAGACCGACCACAGTTTTTTCACTAACTGTCCTGTTCCCCTCCTGTCTCTTTCAGAAGAGCAACTCAGAATGGCCACCCCATCCGTCGTGACGGTGCAGCCGCAGTACAGCATGATCATGCCCAGTGCTGCGAGGAGCATGTGGCAGACAGGGCTGATGGACTGCTGCACCGACTGCAGCGTCTGTAAGTGCCTCGGGTGGTCCCGTCTCTCAGCCGTCAGCAGTGACGTGCTGCGGTCGGTCCCACGCCCTCTCAGGACATGTTTCTTGCCCCGGCCACTCGGGTCGGTGGTGCGATAGCTACAGACATGTAGCCTGGTCCTCCCAGTTCCTCCTCCAATGCCGGTGGTGCTGGGCGGGCAGAGCCTCACCCACCGCTGCCTTTCTCCCCCTTGCCAGGCTGCTGCGGGATGTTCTGCTTCCCCTGCCTTGCCTGCCAAGTGGCCGGGGACATGAACGAGTGCTGCCTGTGTGGGACCAGCGTGGCCATGAGGACCCTCTACCGCACCAGATACAACATCTCGGTCAGTAGTTAACCCGCCCCCTCACCGTGCTGCGAGGCTGAAAGATGAGGTGCCCCCAAGGCCTCTCTCTGCACATCAGGGATGAGCAAGGGGTGGCAGCACTCCCCTCTTGCCCTTTTTTTCACTTTTGTATCCTGCACAATTCTGGGAGCACAGCACAGGAGTTGGGATGCCCTCGGCCAAGCTGATCCCTGGGCTGGTGTCCAACTACGCACGTTAATCAGACATAGCTCCTTCCCAGCACCCTTCACCGGGGGCACGTGTTGTGTCTTCAGCTGCTGCCAACCACAGTAGCTCGCAAAGCCTCGGCTGGTGCTTCCCCATGCCATCCCCAATCTTTGAAAGGCAGGAAAGGTTTGAGATAGTTGTGGGCAGACTAAAGAATAGATTAAGTTGGTTACACAGATAAACATCCCTAACCAGATGAGGGAGAAAGGTGGGCATTTGCATACAGTACATATGTGAAATGGTTTCTTCCCACCACGGGTTAGTGTCATCCCCAGTGCCAACCGTGGGGGCCCAAGTCCAGTTTGCACAAATTCTCTCTTTCTGTGTGCATTTCCCCCCTCAGTCTTAACCTCAGAAGCCAAAACATAAGTAGCTATCTGCAGCTTGCAGAGAAGGCTCCCTCCTTCTACCAGGCAACTAGTGACAGGACTAGAGGACACAGCCTCAAGCTCTGCCAGAGGAGGTTCAGGTTAAACATTAGGAAAAATTTATTCACAGAAGGGGTTATTAGGCATTGGAATGGGCTACCCAGGGACGTGGTGGGGTCACCATCCCTGGAGGTGTTTAAGAGAAGACTGGATGTGGACTTAGTGCCATGGTCTAGTTGACACAGTGGTGTTAGGTCAAAGGTGGACTCGAAGATCCCAGAGGTCTCTTCCAACTTAGTTGATTCTGTGATTCCTTTCCATAGTGTTGGGGATTCGCCAGCCCCAGTTTTTAGTGTCTGCTACTCAGGGTGCTCCAGCCAGACAGGAAAAAAAGGGCACACAAAGTGGAATGTGATTAAGTTTTTCTTGGCCAAAACGTGGCTTTTGGGAAGCCTATGTCCCTAACCAATTTCTTCCTAACAGGGGTCCATTTGCTCTGACTTCTGTGTCACCACGTGCTGCCTCATGTGCTCTGTTTGCCAAATTAAGAGAGACATCAACCGGAGGAGGGAGCTGGGCATATTCTGGTAAGATGGGTGTGCTGGTGCTGGTTTTAAAGCCGCTGCATACAGCCAAGTTGCTTCCTGGAGTCTCTCCTGCCAATGCCTGACATAAGACACAGGGTTGCTGCAGTGGGGAAATGGCCACGGACAGGTGACAAGAATGACCTGTCCTGCAGCAAAATGTTGCTGGGAATGTCATGCAGGACCGGGGGGGAAGGACTGGGGAAAACACATTGTGGTGAGGCACAGCCTCACTCCCTGACCCTCCTCTCCTGTCCCATTGCAGATGCTGCTGTCCTCGCTGCACCCTGTGGAGCTGCTGCGGGCAGGAGTCGCCGCTGCCCTGGCCCTTGGGAAATGCACCATGGGGGTTTGCCTTGATTACGGTTGATTCCCCCTTCCCTGAGTAACACCATGAATAAACAGCAGAGTTTGCCTTCCTGCCTGTACATGTGTCACTCTTGCACTGCCCGAGAGCACCCATCCTTCTCCCGCTCCGTCCATCCGTCTCAGCAGTCCCTGGTGCGGCTGAGACTTCCCCGTGCCCATTGCAGAGAAAGATTTTCACTAGTATTTTGTTATTCACTCAGCTTTTAGAAAGGTTGTTTAATGCATCGGGAGGAATTGTCGTTGCTCATCCAAGCTGTAAAATTTGGAAAAGTGACTTCTGCCCCAGGGCAGAGCTGGGGCTTCTGGCAGGCAGGTGATGGCTGAAGGCCACCGAGTGCTGAGTTGTCCCTGCTGTGGTGGCCTGGTTGGCCATCTGGGGCTGCTGGCCAGTCCCACCTTTCTGAACGTAAAGCCATGGGGATTTTTGGCTGCCTGGCACCAGCCCACCTCCTGCGATGCAGAGACATGCTCCCCTACAGACCCTGAGCATGAATTCCCACCCGCCTGCGATTAAAAACTTGGTTGGGTCATGGGTTGGCCAAGTCCTCTCCATGGGCAAGCCCTGCCGCCTCTCAGCCATGGCCAGGCAGAGGACGCCTGCCTGCGCTGGGCTGTTAGTCATACGTTATCTGTCCAAAGGGCAGAGGTTACATCCACCCTCTCTCCACCACTCTTGGAGTCATGCTAAAGGACTTTTGATCCCTACAAAATCTCCCTCAGCTTCACTCTCTAAGGAAGATATGATATCTTTTTTCCCTTCTGCCTTCACCTTCATAAAGGGCAGGTAGAGGCTCTGTCAGTGCTGTGGGTTGGGTCTGTGTTGCAGCACTCCCACCTGCCTAAACCCCAGATGGCCCAGACAGTCCTGTGGATGATCCCTGGAAACAGAGAAAACTGCATTTTTAGCCTGAGAGAGGTAAAGGCCAGGAATTTGGAGAGAGGGAGAGAAGAAATACTACGCTGCCACCTCATCCCAGCACAGTATGGTATGATTTCATAGCTGTACCACCAGGCAGTGCCTGTGTCACCCAGTGGAGTTACAGTCAGTTCTTGCTGACGCTCAGGCTCAGTGAAGGAAAGGCACTGCACCCCCAGCACCAGATGGGTTAAAGAAGCGCAGGAGCCTGAATGCAAACTGGCCTTCTCTGAAATCCCTTACCGACAGTGGTGTTCCCATGGGAGCTGTGATCCTGCGGGGTCCTGGTGTGGGGAAAGGCAAGGGGGGGCAGCAGGAGCCTGGCAGAAGCAGCACCGAGCTCGCAGCCGGCTGCCTTCAGCGGGGAAGCTGCACAGCAGCACCTGAGCTGGTGTCGCGTTTAAGAGGGCTAATTTGGCAGAAGCTAAACCCCATTGCGTTCCAGCTTGTCCTCAGGTACTAGAGGGGCTGGGGGCTGAGCTTAGCCTCTGAGTGATGCCTGATTTGACACCTTAAATTCTGGCTGAAATAGGCCAAAATCGGCACTATCAGTCTGGCCGCGTTCAACAGCTGATATGTTGAACTAACACAGGTCCGGATGCACTCACAGAGCGGGGCCCAGTCGCGGTTGATGAACTAACATGGTTCCAGATTATGCCATCAATCTGGGCGTGTCCACCGAAATAAAATCCTTCCAACCAGTTCCCCAATTAAGGTGATTTATTTAAGCAACAGCTACAGATTCTTTTAGATTGCTGGTGATGAATGCGCTGTCTGCAAAGCACACTTAGGTACCTATGAACACATATATGTTGCAGGATATAGCGCTACTAATACGATTACAAATACAAGCTTGATTTCTAGGTTTCCTGGGGAAGCACCTGGTATAACCAAGTGTACAAATCTTACCCAAAGGCATCCCTATGGGTGGGGAAGAGAGGTTCAGCCTGTCAACTGCTCCCAGAAGTCCGTAGTGATGTCTCCCTGACTTTTTAGCGATGGTATCTTCCCCCCCTTGCCTCTTTCTTAAAGGCATTTTATACTATTTTCTAGGTGTAGGTGAAGCTTGAGTGACTCTAGTCACACATACCTTTATTATTGACCGGTGCAAAATTTTCTCGCTTTGATTTTAAAGGTATAGACTATGAAAAATTAAGAGACTATGCTCAGGGGTAGAGGGAGGCAGGTAGCTTTTGGGATGGAGGTGTGTTTTGGTATTACAACAAGATTATAATGAGAAAAGTTCATCCATAGGACATGATTTTGCCACAATTGCTGGCTCAGCAACCAGTGTTCTGGGTGGAACGGGGTATAATTTCTTGTTTGACAATAGCGATGTGATTTATCAGCTACAAGGTACCATGGAGTTCCCGTACCTGCCTCATTTACACAGAGCCTGGGCACAGTTATCTCCACAGCATTCCACCCTCTGTTCTCTCAGAGTTAGCACTCCAGGCTCCCTTGGTGTGTGAACATCTAAGAATGCAGGCCAGGTTGCCTGGGGAGCCATCACGGTACATGCCAACCACATCCCACCCTAGATGCTTTCTTAGTTCTATAAGATGTGGGTATAACTTTACTCTCAATAAGTGTGCCTCCAATAATTAGTTTCAGTAAGTTGCCCCCCGGTAGTTACTCCACAACTGTTGCCTGGTCTGTTAGTCAGAGGGAGCAGAGGTCGTTCTCCAGGGAGCACCCAGAGCATATAAAGGATGGGAACCAGGAAAAGGACACACATCTACAGGAACAAGGGCGGCGCAGCAGGTACGTATGGCTTTATGGCTTGGCTTAGCTTCAGCGATACAAAACTGCGCTACAAAACTATTGAAAACACTCGTGGCTGAAGCAGTGTTGCTGGGGAAGGGGTGGAAAAAGAGGTGAGGTTTTCTACCTGGAAAACTGCTTCAGAGCTAAAGCAGCGTGTGCCGGGTGGTGCTGATGGGCATCTGGGCAGAAATGGGCAGCAGAGGTAAAGGACAGCAGCTTTTGCACTTTATTGTTTCTTTGTGCACATATACATGTGTGTATATATGACAAAATGCTGCTTTATGACCTTGGTCATCAGTGAAATGTGGCTGTGTGCACCTCAGGATCCGTTCTGTTCCTGCCGGCCATGCCAGTGCCGCTGGAGGTGCCATGGAGCTGTAGATTTGGGGGCGCCTGGGGTGATGTGCTGGGTGTGCTGGGCCTGGGCCACCTCTCCCGAGAGGGGCACGCAGCCGAGGTGTCTCCAGGCCGCTGCCCACTCTGCACCGCAGCCTCCGTCCACGCAGGGACGTGGTGGGTTTGTACTTGGGGAGAGGAAGGGAAAGTCGGTGGTCAGCCCTGTCCGCGAAGGGCACGGTGTGTATGTGGCAGTGAGCACCGCACGGCTGCCTTTTCGCCACGCGCTGCTGTTAGTCTCATTATCTGGCAGCGGGGGAGCACCCCCTTCGGCACCGGAGGCTGGTGTGGTCCTGCCCCTAAACCTTCTCCTGCTGCTGCTCCCGCGCGCGTTTCTCCCTGCGGTCCCTGCCTGCTGCTGGGCACCCCTGTCCCTGCCTGGGACCCCCGTGCTGTCCCTGCCTGGTGTCCCCACTGCACAGCCCATCTGTGGTCTGTCCACTCCCCTGCCCCTCCTGGCTCCTGCTGCTTCTTAAATCATCCCCTGCCCAGGCTCCTCACGGAGGCTGCCATTTTGTCGTGCCATGAGGTGTTACATCGGCCGCAGACGTGGTGGGAATGAGCTGGGGCCTCGTGCATGAGCAAGCAGGGACAGCTGGCCAGGGCAGGAGGTGCCTGGTGAGGGCCGATGGGTGCCGTGGCCCTTGCTGCACCCGTGGGTGGTGGGGCTGCCTGCGCTCGCTCCAGAGGTCCCTGCGGACAGCCGGGTGACTTGCCCCTGAGAGGGCACAGCAGCAACAGCCCTGTTCAGCAGCAGCAGGAAAACGCCCTTGTCTTTTAACCCTCGATGGGGGCCAGTGACTGAGGCGATCCCGCAGGCTGGCGGTTCACCCTTAAAGGCCACTCGTCACCTAATGGGAGCAGATACCTGTGTCTCAGATAGGGTCAGCCCAGCCACGCTTCTGCTGCCTGTGGAAAGCTGCAAAAAGTCATGAGCGAATCACTTGGAGACTTTTTACAAGCTTTCCTCCCTCTCATGGCGTAATTCAACATCCCTTTTCCTCTCCGTGTACTACCAGGGGACAAGGGTCGGCCATATGGCAACAGGCTGTGTCTGACAGCAGAGGCGTGTCCAGGCCAGCCGGTAAATGATGGGGTGCTGCAGGAAGGAGCTGCCGGCAGAACGGCAGAACCCCTTTGCTGCCTGTTGGCAATAGTCAATACGAATGCAGTTGCCACAGCCTGTACGTCTCCCGGGTCAGCAGCAGAGAGTGAACTCGATGGCATCAGCTGTGTGCTGGGCATAGTAATGTATTTATTCCCGGAGACTTGCATTTAATACTTAAAATCTGTCTAGATGTGTAGTTCTACTGTGAAAATAATCCCACTCCCTTTATAGTGTTTTAACAGAACTTACAGGGATTAATGCCATCATCCCTTACTTCAAAATGTAAATGCTTCCCCCATTTTTCTTTCTGCTCCTCCCAGCATCCCGAAACTCAGGTGCTCCCTTGTCATACAAGGGCAGGGAGGGGAGGGCTACTCGGCCGTCACCCCCAGCCGTCACCCCGACAGGCAGCGGTGCTGCCTGCGCAGGCAGGACAAACGTGTCAAAGCTGGGCAGGGGCAGGCAGGACACGAAGTGTCCGAAGGTGCTCTGTTGAACACCTGTAATGCCCACTGCAGAAATGCCTGTGGGCTGTGCAGGGATGTGGTGGCTGGAGAGGACCTCCCCAGGGAGCTGCCATGGGACCACTCCCAGGCAAAGGAGCAGCAGCTGGCGATTACAGGGTCCAAAGCTTAAGCTGTTTTCCTGCTGCTGATTTCTCTGCTGAGGATGTGTGGTTTGCACATTGGGAGCAGGAGAGAGCCCTTGTAGGAGCACAGGAGCCTTTGCATCTCATCCCCATGCTGCTTGGCAGAGCAGTGCAGAGCTTGGGCACAGGGCAGGGAGTGTGTCTGTATGGGACTTCCTATGGGACCATCCTCTATTTTTCTTTTTTTTTTTTTTAAATTAAAGCTCCAAAGCTGAAGTGAGAAGGGCAGAGGATGGTGCTGTGCCTTGCAAAGGGCATCGGGGAGGGAAGGGGCCACATGCAGAGGTGGAGATGGAGGTGCAGGTGGAGTCATAACATGGTTCAGGTGTGTTTGGTGTGGTGCTGAAAAGCAGGAGCTCTGCTGCTCTCAGAGGATATAGCCCCTTGCTGGGGAAGGATGCACAGGAGTGGGGCTCCACGGATCATGGTGGCCCCAAGGAACTAAGGAAGAGGAGGACAGACAGGCAAGTGGAGGAGGGATGGGAACTGGTGACTGGGCTTAGGGTGATGGAGAAGGACAAGGAAAATCCACTGCCTTGAAACCTGCTAAGAAAGCAGGTGAAGAAGGAAGAGAGAGGGAGAGGGGGAGGGGGAGGCAAACAGGCTGAGATGCTCAGGGAACAAAACAAAGATTAAGGTGACCGCTGAGAGCTTGGGAAAGCTAGGACCGACCTGTAGTAGCTTTGGGACACTGCAAACATAAAAAAACAATACAATTTTAAGCAGATAATGATGAAAAATGAACTGGGCATGAGAAGGCAGGATTGACATGTTGAAGCACGGAGGCTCTGAAGCAGAAGGACCTCTGTTTTTACAGAGGCATTTTACTTGCACAGGCCGGGGGATGAGGTGTTGCTGCCTTTGGTGGGGGGCTGGTTTTGGGGAGGGCTTTCCCGCAAAGGACAGCGGCAGCTCCTGGCAGAGCTGTGCCCCCCACTTTGTGGTGGGGGTGGTGGTGCCCTGGCAGTGGGGACCCATCAGGGACCTGTGCTGCCCTCTCCGTCTTTGAAGTCAGCAGCCTGTGCAAGACACCCACTTCAGAAACACCTGCGGCATCTTTCTCTGATGGCTTTTTCCTTCCAGACCACAAACTGCCTGGAGGGACCTGACCCCGCGCTGGCAATGGCTACTCACCAAGTGATCACGGTCCAGCCCCAGTTTTCGACTGCCCCACGACCAGGCGAGTGGCAGACGGGGCTGCTGGACTGCTGCTCTGACTTCGGCGTGTGTGAGTACATACGTACCCCTCATTCCTGGTGTTGGCTCACGATGTGTTTCCGGTGTTTTCCCTGCTCCTTCCACGGCTTTGCCCCTGCTGCAAACCCCACTTTTGGGGGTACCAGCAGCAGAGCAGCTCTCACCTGAGATCAAGAGCCATGGCTCCCACGGCCACATCCCTGGCCACTTCTCCCCCCCCGCCTTTCCTCTTTTTTTGCATGTCTCGGCCAAGCCTGTTTCTCGCTGTCCTGCAGGTCTTTGCGGAACCTTCTGCACCACCTGCCTGGGGTGCCAAGTGGCTGCGGACATGAATGAGTGCTGCATGTGCGGCACCAGCATGGCCATGAGGACGCTCTACCGCACCAAATACAATATCCCGGTCAGTGACTGACAGCAAATCCTGCCCCACTGGCAGCAGCAGCCACAAGCTGGGTGCTGGGATGCAGGCTCAGGGAAGGAGAAAGGGGTGCCCAAGGGGAAGGGCAGCAGTGGGGAGTTGCATGGGTAGCCCCACAGGCAGGGAGCCAGGGACACCTGTGCATCCCTGCCGTGAGCCAAGGGTAATCCCATTGCACACCGCCTCATCCCAATCCTCACTGGGCACGAGCGGCAGCATGCTGCGGGGCCAGGGGTGAACTGCAGGCATGCTGCTGATGAAAAATAGGAAGACTTAAAAGCTGACGTGGGAAGGGGTTGTTCATACAATGTCCCTTGCTCCGCAGGGCTCCCTTGTGGGTGACTACTTCACCACCATGTGCTGCCCTGTGTGCTCGCTCTGCCAACTGAAGAGAGACATCAACCGGCGGAAGGAGCAGGGCATATTCTGGTAAGATGGGCATGCTGGAGCTCATTTATAAAGTCACTGCTGCACAGAGCCTAGCAGGTTCCCAAAGTCTCCCTTTCCACTTAAGACACAGGGTTGCTGTGGTGCCAAAACAGCAATGGTCGGGTGACAAGGGTGACCTGTCCCACAGCAAAATGTTGCTGGGAGCCTCTTGCAGGACAAGGGATCTGCTCAGGGCCCATCACCAGAGTCCAGTGAGGCAGGACTGGGGCACATACACACCCACATGGTGTGGCAAGGCACAGCCCTGCTCCTGACCCTCCTCTCCCATCTTGTTGCAGATGCTGCCGTCCTCGCTGCACCCTGTGGAGCTGCTGCGGGCAGGAGTCGCCGCTGCCCTGGCCCTTGGGAAACACACTGCGGGGGATTTGCCTTGGTTGTGGTTGATTCCCCCTTTGCTGGGTAACACCAGCAATAAACAGCACTTTGCCTTCCTGCCTGTGTGGTGTTATTTATTTCTGTGTCCTCCTGCAGCATCAGCGGACAGTGTTGTACTTTCGTATGCCGTGCGGTCAGAGCACAGCTGAGGTTTTCAGATAAAGGAGACTTTCTCTTGCAGACCCACGCTGGCATCAGGCCAGACCACAAAGTTCAGTGAGAAGATAAAATAAAATAAAACAAAAGCCAAGCCTGCTGCGGACAGCTCAGCGTCTCCTCTGTGGACACCACAGCATGCACATCTGGTGACAGCATCACCCTGTGCTTGGAGAGGCCCGAGAGCACTGAACCCATCCCTGTTTCTGCCTGGACCGTCCCCAGCACCGAGACACAGAAGGCGGCGGTGGAGGAGTGATGGTGACAGTGTGGGGATCACAGTCCCACTCGGCTTCCTCTGCACAAACCTTATTAGGAGCCCATTGCGTAGGAGTTGCTTCTCTGTGGGGTGAGATCCCAACAGCTGTGGGTGTTGGGTGTTATATGCTGTGGTGGAAGAGCCAGGACAATCTGCACCTTGCTGGGGCTTGGGAGTGCAGGGGTTTATCCATTACCTGCCATGGTGAAGAATAGGGACAAGGTAACTCTGGGGCTGGGGTTGCTCTGCAGCTGCCGAGCACCGGCTCAGAGGGGTCTAAGTTTTGTTGCTTTGAACAGGAAAAAGTGCTTTTTGCCCAGAGTGGGCAGTGGGTTGGGGCTGCACGGGGCCCTCAGTCTCTGGCATGTCTGTGCTTCTGTCCTGGCACCTTCAGAACAGGAGTGGGTTTTATTCAAAAACACCTTCTCCCTCCCCATCATTTTCCCTGCTGCAACTCCCTTGCATTTTCCATGGTGGCCACAGCACCGTCGCATCCCTGATGTGAGGGGGTGAGGGTGTGCTCCTGCTGACAGCGCGTACACGTGCATTTGCACACTCGAAATGCATGTGCACAGAGAAGCAGGAGAAGGGGGTTGTGGCACAGTGACAGCCTCAGCTGGGAGCTGACAAGTGTGTGTGTGTATCTGCTGCGGGGACAGATGTCACTGTGCTGGTCTGTGCATGGCCCACAGGTGTGCTGGGTCACCTCTGCTTGCTCCAGCTGCTGGTCCCAAATCCCCATCACCCCACAGCCCACCAGAGCACAGAGCAGCCTACCAGGCACTGAGCCTTCCTCCGTGGCACAGGCGGCTGCATGGTTTGGTGTGGTGGGTTCAGCAACAACCCTGCTGCTCCAGGAGCTCATGGATGAGCTGAGTGCCCAGGGTCAAGGTCTTCAAAGCCACCCAGCCATGAGTGCTGGGGTTCCTGCTTTCCAGTGACAGGTGAACCCTGTGTCCCCAGCATGGGGCTCCTGCAGCCTCCCTACCCCCCTCTCCCCTCCCACCACGACAGTTGTTATGGGATCCCCTGACAGTCATTCCTGCTTGTGGCCTTTCTCCCCCTTGGCCCATCCTGGCAGGGGCTGCCGGGATCCTGTCGCTTTGCCCACCCCTGCTCATGGGGTCTCTTCTCCAGGGCCGTTTCTCCCCTGACACCCACAAAGGCCAAGCCATTCGGACCAGGGACCAGATTTCTGACCCTTGCAGGGACCAGAGCCCTCAGGGGGCTCTTGTCTGAGCAGGCAATGCCGCGGTGGTGCCGCAAGGAGCCAGGAGCAGCCAGCCCCGAGCCTGGGTGAGGGGCATCAGTGCCCAACTTGTCTGAGGAGCGTCAGGGGACACAGGAGCTGCAGCTGATGTGCAGTGAGTGCCCAAAGCAGCAGCCAAACAGCCCTGCACCCACCCACGCCATCACGGCTGAGCTGTGGACTGGTGGGCTCTGGCTGCTGGCCGGGGAACAGGGGTCTCAGGGTCATGCTGCAGGAGAGGTGCTGTGCCACAGGGGCAGGTGGTGGGTGGTGCTGTGCCCGTGGCAGAGCCCAGCAGGGTAGAGCGCACTGGGGCTGTGTGTGGCTGTTGCTCATGAAAAACCCCACTGTGGGTGGCAGTGTTGGTCGTTGCTGCTGTGGCCTGAGAGCACTCCAAGCGTTGCTGGAGGCTGTGGTGCCCGTCCCTGGGCTGTGCTGGGGGCTGTGTGGGATGGCCAGAGATCTGCGGCACCGCATGGGGTGTCACTGTGAGGGTCCACGGGTGCCTCCCCCTGGGTTGCCTGGTGCCAAGTGCCACAGGGAGCTGCCCCGGGCAGGTTTCCCCCTTCTCTGGGGGCAGTTTCTGGGTGCAGGGCTGGCCCTGCTGGGGAAATTCACATAATTTCAGCTTCAGACAGTGGATGTTCCAGCTCAGGTTATTTGAAGCCCTGAGTTATTTTAGCTCCAGCTACTGCCCATGCTGGAGAAGAGATGTTCCTGCTGCTTCCAGCTCTGGATTGTAGAAGCTCCTTCTTGTTACGGGCTAACTGAAGCTCTGCCTCATTACAACTCTGGCTTAACAACTGCTTCTTCTCGTTAAAAGCTAATTAAAGCAGTCTGGGCTTTTCGCAAGGTCGTGAATCCATCATTGTCATAAATTGAATACTAACTGCTATAATTGTACCTTGTCTAAATATTCTTAATAACTATACCAGTGGTTGTACAAACCTTGAATAAAGAGTTGGATTAAAAAAGCACCTTTTGAGTTCAGCTTGGTGCATGCCAGCCTCCCTAACTTCGGAGAACAACACAACTAGACCCCCACCTCTGGTGAGGGTCCATGCACCCTGCCCACCCCCCTGTCTGCCTGCCTTGTCCCCAGTGCCATCCTATATACCCCCACCTGCCCAAAGTCCCCCCCAAGCCTCCATTTTGGGGGGCTGAAAACTGCCAACTAAACGTCCAAGCCCCCCAAACACACTACTTAGTCTTTTTCTGAGCTTCAGAAATGCGGCACGTGTCCTCTGTTTCAGCCCCCAAAAACACAGGACTTTTAGTCTCTGTTTTCCAGCCTGAAAAACAAAGGCCAATCTCTGAAAACACAGGACTTAGTTCTGAGCTTCAGAAACACAGGGCTCTGCCTCTGCTTTTGAGACCCCAAACTAGCCCCCCTGAAATTATTTTCTAGGTCCAAAACCACAGCATAGTCTCTTGTTTTCAAGCAGTGAAAATGCGGGACTTTTGGTTTGCATTTTCATTCCCTAAAACACAGCACTTAAGTTTTTTTTCTGAGCCCCAAAACCACAGGACTACATCTCTCTTTTCATGCTCTGCAAACACAGGACTTAGCTGATTTTTTGAGCTTCAGAAATGCAGGACTCCTGCTCTGGTTTTGAGCCCCAGAAATGCAGCACTTTTAGTCTCTGTTATGGGGGCTGAAAACCCTGCACTGCACTTTTGTTTTCCAACTGTGTGTGTGAGGTGCTGTCAGTGGGGGCAGGAGTGGGGAAGCCAGCCATGGGTAGAGCACCACAGTGCCCCGTGGCAGGTGGCCTCACCCTCCGCCACCCTGGGCCAGCCCGTCCCATAGACTCATAGAATCGCTTTGGTTGGAAAGGACCTTTAAGATCATCAAGTCCAACTGTTACCCTAACACTATGAAGTCCACCACTAAACCATGTCCCTGAGCACCATGTCTACTCATCTTTTAAAGCCCTCCAGGGATGGTGACTCAACCACTTCCCTGGCAGCCTGTTCCACTGCTTGACAACCCTTTCAGTGAAGAAATTTTTCCTGATATCTAGTCTAAACCTCCCCTGGTGCAGCTTGAGGCCATTTCCTCTCATCCTATCACTTGTTACCTGGGAGAAGAGACCAACACCCACCTCACTACAACCTCCTTTCAGGTACTTGTAGACAGTGATAAGGTCTGCCCTCAGCCTCCTTTTCTCCAGGCTAAACAACCCCAGTTCCCTCAGCCGCTCGTCATCAGACTTGTTCTCCAGACCCTCCACCATGGTGGCTGTGACAGCAGTTTGACAGCTGTCCCCGGCCTCAGCGAGGCGGCAGCAGGCCGGGTGGCAGCGAAGGCGACGGGGCGGGGACACCACCTGTCCCAGCCAGGAACAGCCTCTGCCGCGGGGGACGCGGGGCACCTCTGCACACCCGCCGTCTGGCACCGGCGGCTGCCGGGGACGCTGACACACAGCCGGGGACGCCGACACACAGCCGGTGGGAGCGGGCCCGCGCCCCGAGCGGCGGGAACGGCAGCGCCCCTGCTGTGCCGTGCCGCTGCCCCTGTGCTGCAGCAGGGCCCGCTCTCGGGGTATCCTGCTGCCACATACTGCATGCAGCTACAGTTGTTATATATCCGTATATTACATATTTACCTAATCTATATTTTTATCCCCAAGCTATATCTATATTTCCGTGTTTCTACTCATACAATACGCACACGCAGTACTTGCGGTAAACAGATGCGCACAGCCCTATAGCTGAGCACTTCCGGGTCAAAGGGGGGCACGCAGCCAATCACAGAGCTGATGGGGATCACGCTGTCCAAAGATGGCGTCGCGGTGCGGCCGTATCAGAAAGTCAGCCGCCCGGCACAAAATGGCGGCGCCCAGGCATCAACGGGCAGCCAAAACAAAATGGCGACACCCCGGAAGGGGGTTGGGCCTCCCAGGTCACTTGTGGGTAAACTGGAAGGCACGGCCGGTGCTGCCAGCCAATGAGAGCAGAGCATAGGAAAAACGGACTGACTTCATAGCCAATGGCCGCTGCGGCTGCTGCGAGGGGGCGGGGTTTCCACCGGAAGCGGATTGGAGGGGCAGCACTGAGTTCCGTTGCGTGTCGCTGGTACGTGTGCAGCTGCCGCCGGCGGTGGCACCTCCGGCGGCACTGAAACATCCCCGGCCTTGGGCGTGAAACCTCCACTGCGACGCTGCAGCACCACCAAGGCCTGACCGTACCACATCCCCAGAGACACCGCAGTACCACCAAACCCTGACTGCAAACCCTCCCCAGGGACGCTGGCATACCACCGGACACCACCTACCGTAAATCCTTCACAGCGACGCTGCGGTACCACCGTACCCTGCCTGTAAAACTCCTCTCGGGCACGGCAATACCACCAAATTCGGACTGTAAAAGAACCACAGGGACACTGCAATACCACCCAGCTCCACTTCTTATACCTCCAGAAATACACCGCAGCACCACCAAAATACTGCGACCTGCCTGCAGCCCGTATCAAAGGCAATTTTCCACCCTGGCATCTTCCTTTCCTTTCTTTGGCCTCTCTCTCCCACTCCCCACCCCCCTGTCACGCTCCATGTTGATCTCTCAAATTTACAGGACAATGTACTCTCTGATTTAAACTTTATTTCATGAGCTCATTGAGAAATACGACAAACAGGGACTCAATCCCCTTTTCACCAGAATAGTCTGTCACATGACTTACTTATTCACCATTCAAGTCATAAGGTTTCATAACTTACAACCCATAACTCTTAATATTGTGCACCTATGAGCAAAAGAAAGAAATTAGCTACCTAGATAATAGCGAGAGTGCTCATCCATCATGGTGCGGGCATCCCCTGCATCCAGCTGCTGTTGGATCCACTTCAAAAGCTTTTTGGGATAAACTCATGTTTTATACCCTCCAGCTTGGAGGTTTGGTCTGTACCATTTCTGTAAGTTAGTGGATTCTGGGGAAACTGCCAGACAAAAGATACTGGCTGCCAGAGACAGCAATTTGCAGGTGATAATGGCTGCATAACGGCCCTTCAGCTTTTTCTTGCCACCTGTCCTGCCTATGTGGTGCTCTTGTGTTGATCTAGTGATACAGCTCCCAGCACACATCAGGCCTTGGCATGAGCTGGGTTAGCCAAAATCTGAGCAGGAGCTGAGTGAAGAGTCACGCTCCACCCCTTGGTATAGACCAAACATCCAGCAAACACATTGCCTCGGCAAGTGGAGGTACTGTTACTCCTCTTGCCATGCCAGGGGTGAGGAAAGTTTTGAGCACTTTCACTGAAGTCTGGCTTTACAGTTTGTATCAGATAACAATTGATGGTACATGCTTTCAAATGGCGAGATAAGTGATAAACACAGATACACAAGCATACTAATAACAAAGCTAATCAAATAGAACACAATAATACAAATATAACAGGATGTAAAACAAGATACAATATGCCAGTTGCAGATGGTGCATATCCCATAAAAATGTCATACCAGTGATGTCCAGCAGTTTGTTCCATTTCTGTCGCAATTCTGACAACCCGGCCAGTATCGTGTTTGATAGCAGCAGTCACTAGGTTTTGGTATGTAATAGTGCTTTCATAGCTGGCAGTTAAGGATTCCAGTTCTTCAATTTGAGAGGATACTTTGTCCCATATCAGTCATAAGGGTACAGACGAAGTTGTAGGCCAGAATTCCACCAGCATTGACATGAGGTCTGCTTTATGGCTTCTGTAAAGTTGTCCACAGGTTTCTAGTGCTGTAACGTTGCTCCAGCATTCTCAGGCAGGAGCCATCATTTTGTTCCTGTTGTTCCATAGAATGTCACAAAGTGACACCACACATATACAACCTGGTTTTCCCTTAAGCACAACTGTGCGATTGTCATACACTGAGTCTGAGTAACAGGTACCTGAGGATGTATCACTGGAACATGGGGCTTGTATTACTAAACACTTGGTGCAGTACCATTCATGGTTTCCCCATGGTTCACATCCACGAGTATCAACCGGATGGCCTTGGCTATCTATCCATTTGCGCCCTTGAGCTGGCGCCCATATTCTGTTAACTACAATGATGGGAATCGGGGTATATTGGTAAATGGGGGCCTTTAATTTTCTTACTCACTGTGCAGTAACAGATAGACCCACTTAACAGGTTACTTTTACTTCCTACCTCAGAGTACACAGTTTTGAGGAACCGGGATTTACAGTCCTAGCACTGATCCAATAATAGGGCTCCTAACACAGCAGGACTTCCACTACAGACCCAATTGGCTTGTCGGTCATACTCATTTGTAGCAAAGGTTTGCATAGTAACGCATGCAATGGCACTGCCCGTGTTAGAAACAAAATTGTGAACACCAGTGTACATGTCTTTCAAAATCTGTTTGCACTTTTTCCCTGGGTGAAGACTAACTGTAAGGGTTTAGTAGTTGTGTCTATCCCCTTTACCGTATCCATGTTCTGACCAATTATAGCTTGTTTGCTTGATTGTCCTAGCCTGGACACTTTGTTATTAACAATCTCCAAGTCCGTAGAATTTAACACTCCTGTGCCCAAGGCAGCAGCTCCCAACCCTGTTGAAAGATCTCTCGCTGTGCGGATTTTCCAGTGAGACTTAAACCAGTGATTATATATAGGTATTGTCCATTGTGAGCCGTTTGGGTACACTTTATTAATATTAACATCATCCCACCGAATCTTAAAATTCATGTGCTTCAGAAGTAAGAACTGCAAATCTTTCAGGAAAGCCTTGGGCAACTGTTCCTGGTGATGCAGTAGTGACAGTGGGAATCAGGGAGATGTCAAATCGCATACTGTCCACTGTGGCACATGAACCATGACCTCGACGGTAATTGGCACACAAACTCCCATAATGAATCCCAATGGCTGCATTTCCAGCTTACCCCAGCTTTTCCCCAAAAAAAGTCACTTCTGCCTCACCCATGTTACCCCAGCTTTTCCCCCAAAAAATGTCCATTCTTTACCCTCAAAGTTACCCCACTTTTCAACCAAAAATGTCAATTCTATATCCTCTGAGTTACCACAGCTTTTCCCAAAAATAACATCCCCTCTATTCCCTCTAAGTTACTTCAGCTTTTCTCCAAAAAACATCCCCTTTCCCCTCTGAGTTAGCCCAGCTTTTCACCCCCAAAATGTCCCTTCTGTACCCTCTAAGTTACCTCAGCTTTAAAAAAAAAAAAAAAAGTCTGCTCTCTCTCTCCTCAAGTTACTTCAACTTTTCCCAATAATAATGGCACCTCTGTCCCCACCGATTAACCCCAGCTTTTGCCTAAAAAAGGCCCCTTCTGTTGCCTCGGAGTTACCTCCGGTTTTCCCCCAAAATCACACCTCTGTCCCTTCTAAGTTACCTCAGCTTTTCTGTTAAAAAAATGCTCATTTTGTCACCTCTAAATTACCCCAATTTTCCCCTCAAAACGTCACCTCTGTCCTCTCAAAGCTACCTCAGCTTTTCCCCCAAACTTCCCCTCTGTCCCCTCTGAGTTACCTCAGGATTTCCCCCAAAATGCCACCTGTCCCTTCTAAGTTACCCCAGCTTTTCCTCCCCAAAATGCTCATTTTGTCACTTCTGTTACCTCAAGTTTTCCCAAAAAAATTTCCTGAGTTACCTCAGCTTTTCACCCCAAAAAATGTCACCTCTATCCCCTCTGTGTTACCTCAGCTTCCCCCTCCAAATGTCCCCTCTGTCCCCTATAAGTCACCCCATCTTTTCCCAAAAAAAGTCCCCTCTGTTTCCTCTATGTTACTTCAACTTTTCCCCAAAAAGTCACCTATGTCCCCTTTAAGTTAGCCCAGGTTTTCCCCCAAAAATGTCCCCTCTCAGTTACCTCAGATTTTCACCAAAAAAGTCACCAGTCCTAAGTTACTTCATCTTTTCCCTCAAAAAAGCCTCCTCTGTCCCCTCTAAGTTATCCCAGGTTTTCCCAAGACTTCTCCCAATCTAAATCTACCCAAGATTTAGAGGTAACCCCCTCTAAATTACCTCGATTTTGCCCCAAATTTTCCCCTGAAGGGCTGTGTTGTGCTCTGAGGGAACTGCCTAGTCCCTGCCCAGTACTCCCCCTCTATAATAGCCCAGACTCTGCCCCAGGGCATCTGTCCAGTTTATTACCGAGTCCCACAAAGCGCACCCCGGCCACAGACGCTCCCTTCAGCCCTGCGCCTTAGTGCGACTGCAGCTCCACGGGCACGAGTGTGGCTTTAAACCTGCCGCCCACCAGCAGCTCGCCAGCCCCCCGGAGATGCTCAGGGGACCCAAGACTCCCCTTAGTGATGTTCAGGACACCCAAAACCCCCTCAGCAACACCTGGGGCAGCCACAGCCCCCCTGAGTGACATGCAGGGCATGCATGTCGTGCAGACCCACATGCAGGGGGCTGCAGGTGTCTTCTGCTGGGCTGGCTGGTGCCAAGCACCATGTGGAAGTGCCCACTCAGGTTTCCCCTCTTCTCTGGGGGTGGTTTCTGGGTGCAGGGCCAGCCCTGCTGGGGACCCCCTCCTCTGTGCAGGGGCTGTGGCGTTGTCATGGCCAGGCTGGGCCAAGCTGGGTGACACCAGCCTGGGACATGTGTCCCTCTCAGACATCTCATGCACATACAGGGCCACTGCACAGAAGGGGATTTTCTAGGTAGTGCTGGAGGAAGAGCCTCATGGGGCACCCGAGGCAGGAGCGCTGCAGGTCACAGTGCAGCAGCTCAGCCAGGGCGCAGGCAAGGGGTGCTCCTGCCCAGGCAGAGCGGCCATCGGAAGGTGAACAACCTGCCCACGGGGACATGGGAAGCTGCGAGACATGACCCCGAGCAGCAGCTCAGGCTCAGTTCTGTTGGGGAGGTCTCTTAATTAAAGGCTGATACACTGTGACTGGTAATATGTTGGATGGTGGCAAAAACGCAGCTAATGCAAGCCCCTTCAGAAACAGTCCTGCTTTTCCAGAGTGGTTCCCTAGACTTTCACGGAGCACTTTTGCAATTCCTTCGTTTTTGTTTCACCTGGGGCAAAGCAGTGGTGGTGTGCCTGCATGAACTAACAGGAAACTAAACCAGACCGCCCAGTTTCATGTCCCACACTGTTACTAATGGACAAACCCGATACCACTTATTTTCTTCCTCTGGGCTTGGCCTCTAAACAGCTCTGGATTTTGGAAATCCACTATGCAGAATGAGCCAGGAGTGCAGTGTGTCAGTCACTAGAGGGCATCAGGGAAGAAGGATGCTGAAGAGGCCCACTTGCTTCTCTGCTTAATAGTCCAGCATACGGTGGAGAAAGAGTTCTCCAGCCATGCCCTGCTGCTGCTGCTGTTTGCCCACAGGCAGTTCCCCCATGACAGGACATTTCTGCACAGGCACAAGGTCACAGCAATTTAACAGTGGGAAGGAAACATGTCAGTCCCTGCTACATGAATAAACAGCAATGAATGGATGTAAAAACCCTTGAGTGCATCTATCAAGCTGTCTTTGCCCCTCTACTCGTTTGTGTTTCTGACATTTCACAGTCGGTGCAGTGCTTGCCACTTATGGTGCTTCAGCTCCCTTCCTGGGACTTGCTGTCTCAAAGAAATCAAGACAGCTGGGAGGCAAAGTACTACAGCAGACACAAAGCAGGATTGTTAGAAGGAGCTTGTGGGAGAGACCGCTCTGATAAAGGAGCAGCATTTTTACACAGAACAACAGATAAAGTGACTTCTCCTGGTGCTCATATTGTCCACTTCACCATTTCCAGTGTGGCTAGCAAACGGGATTGCATGTGCATCAGGCCCTTCAGCATCTCTTTTCTCCCCTCAGCTGTGGACAATTCCTGGAGGACTGTTTTGCATACCACTGAGTGAGCATGAGGGAATCACAGTCTGCTGGAGACACAGTTCTGCAACACACTAATCTTCTCCAAGTGCCACCACAACCAGCATGCTGGAGCTGGTACAACAGGGTGGTTAGGTGCAATGTCACCGGCACGGGTGGCAGCAGCTCTAGGGACTGTTGTGTTCACTGATAGGAAACAGAGGTCTTAAATATTTCCTAGGTATGTTAATTTTCAAGGATGCAAGGCTTTGGTCTAACAAGCAAAGTAGAGGCAAGACACTTGTAAGACAAAAGACGGCAGGGCTGTGGAGGAGTGTAGCTCTGAGCCTAAATTCAGGAGGAAAGAACACATCAGTGAAACATAGCCCTCTCCAAGCAGCAGGGAACCTGCCAGGAAACCTGCCACTCCAGTGAAATGTGTGATGTTAACATCGTGGTGATTTAACTGGTACTTTTCTGGGGCATGGATGAAATCATTTGATGTGTGAAAGTTGACCCTTACAGGGGAAGGACCCATCATGTTATTTTCAAGGCTAATGGGACAGACCAAAGGGAATTCTGACAGATTTGCTTCAGATGCCAAGCTGTAAGTAGTGTATGGTACCATGCCATCCTGATCTGCAGTTCAGGAGTAATTCCTGGTGAGCATCATATTGAGCAACATTAGATTCAGGCTCCACAGCCCTTCCTAACGTTCATCACTTCAAGTCTTTTCATAGCAATTACTCACACAAAACGTGTTCTCTTCTCCTCTTCCTAATAAATTACTATTATGGTTTTTAAACATTGCCTCCAAGTGCTGAGGTGAAGGTGCAGAGCCCTTTTCACCTCTGAACAAAGAAGGGGAGCTCTCTGTGGTTGGTGTGGCAGCTGCAGATTCCAGCTTCTGTCCTGGTTAATGGACAGCTAGGGTGGTGACCTTCTGCCAGATTTAATATTAAACAGCACATGCAAACACACGAAAGGTGTCTGGAAGCATTGTCTGATAAGGCTATATTCCACTCGGGATGTGTGTAATATCTCAGGGTCAGTTGCATGATATGGGTGTGTCACACATCTGACCAAGCAGAAAACACAGGTCTGAAAGGTTGAACTTCATGTTTAATCAGTTACTAATATTAAGTATTTTGTGATACGGTGACAGGTTTGTCCAGAGATAGGTGAGGAAAGCTTTATGAATGCTTGTCACGCATTCTCATCTGACAAATAAGCAGCCGAGGCAGGTGTGGCCTTGAAAACAGTAAGGTAAAAAAGAATTTCTTAGGGTAGAATTTACTAGTGAGTTTTGTACTCACTTCAATGGGTGCAGGTTTCGAGCCCTGTGGCAGTACATGGGCCCTGGCTTCACCTGATCCCCTTGGGAGCCCTCCAGTTACAAAGCCGATGAGATGGCAGAGTCTGCACTGTCTCTCTCTGATGAAATCTGTAGTCTTATCACTGAGGAATCATGTTCCTACACTGTCTTTCTTTTATTACTAATTTTGATATGAATAGCTCTATATTATCTTTATACAAGACTATAAAGCACCTCAGCAGCTAGCAGAGTCAGTAACACAGTCCCAGCAGCCTCACTTGTACATGTGCTCTAAGAGAAAAAACTTCACAGTGACATTAAGTAACTCTGAGCCACCTCCCGAAACTGCGGAAAGACAGGCTGATTACCTTTCACTCAATGTGTCAGACTGTAGTGTAAGCATGAGCTGTAGCTTCTCTTTAGATAGTCTACTCCAGGTCTGAAGACAGGAACAACTGTGTATTGCCCACTCAGAAATGATCTCACAGATATCTGTGCCCACAACTAAAAAGAAAATAATCATATGGGGTTTTAACAGTAGAGCAGATATCTGTGAGAACAAAACAACTGTAGTTTTTTCATCTCCATTTTGTTGTTGTTGTTTTGTTTTGTTTCTGCATAAGTGCCAGTCATGCTGAGAGTGGTAGCTGCCTCTGACTGCATCCTGTGCAAATGTTCTGGTTTTTCCTGACTCACCTGGGAATAGCCCAGATCTGATACTACGAACGGTCTGCTGAGGTTTCCAGGCCAGACTGCAGGTATGCTCCCTGAATGAGATAACCATATTTTTGCATATGTTTGGTCATACGTGCACCTTCTCAAATGCTACTGGGACTATGCAATGGTCTTCACTAGCTGCTAGGATGCTTTTAAGTCTTGTATAAATACAGTACTGAGTTAATTAGGATAAAATTAGTGATAAAGGAAAGAACAAGATCCCAGGAGTGTGATTCCTGAATGATGAGATACTTACCCACCCCAAGTTACAGCCAGCTAAAAAAGCTGTCCCTGTGACATTCTGACCTGGACAGCTCTTACAGGCAGCCTTGGTGTTTACTAATTAGTGATGAGTCTTGGTAGGAAAACAATAGCATAAAGCTTATGCTTTTAGCTGGAAACTTTCTGTAACGTATGCTCTTCTGTGTCCCTCTGCCAAGGAGAATGATTGCGACCGCATGGGTTCATGCTCTTGTCAAAGCACTGGCAGAGCCCTCCCACAGGATGATGCCTGGGATGCTGGCCAAGCGCAGGCAGCCCAGCCGAACTGACGGAGTTCCTTCAGCATCCCCTAGAGTCTGGCAGACCTCATCTGTGGGGTTACTGGGCTCAGAAGCGACAGCTGTCCTGGCAAGCAAAACTGTGCCAGGAAGCAAATGGGAGAAGTGGCATGCCTGTCACCAGTGCTGCTCCACACGTTAGCGCAGCTCCTGGAAAACTGTGGCCTGCGCTGCCCAGCGGGCCCAGCCGGGCAGACAGCATGTGCCAGGGACCGATGCCGCTATGTCACATAATGAAGGCGGCCTCAGCCTTAGTTCCCTCCATAGCATCAATTACATGCCCACATATTATCCCGTGAAAGCTCGCTCTGATGGGTTCAGTATGCCTTTGCGTTATTGTGGGTATTTTGAACTGAAGGAAAACATACCAAGGCAGTACCCATCTGCAGGCCACTGGGGGAGAAGAATTCGCAACCAGCTGTGCCTCGCTGACATGCCATGCTGGCATACATCACGCTTTGCCAGCTCTGCCAGACTCTGCCATCGCCGCGAGCCTCTGGCAGGTGGAGATGCTATACTTCATTCAAATGTCACTGCTACTGACGCAGTTGGTTTGGGGCGGCTCCCAATGAGGTGCTGTGCTGCAGCTCGCTTACGACTTGTTCAACTAAAAGAAAAAAAACATGGAAGTTGTGGCTCGTCCTGGCCCTGCCCTCCCCACGAAGCCCTCTGGCTTTCCCAGGCGCAGGGAGAGGGTGGAGACTCCTCAGGGTGACAGAGCACGGGAAACCCAGCTCCCGGCTCGCTGCCGTTTCGCAGCAGACGTGATGACACGGGTGGGACTGCCCTGCCCTGCAAGCTGAGCGAGCCGTCGGGGCTACGTTTCTACACACCACGCTCTTCATTTCCCTGGCTTCTGCTTCCCTTCCACCACCTCTGCCACCTCCTCAGCAGTCCTGCAGCGCTGACCCAGTGAGTTGGTAAGTGAGTCGGTAGCAGCAGTTCAGCCCTTCTATTGAGATAGATTTAATTTGGTGTAGTGGCTTGCTTCCTTGTCCATGAATTGCTTGCTCTGTCATCACTACAGAATTAGATTCAGCATCTTTTTTCCTCCAACAGCCAAGGAAAACACAGCGAAATGTTTGCCTACCTTTTCCCAGCTTTTCAAGGGATTTTATTGAGAAATTTGGCAAGAAATTCATGAAAATATGTTTTATAAATGGGGGACAAAAGTTTCAAGGCTTAAAGTAAAACCAGTAAAAAAGTGAAAAGTTAGAATATTTCACAGGAACTACCATCCTCGGAGTTTGCCCATGCATGTTAATACACTGCAGGTAATAGGCATGCAAATGCCTGCACACACAGAGCACTGCTTACTCCGTCCCCAATTAACACACAGGGCTCTTTTCACAGAAGGTAGGTTACAAATCCCTAGTAAGTCGGCTGGCAATTAACTTACAGATTGCCTGAATCGCATTATCCTTATTTACTCAAATGGTTTTAATTTCCTACGTGTGTTCCTGAGAAAGAGGAATGTATGGTCCTGGGTTGGCAGTACTAGGCTGCACTCTTTGCATGCCCACATCCGTTCTCCGGCCAGTCTACATCCCTGTAAATGCACGCGACTAAAGAGGACAAAAAAGGTATACACAGAACTTCTGTGAATTTATACATATCCAAAGTCTAAAATGCACATTTGTAATACCTACTATACTGTTTCAGCTTGCAGGTTGCAAGACTAAACTTTGTACCCATTAAAAATAAGAGAAATAATAGCTCACTTAAATGTGGTTTCTCTGGCAGGTTCAAGTATTCAGAAAAAAAGAAAATGGGCTATTTTTTAAAGGGTTTGAGCCAGCTTCCTTTAAAAAACTCTGCTGAAAGCTGCTTGTGTCTCTAAAACTCTTCCTCCTTAAGTAATTTCAATGCTTATTCTCTATAGAAATAAAATACTTTGAATAGCTGCCTGGATTTTAAAAAATCAATTGAAATGCCCTTCTGAATTTTGCCATTCGTAATTTTACTACCACTCCTATAGTATTGTTTCTTCTATTTGAACTGCAAATCCCTCTGGTGCCAAAAGCTTTTCAGGAAGACTAGCAGGAATGAATGTTACTTAGCTTTTTATAGAGACAATGTATATTAAGGCATACAAATAGGTTTACTGAAATTGCTTGAAAGACCCCAGGTACGGTATTGCTGTGGCTCAACTAGGTTTAAGTCAATGGCACTTTGTAGTACATTTTGTTGTCATTTTATGTTTTTGTTTAGTGCCCCTATGTAGGGAAAATGAGACTTTGTCCTTTACAAGTCTCAGAAGAATACACAGGAAAGGGACCATACTGAGAGTTTCATTTTCTGTGCATCGAAACAGTGGGCAGAGAGATTTCATGGTAGTTTTTAAGAAAGTAGTTTCATTTTGCCATTAATAAAAGGTTAAATCTCAAGATCCAGTACTTTGCCTCCTGACAAAATTTTCTGAGACTAAGTATCTCTGAAGAAAAGCTTTTTCTATTAGGCTTGAGCTGAAGTTGATGCTGCAATCAGTGGCAATAAAAATATTTTAGAAAGATTCGGGAAAACAAATGAAATTTGTAAAATTCCCAAAGAGTTCATAAATTTTATATTTAGCTGATGCAAAAATAATGTAATATACCCAGAGCTGATATGATGAGGATATGAAACACTTTATTATATTAACAAATATTTCTGACTACAGCAGGCAGCACATATTCTTATTGAATCTCCTGCTCATTTCTGATCTAAAGTAGATATTTGTAAGCCACTGGAAATGAATTCTAGGAGACTTCATGTAAAGAATTTTAGTTTACATAGAAATTCATTTGATTAACATTCATCATGGTTATTTCTTTGTCCTGCACATGCTCTGACTTAAAATGTTTCATGGCTGTATGTCACATTAAATGCAACAAATAATTTTTAAAACAAGGCCTAAAGCAATATTAAAAAAAATCCATTCCTAAGGAGCAATTGCAAACAGCTGACAATTATATTAGCTGTAAAGGAGCATGCCCCTGTGTTCCTATGGTGAAGTTTATTGCTAGATGAGAAGTTGAAAGGTTGGTTTGTAAAATACCAAACTGTTTTATCTCACTGCGAGTACTTACCCCACAGTGAAAAAAAGGTCTCCAAAAAAGAAAAGCAAATCAAAAGCCTAACGCTAGCACACAGGTGTTACTTCCTCTGTTAGCACTTCATCTTCTCTCCGCACACTGTTAGCCAAGATCCAAATCTCCAGTCTCAGAGGTTTCCACGAGTTGCTCAGGCAAAGCCACGGCAGCCCCGGTCTCATGTTGGTGACAGTCTCACTCAGAGGAAGAAGCTGGGTTACGATACTTCCCAAGGCCCCTTGTCACCAGCATGTCCAGAACTCTGTCACTTTGTCATCCCAAGGAGCTGCTGTGATGGAGTCCTTGCAATGGTTACGCTCCTTTGAGAAGAGAGACGGCTAACACAGATTTCGTAGAGCAACTGATAAATAACCATTCAAGTTTTAAGCGAATGGGTATTCTGCAATTTCTTTCTGCAATAAATTCTAGTAGCTCTGGACGTATAAAACGCTATTTTCACTATTAACCTAGCATCTGAAATAGAATTTTTTTACTTTGATAAATGGTGTATGCCCATAAATACACCTTTCCCTGATGGGGCGGCCATCAGAAGGAAGAGCACGCAGACAAATCAGTCCCTTCCACCTACAGCATCCCACCCTGTCACTGAAGTAGCACAAGTGCACTGCAGCCATGAAGGGCCATGCCGATTCACACCAGAGGTCCAGCTAGACCACAATCCAGTCTCTACCCATAGCTGCCAGTAAGCAATGCCTTCACAAGGGACAATATCAAAGAACACTATTTTTCTCTGGCAGATTTGGGCAATCAGCGGGCTCGGGCCTTCCTGAACTGGAGGTTTCCTGTTGACAGCTGTATTAAATAGCCATTGAGGGACTGTCTGCTATGGCTATGTCTAATTCTTCTCATAGCTGATTTATTTATCTAGCTTGTGCAATGTTCTTTGCAAAGATGTGTACAATCTAATCATAACTCGATTGGTAAATTAAATTTACTTCAAAGTACTGTCTGTTCTTAAGAACAACGCTGTGAAAGTAGTGTGATCCTGTATTTATGAAATTAGTTTCTGATCCTGTGCTTATTGTCTGTCAGTCAAGTTCAGTCTGGAAGATTGAATCTGTTTCATTCCTAAATGAAAAGTTTGTTTTCTAAAGAGCATTTCTGAAATTTCAGTGCGAGTGCTGGTCTTTGGAAAAAAAAAAACAACAAACCCAAATGAAACAAAGAAGAATTTAGCTATTCTGTTTATAAAGCCTGAGGTCAGACTCCACCTCACTCTCCCCCATTTGCTCATAACATTACATGAGTAATACTGAAACATTTAGCTGAGAAAAAAATCTGATCAAGTAAAATACTGATCTAGATAACTTATAGATGCAGTGTCAAGGTCAGAGTCACGCTGTCTTCTGAAGAATTCTGCACTCACATCATGCTACTGGTTATCGAACAGTTCAAGGGATTTTGTAATGTCTATCTATCTGTGGTGTTGACTCTGCGGTTGAGTGTTTGGTACCTTGCTCGGCATGCTAGCAAACATCTGCTCGGCGTATAGTGAGACTTAAGTGAAAAGTTCCCACTGCGGTTCTGAATGCACATCTCTACCGAATCATCCTTTCAAATGGCAATGATTGATGTCCAGCCATTAGCCCAGAAACTGCTATATAGATAGCCCTATAAAATTAGCTGCCCTCCTGCAGGTAGGTAAGTCTTGTCTGGCACAAGCAGAGAAGAGTGTAGGCAGTTTATCAATAAAAGGTCTCCAGACTTTAAATGTTGCACATTTAATTGACGTTCAGCTTACTCAAAATCCATTTTAGCTTACGTTAAGGCTAGTCCCATTATAATTATATTTGGAACACAGTTTCTTTTCACTGTAGGAAAATTGGTCCAAGATTACTGATTACTAAAACATGAAGACCTTATATTTGTGCCAGCACAGAAGAATGCAGTTTTGTCCGAAGAGGCAACCTTGGGCTAGATTTGGGATAGCATCGTTGGGAGACAGATGAACCAGCCTTTTATGTGCAGATAGGCCTGTTGCTGAAAGTAGGGCTTCCAGTGGTTTTACTGCGCTGATAGCTACAAAGGAGAGTTCAGCTGTCTGTTAAGCAACCTTAGCAAAACGACAAGATAAACGCTTGGTTTTTTTATGTGACCATATGACTGCATTAGATTAAACGGCTTTTTTGGCAAGCCTCATTTTATTAACTGCTCTCAAATTCACTCAGCCTGTCTGAAACAGTCTCATAATTTGCCTTCTTCCTTGCTGCAAGCAGTATAACTGTGCTAAGGTATGGGACTGATCATCCCAGAGCTCCTAGCTGCTCATCTCCCCTCTCGGTTCCCATGAACTACTGCATTACTAACATTTCCCCTAGTGACAATTAAAGTAATTCTACTCTGATGAGTCAACATGATATATAAAGAGAGGTCAGATCCTGCCTCCCATCTAAACGACCTTGTGCCTCTTAGGAAGCACAAAGGGGACAAAGATCTGCATGCACAAGGACAGCTGGGGATGCCCCCACGGTGCAGGTGGATGGCTCACAGGCAGAAGCCTGGCTGACAAAGGGGGTGAGAAAACTTTAACTATTCCAGAACTGCCTTCTAGTTTTTACACGGGAATCAAATCCAGGGAAGATAATTACTTGTCAGCGGTGTCAGTTTCCATGGTTCTATACCCTTGGCAGAACTATTTGGATTAAAAAAAAAACACCAACAATTTTTAGATTTTGTTATCATTGCGCAGGAGCACTAGAGGTAAGAGGAGTATTTACTTTCAAACCACCCCTTTGAAAGACTATCTAATGGGCAAACTCTTAAGTACATTCAAAACTGGAAAGAAGTCCGATGAAGTGGACAGGTAGAAGGCCAGGTGCTGCCAGACCTCGATACTTTTGAGCCAATCTTTCGGTGAGTCACCTGTTGTACCTGTGGTTTCCAACAAGTTTGCCATTTATGTACAGACCTCTCTGCCAGGGGCAGCCCTCCAGAAAGAGCATAATGCCATGCTAGTGCCCGCTGTGATACGTACTTCCTTGTACCGGGAGAACAGATGCAGTTGGTGCCTGTGGCCAGGTGCTCCCGCGGGGGGAGCTGCCAGGGGGACCTCTGTGAGAAAGGACCTGGGGTTGCCCCATGCCAGACACAGCCACCTCCATCTGGCACCAGTGGACCCGCCACTGGCAAAAGCTGAGTGTGTCAGCTATGCTGGTAGCGCCTCTGAAAACTTATTTAAGAAAGGGTAAAATACGCTGTGCAGCACCTGTGAGAGAGGCGTGAGAAAATGTGGCAGAAACAGCCCTGCAGACACTAAGGCCAGTGAAGAAGGAGGGGGAGGAGGTGCTCCACGTGCCAGAGCAAAGATTCACCTGAGAGGGCAGCTGGGTGGGAATCTGGTGGCCAGCCAAGGCAACCCACCACAACAGACCATCAGGGTGGAGGGAGACTCTTCTATCTCCTTAACACCACATGTGGTGTGAAGCAATATGGCTGACCCAGCTCCCCATCAGCTCCGTGTCACCTCATGGTCTGAGCCCACAGGACCCAAACTTTCTATCTGAAAGAGAGAGACCGAGATGGACATCTGCAAGGCCCACAGTGGGTCCAGTGCCAAACAATGGACCCAAGAGACACATCTTTCCTCTTCACACCTAATCAAATCTTCCCCCTCTCTGTTTTTTCATTTATAGAGGGAAAATGGCAGAAGGCCAGCCACACCTAAGTATTCAGATGTCGGACTCGAATACAAATGGCATCCCCAGCAGAAAGCAGTCCTCTCCAGACTTAGCTGGCAGGGGAGGAAGCATACTAACTTTCCACAACATCTGCTACCATGTGAAGATGAAGACTGGGTTCCTGTGTTGTCAAAAAACAGTTGATAAAGAAGTTTTGAGAGATGTCAAGTATGTATTTAAACACCTCTTTAGAGTATTTGTATATTTTATTTACATAACTCTGTCTGGACAGCTGGGTCCACTCTTGTCACTGAGCCACTAAGCACAATATACAGAATTTGATCAAGATTTAGAAAAATTATATGTATGTATGGTTTGCTATCAGCTGTGCTTAAGCTTCCTGCTAGGCCCCAGTGGTCCTCAGCCGTTAGAGCTGAGCCGGTACAACAAAGAGCTCACGCTGCTGGGTGCCATCTCCCCTGGCCCCAGGGAGGGACAGCCTTCCTGGCCGCTATCAGCATCAGGGCACATGAGCCAGCTGTGGTCGTTTTACACTACCTGGCAATTCTCCCACTGCGCCGTGGTGTTTAACTGAGATATCGACAGCCTGTCCTCAATGCTTATGTCTCGCTCCCTAAGGTGGCCTTTGGGAAGGTTAATGTCGGAGGTTTTAACTTAAAACGCTTAAGACAGTAATAAAAACGAGGGTTAGGTTAACTTTGAAGAGATGTAAAGTTCTATTTTTTTCTGTGTTTTTTTTTGCAACATTGAGCACTACTGCAGTAAAGAAATCATGTTGTTATGGCCTTTGTTCAATAATCTATGCATAAAGTTTACCCATTCACAGTTCAGTAGTTAAGCTGAGTGGCAAGTACTCATACAATATGCCATTCCAAGTCACCCGTGACTTTCAGCTCCGTAACTCCAATTTCTGTCATAAATATTCGCCCTTTTGTGTAGCTCTGTCTGTCCTGCTCTTTGCCCATGCAGTTTCCGCACCTCCTAAACATGAGCTCTTAAAATCTTTCCAACTCTTCCTCAAGAGCCATACGCTATAGTGACGGAGTTGACTGACATTGATAATTTGCAGCGATGTGAGCAGAAGGCCCCTCTTGTGGCTTACTTAAAAGACCAACGTTTAACACACATTACGCTTTCCCCTTTTAGAAAATGCAACGTCTGCATTTGTTTTGTTACATATGGGGATACTGTGTTAAAATCACATATAATGTAACACAACATGTATAATGTGTATGCTTTTTAATCTGTGGTACCATACATTTCCACAATAACAACTTGAAGGAAACAAATATGCACCAGGAAAATCAAAACCAAGCCTCCTAGGTTGCATGGCATTAGACCCTAAGAACACCTGTACCGGGCCAGACCCACAGCCAAATGCTCACATTGCTGATACCTGGATTGCTGATAACAACCAGTACCAGAGTGCAGTTCAAGATAAACCTGGTATCAAAACATACATACAGGCATTTGTATGTGCAGCGTGATTCTTGTGTAACCAAAGCTTGTTGAGCGTAGATTTTAGGGGCTATTCAGGAAAAATAGCAGCAACACCTTCACGTGTTCCAGCAAAAAGAAAAAAAAAAGGCAGCAGTATTTCCATATACTGTATAATTTTTATAAGGTCTTTTCCCCAAATACTTAAAAAACATTTCTATCTGGCTTTTGAGTTTCACATGGCTTAAAATCAGATACAGAGAAACTATCAACTGCAGTTTCTGTAAGTACAGACAAATCTCTAGTATGTTCTGTCTACAGGGACCATTATTCACTCTGCTAGGAGAATAATACCCTTAGAACTGAATGTGGTTAAAGCAGGTGTGTGCTTCACTTCTAGAGATCCATGGGGAAAAGCATGCATACAGGTTTTGCTACATTTTACTCAAGTTTCTGTGGTGTCTTCATTATATGAAGATTAGTTCTTCTTGAATTAGGAACAAAAATTAAGGTGGAGTTTGATCATAAATATTGTTTGTGATCAGGCAGCTTCATTAATTCCGAAATTAATGGGATGCAGAAAGTCATTCTACAGATCATTTACACTAGCCTACCAGATGAAACAGTAAGAGAGATAAAAACACCCTATGTATTTTGTAAAACCTATCTATCTGTTTTGTCTTACAGTGGCATCATGAGACCAGGGCTGAACGCAATTTTGGGACCCACCGGCAGTGGTAAATCTTCGTAAGTGCTCTCTTTGCCCTACGCAGAAATTACACCAAGGAGAAAATGAACCTGCACATATTTAGCAATAATGGCCAATACTTTCAGGGAAGGATTTTGTTTTCATTTAGGTCTGTGCAAATCTCACTGGTTTCTGAGAAATACCTGAACTCAAAAAAAGACAATCAGCTTACCTGACAAAGATGTAATTCAATTTTAGTCCACGCTTTACGTATCACTCTAGGTTAAGCTCATATTATTGAATGAATGGACACAAATGCACTATGAAATTGCACAGATCTCATTTCCTTAGGAAACCAGGACAAAAGAAACTCAGTCCTTGAAAGTTGCTGGGGGTTTTCTAAATGGTAAATGTTTAACATGGGATGATTTTTTGCAGCTGTTCGTTCCATGAACTGGGTTTGTGGTTCAGAGAGCTTACCTCCTGCATGCTCATCTGACAAAGTAACCAATTTTTCTCCTAGTCTACTGGACATTTTGGCTGCAAGGAAGGATCCCCATGGGCTTTCTGGTGACATTTTGATCAATGGAGCTCCTCAGCCTGCCAACTTTAAATGTACCTCTGGATATGTAGTGCAGGTAAGTAACTTTTATCTCTGTGGGGTTTATTGTCCCCTTCTGACTGCAGTTCTAAGAAGTTGCTGCAGTGTTGGAAGTACCTTGCCTTGATCCAGGAATCGAGGCTGGTGCAGTAGCAACTCTCCACACGTCCACCCTTGCTGGGAAAGAGACTCTGCTTTGTGTTTGAGTCTCTCTTCTTAATGCTCTACAGTCAATTGGAGTGGATGCTTTGGATCCCCTCCTTGTTCTCCATTTGGGGGAACAGCCGTTGGCTACCAATATGCATGGAGTATTTTCCAAGTATGATGCTTTCTGGTAATGTACAGCTTGTACCTCCGCTTGGCCAGGGACAATGTCACTAACTCCCGTTCTGAGAAAACCTTTGTCCTGCCAGGGTGCGCTGGGGAGAAAGACATGTGAAGGACAAAAGAAGGAAAACCGCATCCCTCTTTTAATTTCTTTCCCCTCCCCACTACCCGTGCTCAGCAGCATGCTTGCAGTTTATCAAGACCTGAAGAGGTGCACCTATGAAAACCCCTTATAAAAGTACGGTCAGCATGTTACAGAAAGGTAGTCTCTCAAAACACACATAACTTTCTGAATTTCCTATATCTGACAGATTCTTTTTGCAAGAGACAAGCAGCTAATATCTAAAAAACCTACCCTCCTTTCTCCTTTGCTGCAACAAGCTCGGGAAACCTTCACCCTACTCCACAAGGACTCAACCTCTCTTTTCCTTCCTTCTCTTCTCCCTGCTCTTACCTGCGGTGGGCTGAGGCTGCATTAACAAACGCACAGTGATAGTGACCTGAGCTGTAGCTGCTTCTTAGATCCCTTTAGCCCTTCAGTATGTCATTCAGCACCTCCAAAAAACTGAATAAGATAAGAATACTCGAGGAATAGTTTTGAATATGTTGTTATTTATGCATTTTGATATAATGCATGATGGAGGATGTTCCTATATTGCGTTGCTTTATGAATAAAGGCAAATACAATTACATGCATGAAATCAACTCTCCACTATGACACAGGCATTGAAGATGCACCTTATCGCATGTTCTGGCAGTTGCTACTGTCCCTCTGCATGCAAGGACAACATAAACCACAGGTAGATGCAGTTCTCAGAGGAAAAAATAGAAATTGCTAAGCAACCACCAAGTGACTATTTTTTTTTTTAATGAAGGATGATGTGGTGATGGGAACCCTGACTGTAAGAGAAAATTTGAAGTTCTCAGCAGCACTCCGTTTGCCAAAGTCAGTGAAGGAACAGGAAAAAAATGAACGAGTGAATCAGATCATCAAGGAACTGGGTTTGAGCAAAGTGGCAGATTCCAAGGTAAGGCATGTAAATATGGTGCTTAAATCATGAACAATTATTAAATGATTTATTTAATTAACCAAATGGCTCAGCATGGCACATTAAAAAAAAGTAAAATTAAATAGACTATTTCAGTAATACAATAATTAATAACATTTCTGTATGGCCATCTGTACAGACTCTGCTCTGATAGTGCCATGTGCTATTACATTGTGGGGAAGGGGAAAAGTAGTCTGTGGCTGCAGAAAAAGAGACCACCTTAAGTAATACTAACATTAAGAAATGGCCTACATGTGAGGTAACATCTACATCGGTACCTGAGAGTAGGGTCAAAATTTCTTACAACTCTTCCCAAATGCTGCCATGTCGGTAGGATGCTGTTCACTCAAGTATTTGTTATCAGGCCAAGCGAGGCAAGTTTCTTGTTTTGTGGCAGGTTGGCACCCAGTTCACTCGTGGAGTGTCTGGAGGAGAGCGGAAAAGGACCAACATTGGGATGGAGCTCATCACGGATCCTGCCATCTTGTTTTTGGATGAGCCAACTACGGGACTCGATGCCAGTACTGCTAACGCTGTCCTGCTGCTACTGAAAAGGTGATGGCCTTGGAAACAGCTTCCTGTTTTCACCGCTCAACTCTGCTACATTTCAGTTGTATTTGACTTAAATTACAGTTAGAATGAGCAAACAGGGAAATCAGACATGTAATTGTTTACCAGCGAGCTAGGGCTGCAAAAGGGGGTAGGAAAAAGGCTGTATGAATTCTCTCACTCCAAAGCAGCTGCTCACAGCAGTACACAAAGCGCCTTGCACAAAACGTGTGCATGCCGGGACTGCAATTTGTCCAGGAGAGCTGTCACAGACGGTTTCATTTATTTTCATGTCTGCCTAGGCCAGAAAAATGATAAAAATGCCTGTTGTACAGTCTGTTAAGGTGATTGATTTTAATAGGGACAGTAGTTAGAACACAGCTAGCTGTTGCCCCATCACAAAATCTCAGGCCTATCTTTGGGAAAACAAGCACAACACACTCTCTATTTGCAAATTTTACATCATTTTGCATTGACTACAAGCAAAGAGGACTCAAACACCTCTCTCCAGAGCTTTCTGTTTTCATCAAAATCTTCCCAGGACTTTGCCCTCCAACAACATTCCCAGCAAGAGGGAACTTTCTTTTCTCACACAGACACTATAAATATGACCTAAATATTTTCTTTTTTTTTCCTTCCCCTTCCCCTCTCTGGCATGCCAAGTTAATGACACTTAACCAAGGCTTAACTGAACTTGCAAATTCTCTTATCTAAATGCTGAATCAACTTGCAAAGCTAACACCTCTGTCGTTCTTCACTTCACATTCAGGATGGCAAAACAAGGAAAAACAATAATCTTCTCCATCCACCAGCCTCGGTACTCCATATTCCGACTGTTCAACAACCTTACGCTGCTGGCTGCTGGGAGAGTGCTGTACCACGGGCCCGCTCAGCACGCCATCGAGTACTTCAAGTCTATTGGTGAGCACAACTCACAGCAGGGCCAACTGCAGCAACATCTTTAGTTTGCACTAACCTGAATAAAATGCCAATAGTGCTTGATCAGAATTGGACATAGTGTGTATTAGCAAGCCCGGGATTTTAACAGGCTCAGCATTTCTCTTGGTGTTTCACCTCTTGACCCATATGTGGGTTTGGGTGATAGGGCTGACCGCTAATCAACTGTTTCTGGGCACATTGTAATTAGACAAAGCCCAGGCTAGGGTTGAGAAGGGCACATTGCCAGCTGTCACCTTGCTTTCACTGACAGAGCTGTCCGGCAGTGCCGTTCATCTCTTGGGTAAGCACAGACCTTTTGAAGCCTGCAATGCTTATGGTGCGGGCTGCTCAACGAGCACAATGGTGTGGCTGTGTTCATGACGGCCATACACACCCTTCTGCCAGTCACACAACCACCGCTTAGGGCTTGTAATGCTGTCACTGCAGGCTACGAGTGTGAGCCGTACAACAACCCTGCCGACTTTTTCCTGGACATCATTAATGGAGACTCCACTGCAGTGGCAATGAGCAAGGTGGATGAAATTAATACAGGTATGAAACCCAGAGCTGAGTGAAACTATCATAACACATATTTTGCCAGAGGTGTCCAACACAAAACAGAAAAATCACTTACAAGTGTCAAACAACCAATAATTGTGTTGTACAAGCGTATGGTTATTTGCATGCATGAGAGTATTACATACTGCTGATCCATGTTGCTTTAAAGGAAAAAACCCTCACATCATTCCTAAATCCTTTCTGTTTATATGTGGAAAATAATTAGCATAACCTGAAATAAGTACCAAATTCACATACAGCCCTACTATATAAAATATTCCTGTCTATGTAAGAATAGTTTGCCTCTCATAAACAGGTATTTAGTAATTTATCATTGGTAGCCATCTCTTTATAAACTGACCTGTATACTTTTGTGTCACACTCAAATTACGATATGTCAAAGGTGAGAGAATACTTTCCTGTGTTGAAGTTATAATGTCTGGGAATATAAGAAACTGTTTTGTTACTTCCTCTCAACACAGAGAAAGAGCTTCTTTCATCTTTGAGGCAAACCAACTTAAGTCCTGCAGAAGCAGAGATGATGAACCAGGACAATTGTTCCAGTTAGGGACATAATTTGATGCAGTTATGACTTGTATGTTTTATCTAATGGAATGGTTCATCTGTTATGAAATTACTGTTTTCCTTCCTCTGAGTAGGGCAGGAAGAGGGGGTAGAAATAGGGGACCAGTGTTCTCCTGATGCATCCCTGATGTTGTGGTAAGGCAGAAATAATCCCCAAACTAACAAATCAAATTTCACCTACATTCAGTAGCATGCTTTTTCATCCTGTTGCTACTAATTAATAGCACACTCTCTTTTCACGTGAATAAAAAGGGAAATGAAATAATGCTATGTGCCCAAACACAAAGTTTTACTATATCTTTACCAAAGAAGCAACTAGCATTTTACAAGAATGCTGACTGTGTTCAGGGTCTGACTAATATTATAGCTGGCAACACACATTATTTGTCATTGGAAGAGCACAGACTGGACTACAGTTGAGAAAAAAAGGAGCTCCAGCTGAAATTTCTTTATGATAAAGACTCAAAAGTTTGACTGAGTAGACACATGCAGGATTACCTGAATCTAAAAGTCTGGGAGGTGTAGGATTATCTCATCAGATCCGTGAAACAGATTTACAGAAACCTGGGGCGGGGGGTAATAACTTTTTGATTAAAAGTCAGATTGCTGCCAGTTTGAAACTTCAGCAGCAGCCAAGGGTTTACCTAACCAGTCTGCTGTGAAGCCGCTGCCTGTGGGACAGGTTGCACAAACACAGAGGTTTGGTCTTATTCATACCAAGTCTTTTGAATTGCATGCTATGAGACTTGAGTGCAATGAATCACTGGAACTAAATGTGCATATTAATTCTTCTGGATCGTTAGTAACTCTCCCACCCCAACATAACTTTCCTGCCTTAACTCCTGAACAATCTTCCCGTCCCTTACAGAAACTGTATTTCTTTTTAATCTTTTCAACAGACAGCATTGCAGAACGCACTGAATATGATAAAACCTTGGCTGAGAACTTAGCAGAAAAATACTCCAATTCTGCCTACTATCAAGAAACAAAAGCAGTATTAGAGAACATTTCTTTGGGAAATAAAAAGAAAACAAAAGCAGTTTTCCGACAAATCACATATGCCAATTCCTTCCTTCATCAGCTGAAATGGGTGTCCAAGCGCACATTTAAAAATCTGGTAGGAAACCCTCAAGCTTCCATAGCTCAGGTAACATTGTTTTTATCTATCCTTTTGTTGTATATGTTGAATTTATTCCACTCTTGTAGTAGATAAGTGATTGGGATGGTTTTGCCTCTTGATATTTTGACTGCAGTAAGCATCTGAAAGAAGAGCATTCAAGGTCTGGAAATTGGATTCACTAGAAGGTGTCCTGAATGCTCCCAAATGAGCAGCATGAGGGACTGTTCAGTAATTAATTTTGGACTACTGAAAGACATTGGGAGGCAAGATCTTTTCCAGCAGGGTATTCTGCTGCTCCCAGCCAGGAGCAGATTATCTCCCGAGTAGTTTCACACATTTGCTCAAGAACATTCTTCAGACTTGACTCTAATTGTCCACTGTGGGGTCTGGCCTCAAATCTTCTCCCCTGCCAGGGCAAGTTAACGGACTACACTTGCATACTTAATTAAACTTCAGCAAACAATGAAGTGCTGGCTGTTGGCTCAAGTGTAGAAATATTTTTACAGTCTCATAATGGGTGTCATTTGGTCATTTGACTGTTCATAATGGTGATGATGTCTTCTGGAGAAGATGTGATGAAGACTACGATAGGGTCTAACACCTGCCACGGAAGATGAGCATGTTCTACATGACTGGCCCTGTCAGTGCTGCTTTTTCAGAAGAATCAACACCTTTGGTGTTGATTTCTTCAAAGCTGCATATTGCCTTCAAAAATAAAGAATGCCTGGCTGACCTCTGCAGAATGACTAATCCTCAGGAATCCCCTAATTTACAAGCCAAATTCTGCAGTCCCAGCACCAGCAAAACTCCCACTGCAATTCTCAGCAATTCTAGAGGAGCCAATAGAAAAAATGGTCCTGAGCTAGAGGTATAAATTATCTTCATCATGGTTTATGTAATGAGTGAACAAACGGCCAGTGTGGAGGGGAAATGAGTCCAGAATCCCTGAGGTTAAAAGGCTTTGAGTATGTGTGTGTCTGTATGTTGATACTATGGAGATCCTTAGTAATTGCTTTGTAAAAGCTTGACCTTGTGACAAGAATTAAGACTCTCAAGGATCTCGTAATACCGCAAGGTTAATGGTCCTGACTTGTTTCTCACAATGTTTTCTATCTCCCCACCCTCATTAGGGATGGATTTTACAAGCATTCTTTTAGGGGTACATGGTTCATTAAGCCTTTTTTCATTAATCTGCTCCAAATTGGTCTTGATATGATCCCTGCTTTCCACTGCAATTGGCTTAGGAGCTGAATTATCCCTGACATTTGTTCCTTTCGGTAGGATCTTAGTGATAAGGTACCATGGATCAAGGGGTTTATAGTGTTAAGACTCATGAATTGCTCAGGCTTAAAAATGACAGAACTGCCTGATACCATCAGTTTTGTCGAGATTTTTGTCATTTGTATTTAGCAGTAAAAAAGCGTGATGTACACACTTCAGTCTTTTAAATTATATCCTTGAGGCAGCTGGTATCTTTGCTATTTAAATTGTGTTACAGACTTCCAATATCGGTACACTTATAACCTGGTCTTGCTCATGTTAAAAACAATCCCATGAATAAGGTGTGTGATAGAGCCCAGCAATTACACACTGTGGTGCATGAAAATGAACTGTCATCCCCAACCAAGCAGTTAGGAAAGACTGCTTTCCATTATTGTTTGCCAAGTTCAAAGTAGCATTGAGACGGCTCCAGAGAAGCCCGCACAGAAGCCTGTGCCACACTGTGGCCAGCCCTAGAGCTGAAGTTACCCTTGTCACTGACAGCAGATGAGGAGTCATCGACTGTCCCAAGGAGCAAGAATGGTGAAGAGTATCAGCCAAGAGAAAGGAGCGATGTTGCAATACATCACCAATTGACTTAATCACGACATCCAAGAATGGCTGAAACAGTGGTGGGGGAAAGGAGCTTGGCTGAGGTGCACGTGATGCTGCAATTCCTCTGGGGAAAGGTGTTACTCCCTCTTTCTAACCTGCCCCACCAAGCCCCTGCTATCATCCTCCTCCCATCACCAGTGCTGGCACCCTCCCAGCAGTCCCATAGCAGTTCCCTCAGGTCAAGGATCTGGCCTGGTAGGAGGTCAGGGAAAAGCTGTGATACTGCTACAGGAATGTGCCTCCTGCCAGCGCCACCACAGAAGACTGAGCAGCAGCTGAAGCTCCTTTAATGTCCCTCCTTTCTAGCCATCCCAGTGCCTTGCCCACATAAGGCAGCAGTGGTTGGCCACTGCCGAGGGCAGGTGGCACTGGGGAGTTGTTGTGTCTCACAGACACCTCTCGAAGGCACAAGACTCAAAGTACTGCTGTGCTGCAGGTTGCTAACCGCCCCATTGACTCCCTTCCCAGCTTGGATAGCTTTTCTCCTTTCTGAAAACGCGTCCTGTCAATCTACACTCACCCACTACATATTTCAAAAAAACTACTGAGGCTTTGAAAGCAATGAGAATAATACTTTTCCTCTTCTTTTCTTTTTCACATTTAGCTGTGTGTTACGGCTTTCCTGGGACTGGTTGTAGGTGCCATTTTCTTCGGACTTAAAGAGAACTCTGCTGGATTACAGAACAGGTTAGTCAGTTTAGGTAATGGATATCCAAAAATTTGATAGAGCTCCCTCATCATTGCAATAGGATAACGAACAGCTTGGAGGCTGAGAAGGAACCCATGAGCTCTCTATGAAATATATCTACCTCTTTAAAGTAAATGCTTCCCTTCACATCAGTAGGTAAGGCCAAACCTACATTAGTGACTTCGAAGTGAGGATGTTCTTCTGCCTCTAGGAAGGTCCCTGCAGAACTGAGAGGGGGATGCAGTTCTGCCCTGCCATGCTGTAACCTGGACAAGCAGTCCAAGTGAAGTGAGTAACGCTGCTTCGGTAGGATGACATTTTTTCAGTGCCAGTCAGGTTGCTGAAAACACTCAACAGCAGACATCATATTGAAAAGGCTTAATTCAGCATGGCAGCATTTTAACTCCTTTTCTGCAAAGATTTCCCAAGATAAAAAGATTAAACATTAAAATACACAGACTTGGCTACATAAACCTGGGTAACTAAAGCTTTGATCTTGCAACTGCTTCTATATACACACTTGAGTTTACCAGCAGTAAGTTAGAAGGTGCATCGAAAGCTAGATTTTAAAATTATCCTGGTCTATGTATCATTTTGACATAACCTGTACATATGTACATAACCTGACAAATGGGTTTGCCACTAAGAAAGCTCTAGGTTCTTAGTCTTGAAACACTTCATAGCATTTACTTAAAAATGGCCCAGTTTTAAATTGGATACGAAAGTGCGAAAGCAAAGCCTTAAATTTTAGTGGAAAAGGTGAAAACAACTCCTCATATTGCTTATGCAGTTCCTCACAGTCTGCATCAGACAAATGCCTCACAGACTGAGAATTCTTAACGTGCCAGGAAATTACATTAAAAAAAATAAGGAAAATAATTTTCTATCCTTTGACTGCATCAGAAAACATAATATCCTTGCATGCGAATAACAAATACTGCCTGTACCACCTCTACTTCAGGCTTGTTACGGATTCAGACTTGTAGCCAGCCTTTTCCCATGGAATTTGGGATGGGAGGTCACATACTGCTGAGCTCCAGGCACTACGACTGGATTTACATACATTGTAGTGGAAAGACTACATTTACATCACATTTTTAATAACAGCTTGCTGTTTTGCTTTTTGTAGAGTGGGTGCAATGTTCTTTCTGACCACCAACCAGTGTTTCAGCAGCATCTCAGCTATTGAACTCTTTGTTGTGGAAAAAAAGATATTTACGTAAGTAAAACATACAAAAAGGTTATAATGGACTACTGTTAGAGAGTTTGTTTGCTTGCCTTGCTGTATCTAATTGTCATTTAAATACACCTAGTAAAGAGCTTTCAAATCATTTAACTGTTAGTGCTCACTGCAAATGTACTCTTTTAGCCAGTTAGTGAGTTGTCTGCAAATCCTCAAAACGGGACCCATGACTGCAAATGGCTCAGAGTTTAACATAGGTAGGAAAAAAAACCCCTGAACACTCTACTTAGGTATCGATTAATAAGTTTGTGATTTGCTAGTGAGGACAGTAAATACTGTATAACTGGATTCTTTAAAGCTATGCAGAATACACTGTACAGAAAAGGAAAATTATTTAAGCTTTACCCTCTCTGTTTTGATGACATGACACATACATTTACTAAAGATCATGTGTACAAGTATCTGTATTCATTTGCATACGAAAATGCCACCATTACTATAGTGTGTGGCTTACTGGACATTTTAATCACAGCCTATCCATGAAAGAACTCTTTTTTTCCAGTTTGAGCTAGAATTCATTTGCCTCCAGGTGAAAATAATCTTACTGGGTTTTAGTGATTAAATTTGTAATATGCTGTATATATCTCTGTGTTCCAGACATGAATACATCAGTGGGTACTACAGAACATCTGTATATTTCATCTCAAAGCTGATGGCTGATTTAATACCCATGAGGACTATACCAAGCATCATCTTTACCTGTATAATTTACTTCATGTTAGGCAAGTATGGTCTCCTATAGTCCCATTACAACCCCCTCAATAAATCAACAAGGCACTCGCATTTTATATATGTACATGTATACTTATATAGGCTAAAGCACTACATTGGCATTGCAATGGTTACTGCGCTTGCTTTTAGCATACCATGCTGTTTACAGAAAAGACACACTTTGAAAGATTTAAACATTCATGTCAGAATCTGTGACATGTCTCATCTCCACTGTCCCTAGAAGGAAGCATGCCATAACCATTACTAGATAGGTTTGATTTATTCCTTTTCATTTATGGCCATCTTAGTTTCTGGTGACTTTTACAAGATACTTTTTCCATCCTTGCAAGAACACCTATCAAAGAAAAAGTTTTGTTTTAAGAACTTAATATTGTGTGAATTAATATCAGCTTGTTCTTTTTGGTGAAATGCCTTCTGGTTAGTGAGAAGACTTTGAAAATTGCTGGCACCAGCTTTTACAACCCTAGAACACCTTCAAATGTCATCCTCAAAACATGTCCCAAGCAGACCATTTTCCTAGAGTAAGGTTTCAGATCACAACTTCCTTTTGGGATGTCCCAAAAGCTTGAAAGTGCAAGCAAAATTTAAAAATAATCACAGTTCGCTTTGGCCTGAGTTTTTTCCCTAAGGATTAGGAAACAAGGCTGCATTAGCAAGAGGCTCTCAGACTGCGAGACTGGAGTGAGATAGACCTTGCTACCAAATCCATAGCCACCCAAAGGCCACTAGGTCCATTAGGAGAGCTCTCTGCTGGAAACAAGTGAAATGCTGTACAACTGCTACTCATGGAAGTGCAGTAGAAATTTCTCCTTTGATAGACATCTTGAAGCCACAGTGAAGCCTTCACCTTGGACTGTGTGGAGTACAGTACTGTAACCTCTGCCCATTCTGCTGTCTCCAGTGCTATTGCCATTACAGGCATACTACTTACTCATCCTGTCGTCTGTTCACAGGGCATACACATATGGGCTTGTCACAAGCCCCACTGCAGTCTTGGGCCTCAGTGATGTAGCCTATGCTGTCAGACAAAATGTATTCTGTAGGCAGGACACACTATGTAAGTCAGGATAGTGTTCAGGTTATGGTAGAGCTTTTGGCAGGATCATACTGAAACCCTTCTTGTTCTGATCTTTAAGGTTTGAAACCAACAGTAGAAGCCTTCTTTACAATGATGTTTACCCTTATGATGGTGTCCTACACAGCCACTTCTATGGCACTAGCCATTGCAGCAGGACAGAGCGTGGTCGCTGTAGCAAACCTGCTCATGACTATCACATTTGTTTTTATGATTGTGAGTAGCATTATTCAGTTTTCTAGACTGAATCCTAAAATCGTAGAAATGCTGAGATCAAGGAATCCTACCAGCACAGAGTTCAGCTGAATTCTGCAAAGAGACTGTGGGGTCGAGCATGTCAAATATCCTGATTTGTCTGATTTGAATATTCTGATACTGTGGGGTCAAATATTGTGATTTGTCCTTTGAACTAACAAGAACCCAGGGGCCAAGGGGCTGGGTGTGAGGGGAAGGGAGAGTGGGTCCTCTGCCCTCTTCTCTGTGGCTGGTAGCCTTCGTACTGCCTGGAAAGCAGAAAACTGGCCCAGAGCTACATTGTGTTCACTTTCCTGCAGCTTTGCCAAAGACAAATTTGGATGGTTGAGGATATGACCCTCAGCCTCCTGCTCTCTGAGACCACTACAGTAGTTGCCCTCCTCAGCTGCTCGGGCATGTTAGAACCGGAAAACACACAAACAGCTACAGTTAGAAGACAAGCACCATAAACAGTGAGGCAGTGCTGACCCAACAGCCAAAAACCACATTGCCTCAGACTCAGGGCACATGAGCAAAACCAATTGCACATGTCCAGCAGCTCCACACACCCAAGTAACAGCAGACAGTTCATGTGAACCCATATGGTACCCACTGATGGGAAGCATCCGGGTTTAATGCACAGGTGAAAGCATTCCCTGTTACTCATTTTGGGAGAAGGACTACATGGGGTTAGCGCCCAAAGCTGGGTAACAGAAATGATTCCTTCCCTTTCCCCTGTTCTTTCACTGGAAGAGTTTCTTCCTCTAGAAATGCCTTCCCACTTGTTTTTAATCTGAAGCAGCAGAGTCAAGAGCTAGAGAAGAACACATGGTAACAGCATGTAATTTGTAATTTGTTTTGTTGTTGTTGTTGGGGCTTTTTTGTAATCCTTGCCTCTAGATTTTCTCTGGGTTGCTGGTCAATCTCACAAGCATCATGTCCTGGCTCTCCTGGCTCAAATACTTTAGCATCCCTCGATACGGAATGACAGTAAGTGCTCTATTTTCCTGTGTACAGATTGGAAAAGATTTGCTAGAAAGGACTGCCTTTACTCATGATAAAGAAAACTCCAAACTTTATGCACTAATGAGCAAAAGGTAAGCTAATTAAATACAGCCACCTCAGAACATAGTGCAGTATCCTGAAACAAGAAAGGCTTCTCATCAACCCAGCACCCACTGCTGTTTCAAAGAGCTCATTTCTGTAACTTGGAAACACCTCATAAGAGAGAGACACTAAACAACTACATCCACTGGAATGCAGTGGATGAAAATGACACAGAATAACAACGTTATTCCCTAAAAAAACAATTATTCTCTCTTCCCTCAATCAAACAAAAATTTGTCAAGCTAAAACTTTTCTCCTAATTTTTGATAATTTAAGCCAGAGTGATGTTTTGCAGAGAAATGTGGGCTTTAATATGCCTGTGCAGAAACAGTCTAGCCTGGGGGAAGTGTTAAAGCCTGGTGACACATGTGCGTTAGAGGGTGTGGACTACATACATTCCTCTCTGAAAAGAACTGTGCTGCTCAGTTGAAAAATGGGGATTTGGCCAACATAATAAATAGCGATACCATCACGTTTTTAGAATAAATTGGAATTGAATTATATCTCATCTTGTTAATGTATTATTCTTTTACCTACTAATTTCTGTTGCCATTGTTTCTTGTATTTTAAAAGGCTTTAGAAATCAATGAATTGACTGGTCTGAACTTTTGCAGCAGCAGTAACAACACAAATTTAATCAGCAACAATAACTATCGACAGATAAGCCAGCTGTAAGTATTTTGGTACATTAAAATGAATCCCACCACCAGTAACTTACAAAGTCCTAGAACATTAGTCTGTTTGTGAGATACTCACTGATGACTTCTTCAAATACATTGCAGGTAAAGCCAACACTAGAGGCAATATAGGCCCACTGATGAATGAGGTGGGGGTCCTGGAGACAGAGGATAAAAAGAAGGCGGAGTTACTGAATGCCTTCTTTGCCTCTGTCTATACTGTTGGAGGCTGTCCTGAGGAGCCCTGGACCCCTGCGGCCTCAGAAGAAGTCAGGATAGAGGAGGAATCTGTCTTGGTTGATGAGGGCTGGGTCAGGGACCAATTAAGCAACCTGGATGTCCATAAATCCATGGGCCCTGATGGGATGCACCCGCGGGTGCTGAGGGAGCTGGCGGAAGTCATTGCTAGGCCACTCTCCATCATCTTTGCTAAGTCGTGGGCAACGGGAGAGGTGCCTGAGGACTGGAGGAAAGCGAATGTCACTCCAGTCTTCAAAAAGGGCAGGAAGGAGGACCCGGGTAACTATAGACCGGTCAGCCTCACCTCCATCCCTGGAAAGGTGATGGAGCAACTTGTTCTTGGTGCTGTCTCTAGGCACATCAAGGATAGGGGGATCATTAGGGGCACTCAACATGGCTTCACCAACGGGAAGTCTTGCTCAACCAACTTGATAGCCTTTTATGACGATGTTACCCGGTGGATAGATGATGGTAAAGCTGTGGATGTGGTCTATCTCGATTTCAGTAAAGCGTTTGACACGGTCTCCCACAGCATCCTCGCAGCTAAACTGGGGAAGTGTGGTCTGGATGATCGGGTAGTGAGGTGGATTGTGAACTGGCTGAAGGAAAGAAGCCAGAGAGTAGTGGTCAGCGGGACAGAGTCCAGTTGGAGGTCTGTGTCTAGCGGAGTTCCGCAAGGGTCGGTTCTGGGACCAGTTCTATTCAATATATTCATTAATGACTTGGATGAGGGATTAGAGTGCGCTGTCAGCAAGTTCGCTGATGACACAAAACTGGGAGGAGTGGCTGAGATGCCGGAAGGCTGCGCAGCCATTCAGAGAGACCTGGACAGGCTGGAGAGTTGGGCGGGGAGAAATTTAATGAAATATAACAAGGGCAAGTGTAGAGTCCTGCATCTGGGCAAGAACAACCCCATGTACCAGTACAAGTTGGGGACAGACCTGTTGGAGACCAGCGTAGGGGAAAGGGACCTGGGGGTCCTAGTGGACAACAGGATGACCATGAGCCAGCAGTGTGCCCTTGTGGCCAAGAAGGCCAATGGCATCCTGGGGTGTATTAGAAGGGGTGTGGTCAGCAGGTCGAGAGAGGTTCTCCTCCCCCTCTACTCTGCCCTGGTGAGGCCGCATCTGGAGTATTGTGTCCAGTTCTGGGCCCCTCAGTTCAAGAAGGACGGGGAACTGCTAGAGAGAGTCCAGCGCAGAGCCATGAAGATGATTAAGGGAGTGGAACATCTCCCTTATGAGGAGAGGCTGAGGGAGCTGGGTCTCTTTAGCTTAGAGAAGAGGAGACTGAGGGGTGACCTCATTAATGTTTATAAATATGTAAAGGGCAAGTGTCAAGAGGATGGAGCCAGGCTCTTCTCAGTGACATCCCTTGACAGGACAAGGGGCAATGGGTGCAAGCTGGAGCACAGGAGGTTCCACTTAAATTTGAGGAAAAACTTCTTTACTGTAAGGGTGACTGAACACTGGAACAGGCTGCCCAGAGAGGTTGTGGAGTCTCCTCTGGAGACATTCAAAACCCGCCTGGACGCGTTCCTGTGTGATATGGTCTAGGCAATCCTGCCCCGGCAGGGGGATTGGACTAGATGATCTTTCGAGGTCCCTTCCAATCCCTAACATTCTGTGATTCTGTGATTCTGTGACCAGCAGAATCTGTGACTTTTTATATGGAAAATTAAATTTTGACTGGGTTTTTGCATTCTGTCTGCAGAGAACATTCCACTTATTGTCATATTTAGTATTTATAACACTAGAAATAGCTGGCATTATGCTTCTCACTTTTCTTTAAACTGTGTTTACTGAAACACATACACACACACTACAATCATACAGCCTCACAAAATCAATTTCAGCTTCCCACAGGAAACTGATTGTAACTACAAGAAAAACAAATTCACAAATAGAAAATAAAATAGTAACACATAGCTGGTGTTTGCCTGGCCTACTATAGACATGAAACCGCACTACAGTGTCTAGGGATCTTCCTAGACACTTCAGACTGACTAAGTTTATAAATGTGTGTGTATTTATCCATAGGGGGTGTACCGGAGATGATTATCTGAAAAATCAAGGCATTGATGCGAGTACTTGGGGCCTGTGGCAGAACCACCTGGCTCTTGCCTGCATGACAGTAATATTCCTTACCATTGCATACCTGAAACTGTACTTCATGAAGAAGTTCTCTTAAAACCAGAAGGAAAAATGGAATTCCCACTGTTCAGTAGTTTGATAAACTCGGCAACTGACTTGATTCTTTTTAAGAGACCTTGCTTTGTACTTTTGTTTATGATTACACAAGCCAACAACGTGAATGCCATCCTTGTGTATTAAATACTTAGTATTAATGTTCTTCGCTGAAATGTGTAGCGTGCCTCAGTTCTCTTTGCCATAAAAGATATACAACTATTCATTTCTTCAAGAGTCTATATTCAGTGTTTCTGCATGTTCTAGCTATGAATTTGTTAAACAATTAAACTAATATTTAACGGCTTAACCCCCCCAAAAAATTGGTTCCATACTTTAGCACTTACATTCACTGGTAAGTAATTCAGTCCAAAGTGATGCTTATCAGGACATCAATGCAGTCTTGACTGCTGATGTGGTCACAGCCTATGTGAGACAGCGACAAAAACATCCTCTCCATCCCAGTACACGTCTCATGCCCTTTTCTATTATTTGGGAATCATTACTGCTCTAGAGTGTAACTTGATTGATGCCATCAAGCGTTTTCTTACCAAGCTTGAGTGGTAGAAACACTATTTTTTAAATAAAGGTGACTGTGTACTTTCTTACTCTGCCAGTTTGCATAGTCCTTGTACTGAAATTTGCATTTTCTCTGCGTAACTGCAAGTTACCTTCACTGTCCTGTTATTGCTGCTACTGTGAGTTCTTAGTCTTTTTTATGGTGACCAATTCCAAGTGTACAGCTCATCAGGATGGTACCACATTTGTAAGAGCCCGTAGGTTGCAGTAACCCTTTCCTGGCAGCACAGCTTTTCCCCTGGCCGTATGCAGAAATGGTAGTTCATCTCCTTCCACTTGGTACAGATGCATCAGCACTTCCAACAAGGATCTCTGCCCTTATCACTCCCCATTATTATTTCACGCAATAAAATTTGCTCTATTTTCAGGACAGAATCACAGAATGGTTAGGGTTGGAAGGGACCTCTGGATATCATCTAGGCCAACCCCCTGCCACAGCAGGTTCACCTACAGCACATTGCATAGGGTCGTGTCCAGGTGGGTTTTGAATATCTCCAGAGAAGGAGACTCCACAACCTCCCTGGGCAGCCTGTTCCAGTGCTCTGTCACCCTCAAAGTAAAGAAGTTTTTCCTCATATTCAGATGGAACTTCCCATGTTTCAGTTTGTGCTCGTTGCCCCTTGTCCTGTTGCTGGACACCACTGAGAAGAGTCTGGCCCCATCCTCTTGACACCCACCCTTAAGGTATTTGTGTTGATAGGATCCCCCTTCAGTCTTTTCTCCAGGCCAAACAGACCCAGCTCCCTCAGCCTTTCCTCATGAGAGAGATGCTCCAGTCCTCTGATCATCCTTGTAGCCCTCTGCTGGACTCTCTCCAGTAGCTCCTTGACTTTCTTGAACTGGGGGCCCCAGAACTGGGCACAGTACTCCAGGTGTGGCCTCACTAGGGCAGTGTAGAGGGGGAGGATAACCTCCCTCGACCTGCCGGCCACACTCTTCCTCATGCAGGCATCCATCCCCTGGAGTTTATTTAGGACGTGTGTGTGCAGTACAGTACCGCTATGGGGGAGCACTTGCCGAGCTGTACCACTTCACCGGCGTACCTGCCATCTTCCACAACTCCACACGCGCGGCTTACCCTCTGTCTCGTGACTGACCCGGTTTTCTCCTTGTACAAAACCTGCGCGTTGCAGCAGAGCTGCACCAGCGTTCGCCGTGGGAGACGGGGAGAAGGGGGTGAGGCGAGGCGCGGCGTCCCGCCCTGCCGCGCTGGGGAGGGAGGCAGGGAAGGGGAGGGGAGGGCAGGGCAGGAAGGGGCCTTCGCGGCCGGGCCGGGCCGGGAGCGCAGGCGCTGGCCGGGGGGCTCGGGGCAGCTGGGGCGGGCGGGCCGGCGCCGGGCCCCGCGGAGCCGGGCGGCGGGTCCCTGCTGCGGCGTCCCCCGCCTGTGCTCTCTGAGCGGGCGCAGCCGTTCCCCGTCTCGGACATTTTCAGTTGTCGTCTGACAGCAAACTATCTGAAAACGGGATGGTTGCGATGCGAAGGGTTTCACCTGCAGAATTACGCGGAAAGTAAATGCATAAAAAATGCACAGCTGACAGCTTTGCAGCTCGCTCTTGGGCTGCTGCCGTTAATCTCGTCGCTTCTGCACTGTTTGCCCTAGGTTGTGTGTGTCATACACAGTCACGTTTGGAAATGTCTTAGTGCTGTCTGGCTTTTGTTAGTTAAAATCAACTGATTTTAACTGCTAATAGAAAGCATAAGTTAACCATAATACAAATTATTGTTACACTTTTCTATCTCCGAATCTATTAGCATTGCATTTAAATTACAGCATATTAAAATAAGTTACTCCCCAGTGAAGTGTAGTGTCCTTCTGACTTGGGCCAATTTTCCTGCACATTTTCTCCCTCTGCGAACATCCATGAGCTCCGCTCCTCCAGAAGGCAGCAAGTGCTGTAGGTACACTAGGACAAGCTGCTGGCACAGACCCAGAATAGCTGTGTTCCTTCTGCCTTTTTGTCCCTGTGCTTAAGCACTTTTCATCTTTTCCCTCAACCAGAGTTTCAAGAAACTTAGAAGACCTTATTTCTCTAAGAAACTTATACCACTCCTTCCAGGATGGTTGTAGTTTTATGTCTGTTTCAAAAATTATTCAAGGCAGAGTGACAGAACTGGAGAAGCCCTGTTGAGTGCATGCTCTCCTTTTCTGTCAGAAATACTTGGTTTGGAAGCAGTAGTGCGGACCTGGGGCAGTGACATGAGGCAGAGGAGCGAGCATGAAGGAGAACAGGAAAAAAACCTACACTGTTCTCCAGCAATGACTACCATAGAATGAGGCTTTCTGCAATGGTAACCTGTAGCTGTGCTCTGAAAGAGTTCACTGTGAGTTTTGAAACAAGTGACACAGGTCCTGTGGAATAACATTTTAATCAAACACAATTATTCACAGTTGAACTGCGTGAGAGGAAACAGACAGCTGTAGAAGCGTCCCAAATACAACTGCTAGTTGTGTTTTATCATCTTGGCAGAGGTATGTCCTTGGAGTGAGGTCCTTGCTGTGAGTGAAGTTGTTAATTCATACTCTCACAGGCTTTTGTTGAACCCAGCAGTGACTGTTCTCAGTTATGACACAGAAGTAGCTTCACCATAGCAGCCAGTTATTGGAACCCGGCACTGACAGCTTTCCTACAAGTCTGTTTTCTGTAGTCAGACATGGGTGTTCCGCAGAAGCCACTGTTACTTTCCACAACTTCTGCTACAGAATTGTGGAGTGGCATCTGATGTTGTCAAAAAATGGTTAATATTTTAATAGATAGCAAGTAGGTGATTTTAGAAACATTATGTTTCATAACCTTTTTCATTCAGCTTTGTCACAACTCTGCATAAGCATCCAGAAAATGAACTGAAAAGTAAAAGATGAAATAGTGCAATACAGATAAAATTACAGATTCACAGACACAATAGCACACACTGAGTTAAATTTTCAATTTCCAGTTTAGCTAGAAGGGGATCTTGTACAGAAAGTTGTTGGTTCAACAAGAACAAGTGCTGGGTCTTACACTTCGGCCACAACAACCCCATGCAGCTCTACAGGCTGGGGGAAGAGTGATTGGAGAGCGGCCCGGTGGAAAGAGACCTGGGGGTGCTGATCGACAGCCGGCTAAACATGAGCCAGCAGTGTGCCCAGGTGGCCAAGAAGGCCAATGGCATCCTGGCCACTATTAGGAATAGTGTAGCCAGCCGGTCTAGGGAAGTGATCGTCCCTCTCTACTCAGCACTGGTGAGGCCGCATCTTGAGTACTGTGTTCAGTTCTGGGCCCCGCACTTCAAGAAAGATGTTGAGGTGTTGGAGCGAGTCCAGAGGAGGGCGACCAAGCTGGTGAAGGATCTGGAGGGTCTGACCTACGAGGAACGGCTGAGGGAGCTGGGGTTGTTTAGCCTGGAGAAGAGGAGGCTCAGAGGTGACCTTATTGCAGTCTACAACTACCTGAAGGGAGGTTGTAGTGAAGTGGGAGTTGGCCTCTTCTCCCAGGCAACTAGCGATAGGACAAGAGGACACAGCCTCAAGCTTCGCCAGGGGAGGTTCAGGTTGGACATCAGGAAGAATTTCTTTACAGAAAGGGTTATTAGACATTGGAACAGGCTGCCCAGGGAGGTGGTGGAGTCACCATCTCTGGATGTGTTTAAGAAAAGACTGGACATGGCACTTAGTGCCATGGTCTAGTTGACAGGGTGGTGTAAGGGCAACGGTTGGACTCGATGATCCCTGAGGTCTCTTCCAACCTGGTTGATTCTGTGTGATTCTGTGTGATTCTGTGTGACATAGACCTGAATTTTAGGGAAAAACACATGTGACTTCAAGAACACATGCACAAGTAGAATAACACATACAAAAGAGATCCTCAACATTACAAAGAGCCCTGAAAAACTGAGGAAAGTAAAGAATTTGCATGATCATTGATATTTCTGTATTTGGTTATTTGAATGTACTCAGTTTTCAGAAAATAGGTTATGACCCTGTTAAGTTCTAAAAATCCTCTACCGGGCTCTTGCATTACAAAATAGTTCGCTGTTAATTTATACTTTGGTAAAACAACGTACTTTTCTGAAAATAAAAAATTATTCTTAGATTATCAGGAAATGGTCACCTTAAAACTATCCTAAGAGACAGATTCTCCACATTGACACTGGTATGGCTGAACTGTAAGTCTGACCTCATATATTTCTCTGCATGTAACTAAGAATTAGAACCAAATATGAATGAAATCATAGTTTCATAGTACTCAGGTCTTTTGTTAGTACTTGACAGATTTTCATTTTACAATATATTAAAGTGGACAGACATTCAAATTAACAAAATGAATATACAAATAGAACAATTTTGGTTTTGTTTTGCAGTGGGATAATGAGACCCAGTGTTAAAGAAAATTGGCAGAGTCCGGGTCTCTAGGTTTGCTGATTCTTTATTAAAGCAACCTAGAGTTGGACCACCACCGCAGTGAATAGTACCTGACTCAAATTCACTGTCAGTTTATATAGAAACCTATAAGCAATTACATCATAAACTTCTCATAAGTTTCTGTTAAAATTCTACTATTTCAATTCCTCTTTCTTCAATTGTTAGGTGTCCACAAAAGTCCATTCTTCTCCATCAGTCAGCTAATCCCCCCTTCTGGTTCCACTTCGGCTCCGGTCTACACCCCATCCTTAATGTTCCTGCTGTGATCAGCGTCGGGTCTTGATCCAGGTTGACCAGAGTCTGGTTCCTGCTGCCAGTGTCTCCTAAACATTAACCTAAACAACTAAAGTTTATTTAGAACATTATCTCTATTAATTTTTTATTTCTAAGTGTTCTATATTCTTTCAAGGTAAAGAAAAGGTTAACCATACATCCCCTTTACTAAAATCATCAGAAATTTAATATTTCTAGGCCTACTCCTGCTAGCTACTCATTAACCTATGACTGATGGTTTGTTCAGTCATGGGTCAGGATTATACAAAGGGGCTCTGAGAACATTATTCATCGGGGATGAAACCCACCTGTGTTTATTCAGATAGACTTATATTAATTATTCTATTCTTCATTCTATTTCATCTCGATTGATCCTTATCTTCCTAACTCATGAGAACTTCTACAACAATTATGTAAAAATTTCTACAACACCCAGCCTTAACACAATCTTGGGATGCACTGGCATGGCAAATATTCCTAAGTGTTCAAGGAAAAGGTTTATTCCACATCGGCTGTATTTACCATCTACGGACATGTCAGCAAGCAGCATATGACTATACGATTTCGCTATGAGTGAGTAGATGTAATAACCTTAAGCATTCTACATTGCTCCTGTTTAAGCCTGGAATTTGGGACATGTACATTCCATCTTTGTGGCACTTCTTTGCTCAGATTAGGCACTTTGATGTTCAGTGACATGATTCGTAGAGCAGAAATATTATTTGCGGTATAAATTTAAGTTCAAGACTTTTGCAAGATGGTACAAAGTTAGAAGAGATTGGCAAAATGTAACTGGTTTCTCAAAATGGCTGTTCCAGCTGTACTCAGTGACTGAATAAATTATTAATTTGGAGAGATTTATACTTCATACTCAGCACCGAAGATGGAAGAATCTATGTTAACTAGATAGGCAAGTCAATTTTTACTTTGCTTCTTGTTTCATTTACTTCTCCAGATTCCTTTCAGAACAGTTTTGTTGCTTCTTAGGCTCTTAAGATATTTTGGCTGCAAGGGAGGATGCACGTGGGCTCTCTGGAAACATTTTGATAAATGCACCTCTGGATATGCAGTAGAGGTAAATAACTGCTTTTGCTGCTTATGTCCCCTAAGGGACATGTTCTGCATTAAAATGAATGGAGTTATTCCATGCAGACTTACGCTGTGATGTCAGGTATCAAGCTTACTGTGCTAAAACCTCTGTATACTAGTTTCCATATATTGGTATCAATATACTAATATATATTGAATATATTGATATATGGATAATTTATGTACATGGAATTGTTGTCCTATCTCCCATCCCATAATTCCATGGAAAGGATTTGGTTTAGGCTTAACCAACACATCATTTAGGACAGCCTCATTGGGTTAGATATATCTTTAAGTTGTTGCTTATTTGCTTTTTCTTCAAAGTGTCTTTTCTGTTTGAGATCTGGGAGAAGAGTCATAGTATGACCTTGTTCCGTGAGATGTGACCCTACCCAGCTTTCTCTCTGCTTTGTTCTTAGGATTTAGCCAATCTCTATTTTTACCTGCTTCGTTTACATAATTATATTTTGTAAAGAATATACATGATTTTTTAAGAAAGAAATCCCAAATATTTCTGGAAAGGAAAAAACCCCTGAAACTAAGAAGTATTTTCCACAAGTCTTTCTCAGGACAATATTTATAATGTTACTTTAGCAATCAAACCATCAATAGGATCCAATTTTATTTAGTTACTTGCCAGGAGAAGAATTTATCCTCAAAAGGTACCACGTGAGCACTAAACCCTAGCCTACTCTTTTGCTAAGATTTTAGATAAGTGCTTAAAATCAATGACAATTTATTTAATAAAAGCCATTTAAACATGGAAAAGGTTATCAGGATTCATACTGACATGCTTCATACTACTCAGATTTGCACGCATGCATGTCGTTAGTTATTCACAGCACAATTTCTCACAGAAGCGGGGGGGAGGATAAATGCAGAAGTTGAATGCCAGCTCTGGTTTTTCTTTTACATTCAGGATGTTGAGGCAGGGGAGGACGATCGTCTTTTAGAATCATAGAATTGTTTTGGTTGGAAGGGACCTTAAAGATCATCTAGTTCCAACCCCCCTGCCACAGCCAGGGACACCTTCCACTAGACCAGGCTGCTCAAAGCCCCATCCAACCTGGCCTTAAACACTGCCAGGGAGGGGCAGCCACAGCTTCTCTGGGCAACCTGTTCCAGTGTCTCACTACCCTCACAGTAAAGAATTTCTTCCTCATATCTAATCTAAATCTACCCTCTTTCAGTTTAAAACCATTCCCCCTTGTCCTATCACTTATATACCCTTGCAAAAAGTTCCCATTCATCCGCCTCACTATTCCATATTCAGAGTGTTTGACAGCAGGCCAGGTGGACCATGGCCCTGTTTATAATGCTTTATGGTTCTTCAGGTAGATTGATGAGCTTTCAACAGCTGGGCTTCTGGTCGCAGTGACAGGCACCGACTAAACCAGACTTAAACCTTTCACCTTGCACTGTGTTGATTGTGTTTGTAAAGAAAAAAAAAAAAATTAAATTTTCATTAAAGCCTATTTGGTTATACAAGATAAACATTACTTAAATGAGCTGTAGCTCCCTCTTACGGTAAGGTTTGAGATGTTACACTGCTGTGTAAAATGCCTATCCCCAAGCCAAGAGCTTCCCATACAGCTTACGAGGAGTCGCCGCTTTTATTAAAATGTGACAGTACTCTGGATTTAAATGACAACATACTTTTTGTTCACTTAATTCAGATATTCCAGCTCTATTATGAAATGGTTTTCAGGAAGCAATTTACCTAAATATTCTGGTACTCGCTCACTGATTCCTGGAGTAGGAAAGGTCTGGGGAATAGTGCTTTGCAGTCAGAATGCCCTGCCTCCAGCTTCAAGGTTCAGTAGGACCCTAGTTAGAATTAACAGCCAAAGCACTTACGTGAGTTGCAGCTATTGGGAGCAGATATATACAGGTATGTTATTGTATTGATAATTCAGTTTCTAAGTCAGGGGCCTATTTTAACATTACTTTTTGAAATATATGAGGAGTGTATCATCTCCGTTCATATCTGAACTTGGTAATAAGTGAACGGTCATCTTTCTAACTTTCCATCTTTCTAAGGGAATGAACCAACATGCTGAAAATATTTATGAACTTTAGATCCAATCCTGACCTGAAGACTTTGGCCCTTTGCTATTTCTGGCAGTGCCGGGGCTTTTTTTGCTTTGTCATCAATAGTACCTGTGTTACTGCTCTTTTACGACTTTTCATAGCATTAGTCTTAGAGCATTCTGTACCCTTTTATTAAGACTTACCTTAGTCATTTTTGATGCCCAGTATTGTTTCAGATTTTTGCAGGTTACGAATGTGAGCCATACAACAATCCTGTTTTTTTCCTGAGTATTACCACTGAAGACTCAACTGCTGTGGCCTTGAAAAATGCAGATGTGACGGTCCTTCCAGTATGACAAGATGGTTCCTTTATGACAAAAGAACATTCCACAGCTGAAGGATAAGCAACAATAATACATTATTTGCAAAATGGCAATCTACTTCCAATAGAATTATAATAATCAATATTTTGTTAAAAATTTTTGAGGCTAGATTAGTTTTAATGCAAATTTAGAGGATGCTTCTAAAAATCTGTCATTCTACTACCCTATTTAAATGCTACACACCATCATTCTTGGTGGTAAAATTCTGATCGTAAAATATAAATCTGTTCAACTCTTTCAGCTATGTTTTATATTTACAGATTTGATTGATTGATTTGTTTTCTATTTCAATTCAGATTTTATCTTTCCAGAACATTCAGAGCTGGGATGATACTTACAAGTAAAAGAAAGGATCTAAGCTTTTGGACAGCTCACAGTATGTTCTAAACTTAACACTCTGATACACAGGAATTCAGGATTCTTGCTGACCTGATCACTAATTATTGCATTGCTTTGATGGTACGATGTTGTGCTGCTGGGGAAAATGAAAGCTTCAGAGTACAAAAATTGGCAGAAGGTGTTCTGTACCTTTAGTTTACTTATACATTTTTCATTTTTAAGCAGAACGAAACAGTGAGGAGATAACAGTGATGTGGTTGTTCCAAAGAAATTGGCAGAAAAAGTAGTCCAGGTCCTTGTACTACACAGAAATTAAAGTGGAATTAGAGAAGCTGTCTTTGGAGAAAAAAAAAAAAAAATCCATCAGCCCAGCTTTAAAACTGTAGAACTCTACAGCCCAGGTAGTTGCAGCTCCTCCTTAACATTTCAACATTTAAAGAGTTATAAATGTGATCACACAGACTGTATTCCAACCTGAAAATAAAATAAATTTCAGTATATAACAGTGGCTTCTGAGAAAGGAAATAATCAAATTAAGTTAAACTACTCACATTTTGAACAGACTTTGACACAGTATTGCACAGATAGTATTTACCGAGAAACTCCTAAACTCTTCTTGCTTTGTACTAATATTTTAGCAGCTGGCCATCTATAAGAATGTATTTACGTGAAACATTTGTTTCTTCCTGCACTGTCCAATACTTAACTCGTATGCCACTCTGCAGAGAAGTTAACATACTGCCTGTATGATTTCATTCCCATTGCAGCAGCCCATGTGACGGGAGCAAATCCCAGAGTTGTTGCCCAGGAAGAATTCCTGTTCATCTCAATGAAAGGACAGACTCTGCTACTCCCAAGTGCATCACTTTTTAGCTTATTTGCTCCCAGTGATTTTAATGAGAATGCCCACACACTAATGAAGTGACAGCAGCACAGTCTAGCCATTGAACTGTTAGCTGAGCTCTGCAACTCCGTAATGAGATTTATAAAATTCTGTACCTTAGTTGCATGAGCAGAAATTACAGTCGTAGTCATGTCAGACTTCACTGTCACACTATAGGCTTTAAATTAATATTATGTTTTGCACTTTTCATGCAGCATTCTACTTTCCATATACATCTGAATCAGAAGAAGATAGGACTAATAAAGGCTTGAAGTTGATCACTCATGGCAGACTAATTTCTTGTACAAATTGGCAGTGGGTGCTAATGACAACCTGTCCTAATTCAAGATTAAAATTAGAACAGCAGGCCCACTATGGCAGAGAGATGAGAATTTTCCTTTCTTTCTCCATTCCAATGGAGAGGCACACAAATCAAGCTGAGAGAAAGGCAGAAGTGAAATAATAAATAAAACCTTGGTTCTCCCCTTTTGTTTGGGCACTGAGTAGTACAATTAGATCACTTGCACAAGCCAGGAGATACATCATCTGTATAGGTACTATAATACATACCTTTAGGAACAAGGAAAGCCGGGGGGGAAAAAAGCAATTAGTAGGAGAAGGGAAATGAGTCCAGAATCCCTGAGGTTAAAAGGCTTTGAGTATGTGTGTGTCTGTATGTTGATACTATGGAGATCCTTAGTAATTGCTTTGTAAAAGCTTGACCTTGTGACAAGAATTAAGACTCTCAAGGATCTCGTAATACCGCAAGGTTAATGGTCCTGACTTGTTTCTCACAATCTTTTCTATCTCCCCACCCTCATTAGCGATGGATTTTACAAGCATTCTTTTAGGGGTACATGGTTCATTAAGCCTTTTTTCATTAATCTGCTCCAAATTGGTCTTGATATGATCCCTGCTTTCCACTGCAATTGGCTTAGGAGCTGAATTATCCCTGACATTTGTTCCATTCGGCAGGATCTTAGCGACAGGGTACCATGGATCAAGGGGTTTATAGTGTTGTCTCATGAATTGCTCATACTTAAAAATGACAGAACTGCCTGATACCATTGTTTTCCTGAGATTTTTGTCATTTAAATTTAGTCTTAAACAATGGTGATTCACAGAATTTAATCATTCTGATTATATCATTAACTTGATTGAAAATGTGTTTTTGTGTATGAAAATTCCTGTTTTCAGTTGTGATTTAATCTGGACTCTAGGAAACTTTAAGAGACTTACTTATGTTTAGGTTTTATGTGAAATTATTCAATTGGTTGAAGATTTTTCTTTTAAATCCTCTGTCTGAATTACTTTAAAATAATTTTTAAAAAATCACAAGCTGAAGGTTGTTACCTTCTAAAGAGGTACTATAATTTGTTTGAATTGGTTAGTTTGAAGGAAGCTTTGTGGTAACAATAATCTCACAAGCTACAGCTTTTAAATTTTATTGCTTTCAGTAAAGTAAGCTTTTTGTATTTTCAGTGCCAGTAAATGAAAGTAATTCCTTGTTCCTTGTAATGAATGCTCTGTCTACTGTAATTAATAGCATAGCATTGCTAAATTACAGGGGTTTTATGTTCTTACTAACCCTTGTTCCTCCTCAGCAAACCGGGGACCTAGGGGGAAGTGTTTTTCTCCCAAATACCTGCATATGTCATGTGAGGTACTCATTTCTGACTTGCTCAGTACGAGTGTTCTTTTCATTCATTGCCTAAATTACAGCTTTTCCATCTATTTGATCAGCTGTTACAATCTCCCAGCCATAAATTCTGTTACTAGCAAGCACCTAATTTTATTGCTACATAACAGGCAAGAAGAGATATTAAACTGACTAGATACAGCTACTTCCAAGCATGCTGCCCAGTGCTGCTTGGGAAGCAACTTCCTCCTCTTTGACTTATTTTACAAGTAATTGATTGAAATCCAGTTTTCAAAGTAATAAATAATTCTAGGAAAGACATCCAATTCCAATTAGGATTTTTTTTTTAAATTGAAAACTGCATCTTTCAAGTGAATTCAAAGCACTATTTGACAAACGTATGCATTTATCTATAAAGATGAGTTCAATATACTAAGACTTCTATCAGAGTTATCACTTGTATCACAGGTCTTGTTGCAGTTAAAGAATAGGTGCAATTACAGCACCTACTAAATAGATTCCAAGTGACAGATTTGGTCCACAGTTCTCAACAGAATTATCATTTGATTCTGTAGGGATCTAGTCTTGCCACTCACTCATCAGAAGGTGTAAATGGCCTTAATAAATCTTAAGACTATTTACAGAAGAAATTTACCATGAATTTACATTTACAGTACCCCTAAAATGGAACAGTTTAAGTGTTCATGTTTTAGGAAGAATATTTAAACTTACACAGGTTCCGAGTGCCTTACTTCAGAGAAGCTTGAGAAAGCTCTATGTTTGTTTATTAAGAGGAGGAAAAAAGTAAAAGGTAACCTAAGTGCTGATAGCAGCCTAAGGAGAAAAGCTGTATTAACTGAGCACTTTTAATATGCAGAAGGCCACTGACAAAACTGAAATCATTGGTATCCAATTTGGAAATAAATGCAGTTTAAAAAAATAATAACAAAAATGAAAAGTAACTACAATAACTATACAAGTACCTAAAGATCTGGCAGATTTCTCATTGCCCTGAAATTTACACATCAAGTTTGGATATGTTTCTGAAACAACTACATTTTATTTATACTGCAGTAGCAACATTTGCTAAGGATTTACCATGTTGTAGCCTATGGTTAATGCTGTGTAGAAGTTCAGACTGAGTTATCACAATTTTAGTTCTTAAAACTTAGGAAATACATGAAACTTCAAAATATTACCAATACAGAAAACAAAAAGCCTAACAAGGCTTATAAAGGAAGGAGGCTTATCGATTTGAAAGCACTTTGTCTTAATTACAAATAATGAAACAAATAGCCTTCACTGGCTATGCAAATCATCTGTGTCTGTAAGACTCATTGAAGAGTGACTTACCTTTAAGATTACAGTTATGCTACTAATTAACCTCCATGGTTGAAAAAATTTGGAATTTCATAAATCCCTTTTTATTGTTTGTTAGTTTAGATTTGTATTCATTGTCTTATATTGTGGTTATTATAGCTTTCAACAAGATATTTCTTTTAAAAAACACATTTCTTACTCTTTAGCTACTTCTCTGTAGCTAAAAAATATTTAATAATCAGTAATATCAATTGTTGGAGCAATTTTGCTGGAATAAAGAATTATTCCAGTGGAATTTGAAACAGGTTAGTAAGCCTGGCGGTAGAACAATTTGAATGGCTTTTGATGAAGCAAGCAGAAGGCTAGACACTATAGAAAGCAAATTTCATTTTCAGAATTGCTGCCTTGTTTTCAAAACTGATGTTAGCGAGTTGTTTAATTGATTCTGTAAAATATTTACATGTAGTGGGACAACTACGTGATATACACTATTGACTTTTCAAATGACACTTCTAAAAGGTCCATGAGTTACGCTGACTCAGGGACTTGGCCTGTTACTTTTCACAGTGTACGTAGGCTTTAAAAATTGTATTGGTTCGAACAAAGATTTAACAAGTGCCTAAGTGGGCAGTTCTTGCTATGGACCTACGTATTTTGCAGATGAAGTCGCTACTACTGGCTGGCTGCTTTGGGCTGCATAAGAAGTATCATTTCTTTATTGACTTCTGTGCTGGTAGATACAATAGAAACCTTGTAGGCCATATATTCACTACCTGTGAGGAAAGACATTTGTTTAATTTGGGTTTTCCAGGAGGCATAGAGGGAATCGTACTTGTAGAGTATCATCCTACTGAGACAGAGAATGACAACCCATTCCACAAGGAATTTGGAGTATGAGGAATCATGTAAGTCACTGAAGCCAAATCTGAACACAAGGTACAGAATTAGTTAGCTGGCTCCTGTCTGGTTTCAAGATACATTTTTACCACAAGACAAAAAGATCTTTTTGTTATTACCAGTACAGTTACGTCTTGTATTTTATTCTACTGTAAACATGTCCCACTGCAATATCTTCTGCCTCAATAACTAAAAAAAAAACCCTGCACAACTAATTTGTGGCTTTTAATTGTTCTTTCTTTAGAATCAGTGCTTTATTCTTTCTTACTATCAGTGAGTGTATGTTTATCCAAAAAATAAATCAATAAAGAGATTTGGAATTCAGGACGTTGTTCCAGCACAGAGGAAGGATTAAAAAAAAAATATCATAAAAGCCACAAAGAATTTATGTCAGATAGACCCTCTTCATTGACAGCCAATAAAGATAATGGATACACCCACTAGAGAATAAAGAAAGAAAAGAATTAAGATAGCAACATCACCAAAAAAAATTAAACAATGTATGTGTCTTCATCACAGAGACTAAATAGTTACAGATTAAGAGCTCAAAATGACACAGTTTCTTTACATGTGGGAACAGATGGATAAATTCAAGGGAAGCAAGTAGTCTCCAGTAGGTATTGTCAGGCAAGTATTTTGAAGTACAGAATGTATGGACTACTATCAAAAGCCAGAAGCCAAGAGGAAGAGTCAGATAATGGAGATGCGCAGATATCGAAACCAGAAGTTACACAGTTTCTGGAAATGACAGATCAGTCATTAATACCCCACAGGATTTCACCAAGCATCATTTCACGTGCATAAATTATTTCACAATAAAGTATTCTGCAAAAGTAAAATGCATCAATATAACCCTTACCTATCCAGCAGACAGTTTAGAGCAAGCACATGCTATTCTAATTACTGTTCCCTACACAGAAGCAGTCCTCCCCCCATTTTTATCTTGTCTCCCAACAAGCTTCAATTAGAAAGAACTTTTTTGAGTGTAAACAACAACAAAAACATGCAACACTACCAGCCAAACCAGAAAGCTCTGGCCTGGTGAAAGAGCAACTAATGTTTTTATTTTAAGTGTTTCAAGCCAAAGTTGCAGCCATCTTCACCATGGTGATTACTCTCATCCTAGCTCCTCTACAGACAGTTTGATGGCTCTAGCAAAAGCAACTGGACGAAATGTGATGAGTGTTGCTAATCTCCCGATAAACATTTACTTCGTTTTTATGATTGTGAGTGCTAAAGGATTTTTCAGTTTCTTCCCTTTCCCTTCTTCTCAGCGTTACTGACACTTGAGCACCAGCATGTTTATAACAGCCCTTTGAAGCAACCTGGGACCAGTTGAGCTTCATAGAATCATGGAATAGTTTGGGTTGGAAGAGACCTTAAAGATCATCAAGTTCCAACCCCCCTGCCACAGGCAGGGACACCTTCCACTAGACCAGGTTGCTCAAAGCCCCATCCAACCTGACCTTGAACACTGCCAGGGAGGCGGCAGCCACAACTTCCCTGGGCAACCTGTGCCAGTGTCTCACTATCCTCACAGTAAAGAATTTCTTCCTAAGATCTAATCTAAATCTACCCTCTCTCAGTTTAAAACCATTCCCCCTCGTCCTATCACTACTTGCCCTTGTAAAAAGCCCCTCTCCCGCTTTCCTGTAGGCCCCCTTCAGGTACTGTAAGGCTGCTATAAGGTCTCCCCAGAGCCTTCTCTTCTCCAGGCTGAATAACCCCAACTCTCTCAGCCTGTCTTCATAGGAGAGGTGCTCCAGCCCTCTGATCATCTTCGTGGCCCTACTCTGGACTCACTCCAACAGCAACATGTCCTTCTTATGTTGGGGGCCCCAGAGCTGAACGCAGTACTCCAGGTGGGTCTCACGAGAGCAGAGTAAAGGGGCAGAATCACCTCCCTTGACCTGCTGGCCACGCTGCTTTTGATGCAGCTCAGGATATGGTTGGCCTTCTGGGCTGCAAGCACGCACTGACGGCTCATGTTGAGCTTCTCGTCAACCACCACCCCCAAGTTGTTCTCCTCAGGGCTGCTCTCAATACATTCTTCGCCCAGCCTGTATTTGTGCTTGGGATTGCCCTGACCCACATGAAGGACCTTGCACTTGGCCTTGTTGAACTTCATGCGGTTTGCACAGGCCCAACTCTCAAGCCTGTCAAGGTCCCTCTGGATGGCATCCCTTCCCTCCAGCGTGTCAACCACACCGCACAGCTTGGTGTCGTTGGCAGACTTGCTGAGGGCGCACTCAATCCCACTGTCCATGTTGCCGACAAAGATGTTAAACAGGACTGGTCCCAATACTGACCCCTGAGGAACGCCACTTGTCACTGGTGTCCGCTTGGATATTGAGCCATTGACCGTAACTCTTTGAGTGCGACCATCCAGCCAGTTCCTTATCCACTGAGTGGTCCATCCATCAAGTCCATGTCTCTCCAATTTAGAGACAAGGATGTCGTGCAGGACAGTGTCAAATGCTTTGCACAAGTCCAGGTAGATGACATCAGTTGCTCTTCCCCTATCCACCAGTGCTGTAACCACATCATAGAAGGCCACCAAATTTGTCAGGCATGATTTGCCCTTGGTGAAGCCATGTTGGCTGTTTTTCTTAGATTTTTTTTTTCTTGTTTAGATTTACTGGAGAAGAGTATTTGAATACACAAGGCATCCAAGTGATGCCCGTGGGATATGGAAGAATTATGTGGCTCTTGTTCCAAACGTGCATTTCAACCTGCACTTCCTGAAGAAATTTTCAAAAGTCAGCAACACTATAGCATACACACAGTATTGAATAAAGAAAGGTTCCCACTTACAACACACTGTGACTTTTAGAGTGCACTGACTAAAGGCTCAATGTACTTAATAAACTCAGTATGTATGGATTTCATTAAAGACTGAGATGGATTTACATTAAGCATTCAATTTTCATTAATATGGTATACTTTGGATCTGGTGAGATGGCTGCTCAGACAGAACCATGGGGCTTATATGTGAGCCTGGGATTTCCAAGGACTATTCAACCCTCCAGATGATGTAGGATTCCCTGAAACAAAGGGAAAAAATAAAGGGGAACAGAGAAAAAGAGTTGAGAAATTAACTTACAGAGCAACTGTGAAGTAATAAGGGGACAGAGTTACTAGCAGTTGGATCTGCTACCTGAAATAGTAGAAAATAGACCCGTGCATTTACACCAATGCAAATGTGAAATAAAGTGTTAAAAAAAGTACTGTTTGGGCAATGAAGCAGCAGGATTAGCCCAGTCCTCTCTGTTCATTCACACCCTGTACTCCCTTCTTACATTATTAGGTAATCTGAGAATAAGGTATGAGATAGAAGTAATACACACAAATAAAATGTAGGATCCTTAATGTTCCGTTATAAACAAACGAAGCGTACGGCACAACGTTTGCTTTATAGATTATATAAAATGTTTATTAGGAAGTAAAGTGCTCAGTTTTACAGATCAATACATTCTTGATCATTGTAGAAGACTTGCATAATTAACAGCTTCCTAATAAGACCAAACACTGTACATAACTATGCAAAAACCTTACCTTTGTAATAAGTGACAAATCATACTATAATCTAAAGTTGAAAAATGAAATAATAAAATGTTTGTAACATTTGTCAAGTGGCCATGCACGTACTGCAAGGCCCGTTGTCAACACACACGGGTACCCCATGAAAACTTACTGCACTTCAAGATGAAGTTTGTTATTAAGTAACGACACGTTACAGAAATATACCTCAACAAATACAGCTATGAATGCAAACATTTTCATAATAAACATATACTACAAATAAAAGATGAACTGCAGGATTGAATTTACATTTTGAAAGATACATTTTTACAGGAAACCTATTTAAAACCATACTGATTGATAGGCTTAGTTTTGCTTGCTTTTCCCCCAGGAAGGCCCTGCCTCACCAACAGATGAGCCCAAGATCACTTGTGCACACTCCCCAGTCCCTGCTGCCATAAACCTCAGCCTGCCACATGCTTTAGAGGCCACAGGCACAAACCTTAACACAAGGTGTTCTTAGTAAGATTCCAGCTGATTGGTAGACTACTCAAGTTGGGTCATTTGGCCAAACTCATTGATTTTAAGTACCTTATTACTCAAATACTATCTTAGCATTTAGGTAACCCTTGACCCTAGAAACCCAATGTCAATTACATGTTACACACATGTAATTAGTTAGCATGTCTCAAAGTTTAAACTGTAAATCATGTCACATACCAACACAGTACACATTTTAGATACCAATATAAAGATAAAGCTATGTATATTTAAATTGCTTTGTATTGCATTTTCTATTTTCCTTGCACATCAGCTGCCCATATGTACAGCTAGTGGTTTTTTGGTTGGTTTGTTTAAAGTCAGAAATGCCAGTTCAACACAGAAAAACTTTCCTCAGGAAGGTTTCTAAGGTCCAAAAACTTTCGAATCAAGGCAATACAGAGCTTAGTCCGAGTGTCTCTTGTTTCACACAAATGCCCTAACCACAGTGCTCTGCACTGTTTTGGGAAGTTGACGAGGTCTCTTGTGAAAGAGTATGAATTTCTTCCTAGTACAGGACAAAATAACCCACAGAAAGGAAAAATACTTCACAAAAATACCAACCTGTTTTCCCACGTTGTTCTGTTCTCAAGCCAAAGCTACTAAGAAATTCCAGTCTCCACACTGAACTTCTTCCTGCTCCACCTTACGTTAATTAAGTATATGGTTTCTCGTGAACTTAAAAATAAGGAAAGGCATGAAGTCTATTTAGTTTTAGCAAGTTCTTTGGTTAGAGGGAAGGTGTTCTGAGTCATTGTACATCCAGGCAATGCAGTTGTAAGAACATATGCAAGATGTAAGCTTTGCTTAAGCAGTACTACCACCAGAATTAGGTGCTATCCCCTGGCAACAACTGCTTTTTGAAACAAAAAGCACCAACATAACATACATGCTACTTTGTTAGATAGGCATTTTTTCCTCTATATACCCTACTAATAGCTAAGATGTGTTTGATTATGTAGCTTTCCATTTTCCTTTACACCAACTCTAAGTCTTTAAATACAAGACAACTGCCATCTTCAGGAAAAGAAAGCATAATTAACCACCTCCCTCCTAAACCAGCGTTCCACATATGGAAACATGTTGCTAGGCAAAACTACAAACATTATGCCTCAGGGCTTTCTATATGAAACCACGATAATTTCAGTGTTGCACCTCCTTTCAAAGTTTCTATGACTCAGAAAGCAAAAGAAATGAAATACTAAAAATCAGTGATTATACTACAAACACCTTTCCAAAGGAATCATGTGTTGCACCTCAGCAGAAAAGCATTATGTAGAAATATACCTAATAATTTTACAAGCAGTTCTCTTAAATGTAAATACAGACTACATAGTCAAGGCGTGATTAGAACTTGATAGAACATGAGATCAGATTTTTCCCAACTGTCAGCAACTTCTCTGCCCCCTTCCCTGTCACACTTGAGAAAGAGCTGGTGTTTTTCAATTTTGTGTGCTTTTAAATAATGTATTTTCTGCAAAGTAACCATATTTACCTAAGAACCTGTGGAATGTTTATCCCAGGAACACTCAGATCACAAAAAAAAAAGCATTTAAAAATGGGCACTTTGCAACAAAGCTGAAAACGATTACATTACGTATGTTAGGTGTGAAGAGGCAGTTCTCAAATATTACTTTTGAAATGCTAATGAAATGCAAGAACACATAATGCGTACAGTTTGTATTACGGAGTAAGGTGATTTACACTTGTACAAATTAAGTGCACTTCCTTCTGTTTAAAGAAACATAGTATTTCTCAAAACAGGAAAAAATGAACATTTAAAGTTAATTAAAATGTTAGTACATGAAGAATAACTCAGAAAAATAGGTAGAAATTCAGTAAAGAATGCTGTTTTCTCTCTTTGAAAAGTGTCGGCTGCTATAATGAATGGACAATAAACGGATGCCATCTTCTTTTAAAAATTGCTTTTAAAGCATTTAAAAATCATATTTTCCAACAGAAAGCAGAAAACTCACAGCCTTTCATTTGAGTGTTTTAGCCACGGCACATTATTTTGTCTGAAGCTTGCTGCCCTCATGACAGTAAAATCCCCCATAATACATTTATGGAACCAAAATTCCGTCTAGGTAGATTTTGTCACACCTGGTTTACATTCGTCTCCTGCATTTTTGTTTCCAAGGCTGACAGTCTCACTGTTGGTAACTTGAACATGACACATGGCTTACATGCGTCTAAAAATGCCTTATGAAGAGAATATTTACTTTTGCCCACCAGTGAAAATTGTCCTTAGTGGTCTGATCAGGATGATCACCTCATGCTGAGAAACAGTGGAGTAGTGTATTTGCTGGCTTAATACTGACCCGAAACATTTAGAATCACCTACAAACTTAATCCTACACGTGGATGTTATTCCCCCCATTTCCTCCTCCCCCATCAATACCATCTGACTGGGAGGAAGATGGCCGAGAGTTCCTCGAACGAGGCTGGCCGTTCAGTCCAAGTGGTGTCCCCAGCCGATGGCTCATTTGGGATGCCGTATCATCCGATTCCCATCGCTCCAACTCCTCTCGCACAAGTCGCTCCATTTGTTCCCTGTGGAGTTCATTGTCACGACCCAGTCTTTCATCCTAAACAGATGAAAAGACACAAGCTGGAAGCACAGCTTCCAAACTGCAGTCTAAGGAAAACCCTGTGCAAACATGGGAAATTTTTATACCGCTCAAGTATTTCCATAGGCTAGTGGAGAAACAGTTACTGCAGTAAATTGTTTTCTCTCCAGTGATGAAACACCCAGGCTGTCACCTTACCCTATGAAAACACAATCTGTATTACAGTTTCTAACATTTAAATCCACCTCCAGAAATGTAAAATATACTGAGGAGAGCACACCCACAAGGAAGCCCCAACTTAAGAATAAAGCAGCATTATTGGCTGGAACAACAGTAACAGCCAGGACCACTGTATCTGTGATAGGGTAGCTGCAAGCCTGACCTACATAACCCACCAAGACAGCCCATCTCACCCACCCCTTAACAGCCCTGTTCTGGCTGTTCTTGGCCCATCAGGAAACTGACAGGTTTTAGCATCTACAGAAACAACACGTTTGTCCCACTGGCCACTCCAAAGGGCCCTCAAGACAGAAAAGGTGAGAGGGGATGCAGCAGAAGCTAGATAACCCTGGTGACAGAAGTGACCTGCTTCCACTTGCCACACAATCCCAGAAGCAACATGTGAGAAGAGCAGGCTGCGTGGGCCTGCTGGGCTGGATCACCCAGACTCTAACAAACTAGTCTATAAAAAGCTTTGTATTAATCCCAACAGACACCACAGGATGAACGAGCTGCTTCAGCAACTCCTGAACATGCCTGCTGTCCAGTTCAGGGGTTTAAATGGTGCTCCATTGCCTCAGCGTGACACAGGCCTGCGATAAGATGGGTTGTTATGTCTGAAACTTGCATCACACCCCTAACATTTCATGTTTTCCTAACACAAAACTGAAATCACTTGGCCACTGCCAAAGCACCCATCTCGTCTTTACCACCACTCCTCACAAGCCAAGCAACAGGAGGAAGTGCTAACAGTAAGCAAGTCATGCGGGCTGTGACCAGACAGGAGAGAGCGGGTTTCTTACCTCTGTCACTCCATCTAACAGTCTTCCCAACACATCTCTCCTTTTTAGTTTGGCTCTCTCCATCGCTTCGAGCTTCACAATAACTGCATCGATCTTGGAGACAATACTGCCAATAGAATGCTCCATGCGATCGACCCGCCTCATGAGTCTGAGGGCAACAAGTGTGAGCTTCAGCAACTCCAACATTTCCAAGTCAGTATCATTCTAGCACGTCAACATACAGAGCAGATAAGGATGAGACAGCACTTTAATTCAAGCATGCATCTGACTTTCCACAAATGAGTCCTACTGTCCAGGAAGGGACAAGGTACACAAGAGCAAGAAGATAACATGGGGGTAAAGCAGATGGGAAAAAAGTACATATTCCACTGTTTCCCCTGCTTTTAGGCATCAAAATTTGTTGGTTCTAGTTACTCACATTCTTCATTCAGCTAGTGTTGCTATAATTAATTAATATGGAGAACTGTCATTTCAGACAAAATACACACTCGCAAGTAACTTAATCTTATTAAAAACAACAGCTGAAGTTCTCACTGAACCTCAAACAACCTCAAGGTTTTACTACTAAAAAAACCAGAAGTCTTCTGGCTTTATTGTAGCATGACTATTTTCTCTGTCTTTTTAATGACCAGGTTTTAAGGACAGGGGGGGTTTGGGGGGGTTGTTTGTTTTTGGTTTTATAACTGATTCCCATGAGCCTCTCTAAAGTACTTCCAGTTCAGATATTACTTGAAAGCTACTAAAAGGAGTGACTTAAGCAACTTAAAAACATAACATTTACTTTTATGAATAATTTGATTCATATTCAGTTATAGGAGAGACTACTATATAAGTGAAAGAAGAAAACTCACAAGGAAAGAAAAAAAAAACCAAACCAAAATACCACCATGCAGATTCATCCCCCTCAGAAGGATAAACTTACACTTGGAACTCTTCATAGGAAACCCCACTAGAGCTGCTGCCCCTCCTCCTGGAGCTGTGTCCACTGTCCTCATCCTCATCCTCCTCAGAGTCATCCAAGCTCCGGGGGAAGCTGCGGCTGCTCAGAGGACGTGGCAGAGAGCTCCTATCCAGGTCTAGATCCTCCTTTGTGAAAACACAAGCCACAGAGAAGATGTAAAGACTTTCACCTGTACACAGGGGATGGGGATGTCAAGGTCAAAGACCTCCTGCCTTCCATCAGCTCCCCCTTGCCTTTTTACAGGTCTGCTCAGACAGCCAGGGATGAGAGCAAATGTGAAGGGAAACAAGAGGATTCTTCTGGGGCAGCAAACCAGCACAGGGAGAAGACTGGCAGACGGTGCTGGTGGCATACCACTCCTAACACTGAGCTCACCCTCTCTTTCTCCAGGTCATCTCTCATCTGCTGATGTTCATGCTCTGTCAATTCCTGGTCCCCATCCTGGTCATATTTGGTAAATATTGCTTCAATCTCTGCATCTGTGTGCCCCTTCCTGAAACAGCAGTAAAAACAGTTCCCATACTTTCCATTTTTCAGATGCTGAATGAAATTCAAGTATCAGAAAAACAGTTCACTCCAAACAGACTTTCATCCCCAAGCCAAAGACACGACTGATCCCCACGCTGCCTATAAATTCACAACACTGATAACAAAAAGCTCAGCCCTCACCTTTCATTAGTTAATAGCACAAAGCTCCCCTAGATTGCACCCTGCTCCTTCATAACCATCCCTTTTATACCTCCTTGATCTGTTCCCTTTCCCTGGACTCCTGCCTGTTCACAAACTCCTGCAGTGGCTCCGATAGAAATGTTACCATCTCTTCAAAGGCCTCTTCTCTGCTTCCTCATACCCCTTCTCTCCCACAACACAGCAACTCAAAGGAGGTTGAGCCCCAGAGCACTAAATCCTTCCTCCAGTGTGGGATGCCGCCCCACTGCAACAACACCAGCCATAGTGCAGACTCTAGGGGCCAGAGCTCAGCTGACCTCCTTATCTAAGAGTTGTCTTCCACCTCAAATTGACCATTCTTTTCCCACTCCTCTTCTCTCTTCTTCCGCGGTTCCACGCTACAGTTTGAATTTTCCTTTGTGCAATGCCTACAGACCCATATGCAAAGACTGTTTACCTGTACATATCTGTTTGTTTACATAAACCTCTCACCAGACAGAGGAAAAGTACATGCTTTGTTACCCACTAACCAAAGAAAAGTACTCTCCTGTGTTGTCTTTATTCACATTAGCGTACTCTTGCCACATCACAGAAGCAAGAGAAACTTGCATCAAAGACTTAACATCACATGTCTCTGGGGGTACTATTCAAGATAAGAAATACCAGCTTCCTTACCCTTTTAGATCTTGCCGGAGTTCATCAAAATTTAGTTTTCCCCCACCTTGTCTCAGGCTTTCTGAAATGTCATCAACAGTAGTTTTCTTCAGTTTAAGTTTGATCATGGCTTTGTTGTAGCCCTAAAAGAAAAAGTGAAATTTTGTGGTTTAGTTGTCATGAAATGTTAACACTTGATTTCTAATAACTTTTTTGATTACAAAAATCAGCTAGTGTACACTATCATCCAGTGTGTTCCAAAAGCCCTGCAAGAATCTGTTTTTTTCCTCCAGTTTATCCTTCATTTATTTCAGCATTTAAATGAGCAACATACAAATACCTTTGCAGTTAAATGTAAGGCTTTCATCATTAAATTTGCACTGGAGGTCAGTAGGAATGGAATATTTTATCCCAGTAAGACACCTTTGGCAGTTACTGACAGTTAAGTGACAGTTTAAATAAGGCTGACAAAACAGGTACAACTTTCTACAGCCACTTTGCTTATCTCTCTTCAGTTGTATGTATGACTTTTTAAAAAGTCCTCATCCCAACAAAGTAGCCCTTTTCATTTTTCTCTGCTCTGTTTTAATAATCAGTTTCCAATTTTTAAACTCTGAATTACTGGTCATACTGAGTATGTATTTAGACATTTCTGACCACAGTACAGCACCGCATCCATGCCAGAGTGCATGCACCTGCACTTGTTTTTCCTAAACTGGGATTCACATCAAGCTTTTAACTTTGCATCCAAAACCTATTGGCAGCTGCCCCTGGGAGCTCCCAACACATTATCCAAGACTTGCCTCATCTTATGCCTGAAACGAGGTAAGTCTGAATTCTGTGACCAAGCCAAATGGCAGTTTAGCTTCATCAGTTCAGTATTTCTGTATGTACCTAGACAGACAAATCCTATGTCATATTCAGTAGGCTGATCATTCAACACAAAGTCTCAGATGACTAAAATATATCATGATGGGAAGTTTTCATTCATTTAATTTACATTCAGCTCAGATACATTTATTTTAACTACAAGTTGTGTATTTTCATCAGCTGCTGTCAGCTTTACTTTGTACGGTTTATATAGCATTTTATGGAGTAAGTTCAGATGTGACGAATGAGATGTCAAACAAACAAAATGTTACTTGTACCTTTCTGATAAGGTCAGACAGTTCCATTTCTGCCTTCTGTTGTGCCATATCTGATTTGACTTCGGAGTATGTATCGTTGATAATGGCCAAAAACATGTTCTGTTCATGAGAGAAATGAAAAAGCCCACTTAAAAATTTCAACAAGTCTGAGCCCTCCTAATCCTATGACCTTCCTGTGCAGACCTATACATGAATTTTTTAAAAAGGGCCAGGAGAAAACAGTGAGCTGTTTAAAAAGCGCTAACATCAAGAGCTTGAGATATTGAAATACGATACACTGCAGTATAACAACTTTTAATCAAGTCTACTGGTTATTAACATAACTGGAGAATTACCTTCCAGAGAAGGTTCATGCCTATACACAGCAGTGGCAATAAACCATGCCCGTTTGACCTTATAAGTTTGGCCTTCTACCTGCAAGGCCAAACTTACATAGATAACTCTGAATTAATCTAGGCAACACAGCTGGCAACAAAAATGCCCAAGGAATCAAGATAACTATTCATCCCATAATAACCAGAACAAACACAAGGTTCTTACCTAGTTACAGCTCTGCTTGCATTTCAGACTAAAGATAAAACAAAAAAGCTTTAGATCTGACAGTTGGCATGTACGCCACCAACTCTGAAAAGAGTTCAGTTGCTTGCTCAGACAAAAGAGAAAAAATTGGTCTCACTAACCCTGTTAGTTAAGCATATAGTTTACTTGAGCCCTTCTGTCATTACTGAAAGGGTCCCTGCTGAACATGGAGCAAACATGACTGAATTGCAAGCTGGCCATTCAAGTTCAAAAAGAACTACTCAATTTACTGGCACATTCAATGTACCACTCTTGTGCAGAAAGGCAGTGTTAACCTCTATTTCCTCATGGACTTAAAAAAATGCTTTAGAACAGTCTTCCAATGCTGTATCTTAATGTATTCTTGCCCAGCACCAGAGGAGTAAGAGGTAACTTGACTACTGTCTATTTTGCTTTCAGCTGCCCAACATTAAGAGTTCGTGCTTTCTGCTCATCTTTCTTAACTTAGTTTTCAGGTCTCAGACTGGTCTCAAGGAGCTTACAGCAACATCTCACTCCAGCCAAATGACGGGATGTGCAGGTATTAATAAGCACACAAATTATAGCAAGTATTTTGGGTATCCTGTTGTGCCTTCATACTCCAGTGCTTTTCTGCCACCCCTTAGAAAAAAAGAAATACTTCTTTCCCTTGCTGGACACTAGCCTCTGCTCTGCTCTGATTTTGTGAGGTGCTTCAAAGCAAATATGAAACCTTCTTCACATGCTTCTTCGGCCAGAGTGACCCATATGTTATTTTCCAGTTGACTACTGGTCCATCTCACTGAACACTTCAGATTCTCCGCTTCCTTACTAGTGAATAGCCAAGATGAAGTCTTCTCCCACAAATAATATCTGAATGCCATTTCTCCTCATCATACAGAATAATAAGAAGCCTCATTAAGTACAAGGATCATTAAGTAACTCTAAAAGTTATGATAATACAGGACTGCTGTACCATTTTAAGGTTAGTAAAATCCTGCTTTAATGCTTGCCACCAAGAGACACACGGTTTGGGGAATAATCGGAGGATTTCTTGCTCACATAACATACTGTATACTAATGTTAGTACCAAACTAACTGAAAACTACATCCAGGTAGAAAATACTGGGGCTCTTCACTTATATGAACATAAAAAAAGTTAATTTACTTGGTCTTCTAGGTTTCTGAGAGAGAGGTCTCCTCCCTCCACTTCGTTATAAAAATTATTAGTAAGACTGCAATATGGATTCAATACTAGTATTAACAGAGAGTATACAAAAGATGAGTACTCACTCACAATATACTCACTGTTTGAATTTATTTGTCAGACAATCATGTCTACATACTGCTTCTCGGATAAGCTGAGCTTCTTATAATACTGTTTGTCAAAAAGCATACAAGTAATCTGCACCGGGAAGGTGAGAAAGACAGGGCCCAACTCTGCCCTGGAGAAGGAAATAGGATAGAAAAGAGGCCTTTGCAGGCAAACCTGAGTATCTGAAAGCTGCTGCACTGCTGATGAATCAGGCTCTTCTAGCAGACAAGCTGTGTGTTGCTTGCATGAACTAGGCTGTTGCAAACACAGCCAGCCACACATTAGAGCCTGCATGGAACGTTACAGCTACTTTTCACCAAAAGATATGGGCTTGCTGTGTATGCCAAACAGGCACTATTCAGATTTTAGAAAGAAAAAATTATTTATAATAATAAAAAAATATAAATTAAAGAAAACCACAATGTGGAGCACTATATGGGAATGACAACAAACACACATGCAAATCTGTTTTAAATGAAGAAAAAAATGAAGGAGTGTAGTGACCGGCCATGTAATGGTCAGGCCCCTACATGGACTGCACACTCACCATGATCAAAAAAAGCCCCAAGTAGCAGTAGGAATCAAAGAACAAGAGATGCAAAAATGGCCACCTACCCACCCCGCATAAACAAAGGTGTACATACCAAAAGAATGAAGAACATAAAGAACACAAATGTAGTGAAATAAATTGGTCCCAAAATTCGATTAGCTTCTTCAACCTCTGTGAAGTTGAAGTCTCCCAAAATGATGCGGAACTGAGTAAATCTTAAAAAACAAAACACATCCAGGAGTTGAAAAAAACACTTTTGGAGCTGTGCAAGAATTCTCAATCTATTTTACCCTAACAGTCTGACTGATGGGCAGCAGAGAGGTCTGCACTACTGTAATACTTTATCAGGCCCTGCAACAGTCAATTCCTCAAGCCCATCTCTAGGCATAAGCCAGCTCACAGTCAGATGCCACACAGAACAAAACTAGGGTGCCTACTTCTGGCTTTTGGTCACAACTGATAATGGGGGCAACAGGAAGCAGAGCAAACCAATGATACCATTGTGAAGCTTTAAGACCCACTCCTGTCCCTCTCCTATCCCTTCTGCCTCTCGCATACATACAGCCCCAAGCCTCTCCCTCTAAAGCTGTCTGTACAGTGCCAAGCTGTACAGCTTGCCAAGAAGAGTCTTGGCACTGTACGGCACCATCAGCATATTTCATGTTTTTCCACTTTTCTGCAAGAAACTTTTTGCAACACTGCCCCAGTGTAAGGGGGCAGGGGGAAATCAATAACTGAACAACCTGGTAATTACCTCAGTTAGAATCAGGTTATGTTGTACCAAATCAATAAAGGAAAGACTGATTAACAACCCTATATTAAGTCCAATCTCTCGTCTGGATTCCAGCAGATACTTACAAATTTACTAGCTGGCTGTCTAAGATGGACTCCATTTGTGAGTCAACCAACTACACTATACCACCACGAACACAGCATTATCATGCATATAACATTTCAGTAGGCGTTACAAACATAAGTAAGCATATCATCATTCAACTGCTGGAACACAGAGTTATTGCTTTGTCTAGGAATGTGACCAACTGTTATAAAAAACACGTCACTTCCACCAAAAACTGCCCTTTTTAGCTCATTGATCTAACTATAGTATATTTTTAATCTTACAGCAAAGACAGTTTTTGAACTAAAAATGTTATTAAAAGATACATTTGCTACTGAGCTACATCAACAGTGATATGTCTGCAGCTTATCTGTTTAGATGGATATCATAGGATTTGTTTGGTCTCTGATAAGGCAACCAAATCCATTTACCAATGTACTGAGAAATTATTTGCATTTTTTATTCTTGTACTTACATGCAGTCCTGGAAAGTGCTGAAGTCATTGACTTGAGTGCCAAAGACAAGATAGGCCAACTGAGCATATGCTAAGAAAATAATAAAAAACATAATAGCAAAGCCAATGACATCTTTGACACAGCGAGACATGGTAGTAGATAACTGACTCATTGTTCTGTTGAAGTTAACAAATTTGAAAAGCTGTTAAAAGAAAAAAAACACCAACTGTAAAGACAAGGAAGACAACGATTTCTTAACACAATCACTTCTCCAGCCTTTTACACATGAGATGTCTTACTGAATTTGACTGGAGACAAAGTCAGTTAATTTACATTTAGAAATACATCACTTCCTAAAAACACTGAGGCTTGAAATGTGAAGAAAATTCTGTGAGAACGCCAACTTCTTGTCTGGGTGTGGGGTTTTGTTTGTTTGTTTGTTTTTTCACTCCTCTATTTGGCATCCTGGCTTCAGAGCAGTGTTACTAAAATGCTTCCAAAAAGCTATTTATTTATCTTTATCTTTATCTTCAGTGAAGATGTTAACTATGAAGTAGTAAAATGCAAGAAAAGATCTCCCACCTGACTTTGTTCTGAGCAGGTGGCTGGACTAGAGACTTCCCGAGGTCCCCTCCAACCTGCATTTCTGTTACTCTGCAGTTTACCATTATTTCTTATTATGAGCCACTGTATTTCTTAAACCATGATGCAAAAATTAGATGCAACTTTGTCTCATAAAACAGCATGAGATTAGCTAACTTGCTTGATAAACCTAAGTATCGTTTGGAGTATCAGAGTGGAAATTCACTTATCATTGGTCTTACATTTTCCCCCGTTTGACAATTTATTAACTGCTTACATTCTAATGTTAGAATAAGGATGTGCATCTTGGAGTTACCTTAATCCACACAAAAAACACAGTGACTGCAGCAATGTTGTTGAATTGCATTTGCCAATATGCCAAAGGTTCAAAATTGGGGAACGAGTTCTGATCTTCCAGCAGCTTCTTCAGGAGCATATCAACAGTTGATGTCCTATAGATGCTAATTCCTATAGCTACCACAGAGAGCTGAGTACAAAAGAAACATACAAATTTACAAAAGGTGACTAGGGTTTTAAAACAACTTGTTTTAGCCACACACATCAGAATGAGGAACTTAATATTATTTATAGCACTACCATAATGTGAGCTTTAAGTAGAAGCAAATACATTGTTTCCAGGGTGTCCCGACTACAAAGCTAACCTTCCAAACAGAAAAGTAACAGCTAGGCCATTGCACAGAGCCTAGAAAAAAATTACTGATACAAGCTTCTCCCAGTCCTTCAGGGTCAATCCCGCTGGCACTGATCACTTTAGTGCTTAGGGCCAGCCAGTTGCAGGGGCTGGAGGCAGCCAGGTTTCACCACCTTTCACTCAGAAGTAATTTAACAGCCCAGTAGCTGCTTTCTGAGATAGGATCCAAACTAGAATTTCTGGACATATAGAATCATAGAACTGTTTTGGTTGGAAAGGATCTTTAAGATCATCGAGTACAACCATTAACCCAGCACTGCCAAGTCCACCTCTAAACCATGTCCCTAAGCACCACGTCTACTCATCTTTTAAATACTTCCAGGGATGGTGACTCCACCACTTCCCTGGTCAGCCTGTTCCACTGCCTGACAACCGTTTCAGTGAAGATATTTTTCCTGATATCCAATCTAAACCTCCCCTGGCACAACTTGAGGCCGTTTCTTCTCATCCTATCGCTTTTTACCTGGGAGAAGAAACTAACACCCACCCCGCTACAACCTCCTTTCAAGTACTTGTAGACAGCAATAAGGTCTCCCCTCAGCCTCCTTTTGCCCAAACTAAACAACCCCAGTTCCCTCAGCTGCTCTTCATAAGTCTTGTTCTCCAGACCCTTCACCAGCTTCGTTGCCTTTTTCTTCGGGCTCCAGCACCTCGATGTCTTTCTTGTAGTATCAGGAAATGTGTTTCACAACAAAACCATTATAGTTCTAGACTACAGACAAATCGTCTGGGAGTAAGAAGATTTACAAATCTTTTACTTGCCGCAGTTGAAGAACAAGATGACAGTGAAGCCTAGCGGGCTCAGAAAAATGAAGCTGTCACAGGGAAGGAAATATAAGGAAAGAAAGATGACAACTCAAAAAGATAAAGGTGAAAAAAGAGTAAAGAGCAGAAAGACAGCAGTAGCCAAAAAAGGTACTAGAGTTTCTCCAGAGTACAGACTGGCCAGTATTGCCCAGAACAAGCAACAGCAGAGAAGCTGTAGTTTTACCACACAGGTAAGGTTCTTGCTTTGACCTCTGCAAATCTGCTTTTTATTAGTGCAAGTGAACACTTCACTATGTATACAGAGTCATAAAGTACCTAATCCTAAATTTAAACAATGTCCCCCAGACAAGGTATAAACACAGAATTTTGACCCTTTGTGTGAACTGAATTTTACACTCAGATTTGAATACATTTCACTGACTGTAACAGCAAAGTATCTTATTCCCGCCCCCGCTGTGAAGTGTAACAAACAGCACACAGTTCATGTAAACATCTTCCTAAATGGTCCTTCATTTACAAAGCACTGTGCTACAAGTATGATTTCTCTAGATTACAGATACTAACTTCAAGACTGAAACCTTTGGTTTGTCCAAGCCTGAAGATACAAAATGAGCATGGGACTGGAACTGTTTCTGCACTGCTGGCTTTGTATACTTTTGGAAAGGACAGCTTGATGTAAGTCCAGAAAGAATTATATTATTGAGCTTTAAATTCAAAGCTCAGATTTTCTGCTACACCAAGATTACTGATGTGCATCACTGTCCACTTAACCAAGAAAGCAGCCCTGACAGTTGCTAGCACTCTACAATTTTGAGACACTTCTTCAAACTCCATATTAGCTGGTGAGCATTTTAACAGCACATTAAATCTCTTAGTGGTTCTTTGCAAACATATTCAAAATGCCAGTCCCATTCCTCCAAATGCAAATCACTACTTTAAAGCAGATGATTTTCTTACTTGAAAGCCACTGCAATAGTCTGTATTAGATATGTAGAAGAGAAATGAGGGCGTATTTGTTACCTCCCATAATGGCTGTGCCTTTATAGACAAAAACTGTGAAAAAGCATACTGGACAAATACTCTAACTTTTCACCAGGATGCGAAGGTTGAAACAACTGAAGACAGAACAAGCAAGTTTGCAAAACACACCAACATTACAACACAGACAAAAATTGTGTTATTCAGACTGAATAGCCCAATAGTCTGCAGGTATCCTTCCTAATGATGGCCCTATCCCTTTAACCCACAATAGGAATACTGAGTCATTAACATTTCCCACACAGTGCATTTCAGAAAGCAATTTTAGCCTTATTATAAAGATTACTTACCACAATGATAAGAATATCAAGGCAATTCCAGAGACTTCTGAAGTAGTGCAGCCTATGAATGTGAATTTCTAAGATCTCTTCCACCATATAATAAAGAACAAAAAGACAAAATGCCATTTCACAGGCTGCCAGGAAAAAATCAAAAGTGGAGATGTAGTGAATTAGCCTCACTGGCTGAAACTGCCAAGATGTAACAAGGCCTCCAGTCGCTGGAAACTCCACTAACAACCTGCATTTAAAAAAAGAAAGGCAAAGAAAAAAAAAATCCATTTACACAGCATTGATGAAAAGCACTACTAAAAGATACATGGTTTTATTTACATAATTATTTGAATAACAGAAACAAGCAAAAGCCCACATACAATTCAGAGAAGACACTACACAGGACACAGCAGGTGTAAACCCGACTACACTCAATTTTGACTAAAACCCAAAGCATTTCAGGAACAGTGAGAAAGCAGAGACACAAAGACCTGTCTTCATCTGCATCTGTTTCATGCTGTCTAAACTAAAGACTGATGTTGTATATCCACATATTTCTCACCAGAGAAGTCACCTGCAAACTGCACCCAAGCCGTTGCAGCACCAGGAAAGTCAGAACTGCCTCCAGATGGCGAGTGCAGCTGCCATGTGGAGTTCCACTTCTTTGACAGGGATGCATGCCACTTCAGTTGCCTATCTCCTTTATACAAAACATATGCTTACCCACGTCCTCAAAACAAAGCAATCACAAGAAAACCCCAAGTCTACAACCTACACTGTGCAATTTGAACATTGTCATGGTTCTGTTCATACCTGACAACGCAGAATAGGTTGATGTTTGCGTTGTATACGGAGAAATCAATGAAAGCTGCTCTGGTCCCTCTGTCCAGCCACAGGTTCTTCTTAAGGCTAGCAATCTGCACAGCTGTCATTTCTCTGGTCCTTGAGAGGTCTTGGTAATAACCAGCCCCACTGTATGTGGCAATCAAGCCCCAGTGGCTGCTCCCATTCAAATCCTTCTCATTGGTGTATGTCCAGCTAGTTCAGAAGTAAGTGAAACAGAGCACATTAGCCTTTCCACTTTCAACTTACAATTAACAAAACAGACACCAACAGCACCTGACAAAAAAACCTCATCAGTTACTTAAAGCTGCTTTCATTTAAGAATTAAATTCTTGTAGATGAACATTACTTTTAGAAAGTTTTGATGTACCCTGGAAAAAGAGCTTACAAAGTTCCTTTGACTAACACAAAAAAAATTAAGATAGAGAGATGGGTCATAAGTATAGTAATTGTGGAAAGAGAACACATCAATCCACTCACACAGAATTTCTATCCTCAGGGAAAGAAAGAAAGAAAACTGGCATTTACATAGTTATGTTCCACCTCCAAATCCTTTTACTCCACTCCAAGAGAGGCAGCGCTATTCCCATTTTGAGCCAGGGAAGACAACTCAGTGAAACCCACTGCAGTTAATACAATCTGGAATTACAGAACAGGTGCTCCATGAGTTGCAGTGCTGCACTCGGACCACAGCGTGTCTCCCATGCATAACAGCTACCAATGGCACAATGACAGCACCTAAACTCAAGTGGATCAAAAGCACTGACCTCACCAATTTCTGTAAGGTTTCTCCACGAGCAGAACTAGCAGCTGCCCTGGATTTACCTGGCTTTACAGACAGAACATATAGCAAATGCAGTTGCCCCTCCAAGTGACTTATTGTGTAATTCAGCATAATGCAAGTCAGAAAGAAAAAAAAAAAGTGTCTACAGGAATACTACATACGCTGTTCCATTTTGAAGTCCAAAAGGAGCAGTATCTTCATTAGCTACAGAATAGACATCATAGCAGTCTTTGATTTCATCCTTTAAATCTTCAGGTATTGAGCAAGAACCATTTCTCACTTTCAGCTGCCGAATGCGAGGCACCCCTAGGAGCAGGTTCTCATAATAAATAAAGCTTTTGTTTTCTGCCATGGTCTTGTTGTTGTACCACATCTCCCAGTAAAGACCATCAAGCAAAGGGCCTTCTGCGAACTGGGGAAGACGACAGAATTTTAGTTTGCGTGTTGCCAGCGCTATTTTTATAGATCTTCATTCCGTGGATGTGTTAGAATTGCAGCTGATAATTTTTCTGACATAAGGCCTTACTGTTACCTGTCCTCTAAAGACATTCCACAACTTTGTCCTACGCTGCCCCACTAGCGTTACCTGGGTTCTAAACTTTCACATATTAAAGACCTACTTTGTTCCATAGCTTTGACATTGTGCACACAGAACTTCATGCACAACTCCAACAGCATTAGAAAAAAGATCCTGCAGGTTAAATTTACAGGCCATGACAGGACAACCAAATCACAGCAACAGAGAGATTAAAAATTGGTTTTAGATTACCTTCCAGAAGTCATCCATTGTGGACAAAGTTTTGAAATCAGTTTTCTCCATTTTTGATACAGGTGTTTCCAGGAAGAGCTGTGACATAACCCTTGTGTAATAGTACATACTGGAACTCACTGTCCCGTAAGTCACTGCAAAAGATTTGGTAAGGAGTGAGAGGTAAAAGACTGGGGGAAAGAGAAGAGACAAAAAGAAATAAAAGAAAAAAAGAAAAAAAAAAAGAGTACTTTGCTTGTTTTGTTTTGAATATATCAGGTTGCATTTGTGTAGATTTTGCACTGAAAAGCTTAAGCTTCAGAACAAAACAAAATCTACACCAAGCAGCATTTGTCTGTCAACTGTGATTAAAATACAAAAAGCAGTGAAGAATAGACTGATCAATCAGTTTAAAATAGTCAGTTCTCCTTCCCACACCTCATCCTATTATTAATGCTTCTACAAAAGCTAACTTCAAGAAAAATAAAGGCACAATTCAGCAGCCTGAAGAGAGGGAGCTAGTGCCTTTTTAGGTGACTTGTGCTATCCAAGGCAGCCATACGGAGCTGGCATGGATGGCACAAGAACTCAGGAGAACTACACCCTGCTTGAGCAGATGATGATGGTCAACCAGGGTATCACGGGGCACTGTGAATGACATTTGCTGCCTATGGTTAGACAATGAAACTCCACCCAAGACATGCAGTGCTTCTAAGAGAATCTCCCCAAAGAAAATAAATGACTGTGTGTTACTTTTCCTCACACTGGGCCAAGCATTTGGCTGAGGACCACAGAGCATAAATTATAAAATGACATACAAAGCCAAGATGACTTGAGAGAACAGCCTCTGCCACTGATACTGTTACTGCCTATAGATAAAACCATTTTATGGCTAAAACTCAGAGAAGCCTGAAAGATTAAGTCTACTCCAAACAGTCGCCATCAGTTTTGACAATTTTATAAAAATATTTTATCACAGGGAAGAAAATGTGTTTTCTTTAACAACTGGAGAACAAGAACTATTTATAATAGACTTCTGCTGTGGCACACTGAGTGTATCACATGACTGTGCAATACCTGGATTCTCTCTAAGTACATACTCTCAAAAATACAGGAGTGCAAGAAATGCCCACAGCATTTAGTCTGCACTGGAAAGCTCTCTTCTAGGGCATGCCAAGCCACAGACCAGTCTGTCCCATAGTTATTGCTTACACATAAAAATAAAAAGGATAGTACTTAAAAAAAATACCAATGAGTTAGCAATATCTGCAGATATTTAACACATTATACTTTTCCTTTATTCTGTTACCAAAAATCTTTTTTCTATAGCAAAACAAATTGTTAACAGCCTGCAGTCAACCTTTTCCCGCTGAAACCAGTTTAACTTTATTTTAATTCAGGTCCCTCACTCCTACACCTCTTCTGGTGAAACAGTGTACCAGTCACAAGCAGTCTTACACTACTTTGTCCATAAACCTGCAATAAGCCTTCTTAAAGGACTCAGGAAGGAAAAAATCATGATATTTAGTATATAACCATGCTTGCAGTACAATACCAAAACAGTTGTGTCAATAGTATAAAGTTTGGGATTTTGGGGTTCTTTAGTAATTCTACTCCAGACAAGCAAGGTAGACTTGCTCTCAGAGCCAGTTTACCAATGTAGTTTTGCATTTCCTTTTCCACTCCAAGATTCTCTCTCACAAAAAATAAAAACATCACCTTGTTCTATTACAACTGACCATAAACGACAACTTAAGTGTCACTGACATTTCAGGCATTTAGAACAGAACTGCCCACACTAAAAATTGGAGGCTAGAAACATTATCAGCTTTCCAAAGATACACTAACTTAATGCATGGAGATTTTGTTATTCTCCCTAGTAACCAAATAAAATGTCTATTTCACAACTCCATAGTTAGTGCTATTTTGCATTGTCTTGCTAATTTTTATGCAAATATATGAACATGCCTTGTTTTGATTGTTAACTTAAAAAAAACTAGAAATCTTGAAATAGAATTGTATAAGGGCTTCAAGTTCCCAAGGCCATAAAATAAGACCACTCTCAGAACATTATACCAGCCACAGTTCGCGGTGCTGTGTGAGGCCTGGGATAAACTTCCTGTACTATCTGTGATCCAGCATCACTAAGGTTCTTCACCCTGAGAAAAGAACAGCAGACTCAGTTCAGGCTGCTTTCTTAAGCTCTGTTTGGGTCCAGGAATATTCTTGTGTATGAGGCTGGAGATCCATCAAGCTCCTCAATTCTGTAATAAGTCTGCATTTAGTAGAATCTGCTAATATTATCTTCAGTGTTGATTCTAGAGAACCTACCTCAAAGCAGTCATCTACTTAAAAGCCAAAAACTTGGTTGAATGTTACTCTGTTCTGTGTTCTATAGTGTTATGATACTTCACATGATATCATGTATCATAGACAACAAAACAAATGACACACTTAAATCACAGAAGTCTCCAGCTGTGATCCATATACACTTGAGTATATACAGGCTGCAGATGCATTTAAAACGTCCAGCACCATGAAAACACAGATTATCAGACATTTCTAAGTAGCTAGCATTATCTCTGCCTTTCCAGCTACTATCAAGAACTTTTACTCTCAGAATGATCTGTACATAAGCTTGATGATAAATTTAAAACTCGGTGATTTAATTTAATTTTTTGTCCTAGATGACTAACTCCTACTCTTCACATTTAACAGTTCTGTTCAGTGATTGCAAAATGCGTATCAGAAGCATTACACTGCAATGGGGTACTACATTAAAAAAATGCTCCCTAAAAACAAAGAATATTATCATCCTGCTTAAAGGTTCAAAACTTGCTAATGCACAGAAAGTTGCAGTATTTTTCAATCTCAAGCAACAATCCATGCGCAGAAACAAGAGAAAGATTTAATTCCAAATATTTGCCTACACACCTGCCCATTAATTCTTCTCTCACATTACTGAAACAACCTTCATTCTAGAATCAGATAGCAAGCAGATAGTACAGAACTGGATGCATTAATGCTGAACAGTACTTACGGACACACAAGACCACAAGGAAAATCATGTACGTAACCAACTCCCGTAAAACACTTTTCAGATATCGCTCTCTGCTGGTGTTGCTTTCTTCCATGAGTCTTGTCCCCCACAGACCTTAAAAGGAAAACATGTATAATGATGTACACAGATGTCTGATACTAGGTACACAAGTGACATAAGTGGTTTTAAAAGCTTAACCATGGCTGCTGCAGGTTCTTCTATGGATTTTGAACTAATCTAAGTTCAAGCAAGAACAACTACTTCTTCTGCAGGCTGAACAGGGCCCGAGTCCATTTGACTTCAAATTACTGTGGTGCATCTGATGGATCCAAGATTTTTTCCTAGGGAGTTTGAGGCTACTTCATTGCCATCTACTGAGAACGTACAGGATGTTTTAAAAGGTTGACTGTTTAAAATACCTGAAAAGGGTGGAAATTTGGTGTGCTTCTGTAAGAGTGAATTTTTATTTTTATACGCTTTCTCTCCCACCATAAACTAAGGTCAAATCACCTTGCTTTATTTAGGCTTAAACAAAGAGAAGTTCCTTGAAGGTAGCAGTTCTGGTCTGAGCATCAGCAGCTGTTTCCAGCTTTTTTTCTGAAGTCAAATGGAACAGGAACAAGAGATGGCCAAAACACGTTACAAAGCTGACAATGAAGCAAGAGTTCAGTTGCTTTACAACCACTGCTGTAAGACTAAAATGGACAAAGGGCTCATCTGTCTGCTGCAGAACTGCATTTCCTAACAAAGAGACGGGAATAAGGAAGCTCTTCCCTCTACCTGCAAATAGGAGGTTTATTCAGAAAAAAACCCAATGTGTTAGATGTTTTTAGAAGCCTTTCAGCTACCACATTTTTAAGTTGTGACCTAACCACAAAGTCAACCAGGAAACCTCTTGCAGAGGCACAGCAAGCACTAATAGTCTTAGCATTAATTTCTGTTCACACTGCTTAATTAGTAACTTATAATCTTCAGCAGTGTCAGCCCCCCAAACAAGAGCCTTTTCAAAGCTGTTTTTAAGGCTAAGTCTGAAAATTTACAGATAAAGACTGCAACTTTATTACACAAAATGCTAAATCCTCACCATTAGGTCATTCGTGAAGACAGAAACACAAAAACAAGAACATTCACAGAGTCACTAATAATAAAGAACTCGACAAGTTCAGCTTCTCACACAGCACTACGTTGCACTAGCAACCCTCATAATAAAGGCAGGAAAACATTACGGAAGAGAGGAAGAAAAGGCTGGAACAGCCAGTGAGCTAAGCTGGCGAGAAAGCTGGGTCCCGGCTGTCAGCACATTACTCACCAACAAGAAATGCGGTGAGCAGAAACCTTGCAAGCTCCAATTCTGTCATACTAGAATATTGCTAGGAGTCAGCCAGCAAGGAACAGAAAGTTACATGTGAAGGAAAAAAAAACCTAACACCAGAGATCATACAATGATCTTGGTGTTAAACGAACTCTGATTTGTCTGTCAGCTAGCTTGAAGTTTTCATTAGTTGCCACATTTTTAGAAGATATGTGTATTATTCCCCTTTTTGCCTTATTAGAATATTGGTTTAGATCCATCAAGAATAGTGGTGGTAGGCCGTGCTGGAAGATTGACATCTACTGCAAGCACCAAAAAAGTTTAGTTTCTAGCCTCAATTAATAATTTTCAGTTCATTCCTTATATAAATTTGCTGTTCATCAACTTTTTGACAGAATCTATGCACTCTTTCGTTTATCAAACAAATCTGCAACTAACAGTTCTGTCATACTCGTTCTGTAGCCCAAACGGCTTACCCAAAGATGATACGAACTCAGAAGAGTTGTCAAAAAATAATGATCAAATGAAAATAACAAAAAAATAGATGACATTACACCTTATAATAAAAAGTCTAGCTTGTTAGATAACATAAGAAATCAAAATACTTCTGTTTACACACATATAAAGTATTATATACATATACATACGTAATATATATATGTATGCATATACACATATACCTACATAATCATAAGGCCAAGTGTATAAGGTACAGAATGCACATAAAGTAATTCAGATTTATTTAAAAGTCTTAAGTTCTGAAAGCCCTCAAACCAAGATACATACCACTAACTAATCTGCCCACACAGAAATTCAGACGGTGGGGAAAGAATGGGGCTTGGCTGGGCGAAAGAGAGGAAAGTGACCTTCAGGCAAAGATGCTTTGTCCCAAAACAACAACAAAACACAGTCTCACAATCCTTAGTTCACATTCCTGAGTAAGGTACAATCGGAGCCTGCACTAGTTTAACTCAGTAAAAATGTCACGATGCATTCTTCATGAACGTAAAAATTAATGAGTGACTGAAAATGATATTTGATACTTCAATTTAACAATAACTAAGAAAACCTTTCAGGAAATGCCCCCCACACACTCCTTAGTATTGACGCGGATGAGGACACAGTAGCACTGGGTGACCAAGTACAGCTCTAAGGGGCAGATTACCTTTCCAGCCTGGCTCTGGAAATGGACTTTGCTCTTAACCATCAAAACTTTTAATGACTTTCTCCTTAACAGAGTTCAATAGTCATCCCCTCCTCTCCCCTCAGCATCTGAGATGTTTGCTGAAGAGATCTGCAAACCTAGAGGGACTAAAGCTACTTCACAGAGACTCACATTAGAATCTGAAAAGAATCCGCAAAGAGAATAACCTAAAATACAGACAGACTTAAGTAGCTGACTTCGTATTCACTTAGTAACTCTTGTTACAGTCTCCTTGATAGTTGCAATTACCAGAATCCCATTACCCTAAATCCTCTCTGTACTTTTATTTCACAACTGACAGCAAGAAAAGTGTAAGCTGTCATTCAGTATCCTTCAGTTGACGAGTAGCAACTTTTTAGCCATGGTAACACTATCACTTTTGATATCCAAAGGATTAATCCTGATCGTTGAATTCTGTCTACTGAAATTGAATTTCACTAAATAAATCTATGCTAACTTTCCTCTAGTCATCTTGAAATAAAACTGACTATTGAGTATGCCATTATCCAGTCTTTAAAGATCCTCACAGTTATCCATGAAATGTCAAAAGAACTACTGAGTGCTCTTCCCAGTATTAAAACCTCAGTTATCCTTCAAGTACCCTATATTAGTTTCAGGCTTGAAATCAGCCCTTTCGCTGTGTAACCTGCAGCGATCACATTCTTCAGAGGTGGTTAGTTACCTATGCAGCAGGCAAATACAGCACCCTGCAGTACCTCCACAGCACGAAAGTCATACCTAGCCATTTACTGTGCCTAGAAATTAATGGCAACATTAATTGCCATGGAAGAGCCAGAAAAGGAACTGTCTACTACAGTAACTTTAGCTACACTTGCCTATAAACACAAAATGTATGCAGGTCAAAAATCAACAGAAACTGTGGACAGTAACCACAGGGATAAATCCACTCCAAACATTCCTAGAACATGAAACCAAGTCTTTTCATTTTACGGCTAAAAATAGAATACTACCAGTGTACACTGACTGTCTGGAACAGTAAGAGGCAGCTTGGTCCATGGCCATTATTAAAAATACTTATTTTTGTTCTCTTGCACTGCAAGAACACATAACTTTGCACCATTCTCCACACAGCACACACTTGATTAATAGGCTCCCATCCAGCAGTGTAAAGAGAACCAGACCAGTTGAAAGGATGCATGATGTTACCACATCGAAGATGGTCCTCGTCTTTCAGCCTGAAAGCAGAAATTAAAAGTTCAAACTATGGATGCGCATCAGCTCCCAAACTGGTTATTCTAGCCCAATCTACATTGCTTCTGGGCAGCAGGACAGGCAAGGGATCCATCTATAAGAGTAGGGCCAGAACATCTTCTCTGGCAACATCTGCCTGATGCTGCTGAAGGTTCAGCTGCACTCATTCTGCCCAGCACAGCACGCAGCTTCACCAAAAGCCAATTCCTCTTGGTTCTGCTGCTTGTTCAGCTGAACAAGGTGAAAATACATATATAGGCTTAAAAACAAACTGCTAGAAAAAAGCATACTAAAAATAAGCAACCTTCCTCTACTGAAAACCAACCCTAAGCTGTAGATGCAGATGAACTATAGGTGATTCAACAAAGCGTTTTACCAAGTCTTCGTTAGAATTGTATCTCATGGGGGGAGTGGGGAATCGTCTGTCTGATGGACTTTCTTTCCATCTGCAAATACTCTGACCTTACACAAATCACATATTATTCATCTCTGCCTTCGGTTCAAAATGGCTCAGAAACCAGCACCAAAATCAGTCCTGGTGTGGATAATCTGTTTTGAGTATTACTGCAGAAACCATGACAGGGATGCCAGGTCATCACAAAGTTGCTCTCACACTGATCTCATACTCAAACACCACTATTTTTCACTACGGTTAAAAGCATATACAGGAGGTTCCTTCTCAGCAACAACTTGTACAAAGGGAGCATCTGAACAGTCTACTTAGATAAGAATTTTTATAAAAGGACTTCACTTCCTCCACAGGAAGCAGCTCCTTTTCTAGGTATTTACATATCTCAGCGACAGACTGAACACACCATTGGAGACTCCAAACAGAGCAGTGCCAGTTCATGTATAACACATAATTATCATTGATTATTTTTTCCTGGCCATTCTGGACTCTTGTTATGAAGGGACTTAGTTCACTGAACACACTCCCAACAAAATTTGCTGAAAAGAAAACATGCTCTATTCCATAATCTCTGCAAGTCTGACTTGCACCCGAGTAAAACACTGCAATGATTAAGAGGGATGTATTTTGGTGCAAGACAGCTGAAGTCAGAGCAATCATTATAGCAAGTGATTTTTGAATGCACATGCAAATCAAAGTGAAGACATACAGGACATACAATAGCCTAATTTACAAGTCCCTGCTTAAAATCAAGCTCGTTTTGACATCTCTGCTGATGCTGTGCCACCCAGTAACAGTACTATCTATCACTTCAGAAAATGCACATTTTAGAAGAAGAAACCTTATTTTCTAAATATGGTTTACTTTTCCTGCAGCTTTATAAAGATTTTGTCTGACACTTAAACAAATCATACATTTAAAATCCTGTTTTGATGCTGCCATTTTAAGCTTCTCTGAAAAGGAAAGGGAGTTTCTCACATGTGCTCCCACAACCTTGAATCCAAAGAACTCCCTATCCACCAATTTCTCAGCTGTGTCAAATCAACCCTGTACAGGGCCAGCTCAGCACAGAGTTAATGCAGTAAGCTTAGAACAACACTCCAAATGCTCATTTGATGCGCTCCCGCTCATGCTTCAAACTACATTCCTGGTCAAGAGCTGTGCGTCGACAGGCAGCTCTTTACAATCGAGGGCAGCTCCAAGGCTCTGTGCAATACTGCAGAAAAGCAAAAATGAATAAAACACCCTGCCAACAACCCCACTTTAAGCACGAATGCCATCCTAACTACGTCTTTTACAGGACAGAGGATGCTGAAAAAGAGAGAAAGACAAGTATTCTGCTCCAACTCTCCAAAGACTTGGTGTTGGGTCAGAAAAGCCACACGTATCCAAAAACTACTCAGGAGAGTCTCTTACACTGACAGCAGCCAGGACTAAGACCTGGGGAGCAGAGAGGTCCACGCTCCAGAGGAGAGGAAGAAGAGAAATGTGTGTGCATTCGTGTGTGCTGGGGGCATAACCAGGACAGACATCAGAATATGGATGTGCATGAAGAGGTGGGGACACAGAGAGGGGCAAGCACGGATGGACAGACAGATGGGAAAAGAACACGAGTAGAGGAAAAAGAGGCCAGGCAGCAAAGGGGTGGGTGGAAGAAAAGGCAAAGGGACTACAAACAACTCATAGCCGTTCCTCTCGGCGACAGTCCGCAGGAAAAGGCAGCCGAGCTACAGGAGCCGAGAGAGACGCGGGGCCCCGCTCCGGCAGGAGAGGCCGGGGCAGGGGAGCGGAGAGGAGGGGAGGGGGGCAGCGGCTCTCACCTCGCAGCCGCCGCGCCAGGCGCTTGGCCCAGGCCGCTCGGTGCGGGGCGGCGCCGTCGGGCGGCACCTGGGGGCGGCTCGGCACCTCCGCCCCGCCGCGCCCCGCGGGGACCCGCCGCTGCCGCCGCCCGTCGCCGCCCTGACCCGCCGCGCCGCTGCCCAACGACGACGAAGCGCCGGCCGCGGGGCTGCCCCACTCCACGTCCATCTCCAGCACCGGCCCTGCCACCGCCACCGCCCCCTCCTCCTCAGGCTCGAAGCCCGGGTTGTCCCGGCTCCAGGCCTGCCGCGAGCAGGCGGAGAGCGGCGGCGACGGCGGGCAGGAGCCGGCCCGCGCCGCCTCGCCCAGCTGCTCCAGCTCCAGCTGCTCCCGCCCGCGCCGGCAGCCCCCTCGGCCCGCCATCAGCCCGCCGCTGCCCGGGGCGGGGCGCCGCCGCCTCCGCCCCTTCCCCGCCCTCCGGCGCCGGCCCGGAAAGCCCGGGGTACGGAGGGAGTTGTAGTTGCCCTGCCTCTCAGCGGCGGCCGGGGCCTCCTCCCCTCCCCGTGCCCTCAGAGAGGGGCGCGGCTGTTGGGGCGGCCGTGCCCCCTCCACCCGCCCCGCCAGGGCTTGAAGGCCCGAGCCGGGCCGAGCCGTGAGGCGGGAAGCCCTGAGGCGCCGCTGTGGTAGCGGCGCAGGGGCGGCGCCGGGTATTTCAGGCCAGCTCGGCGCTCACCCTCGGTAAAAGCAGGAGGAGGCCCCGTGGAGGGGTTTTACCCACTTAATAAATTCCGGGGGAACAGCTGTTTCACATAATTTTAAGAAGGAGAGGTATTAAAGCTCCTCACGCAGACAGAAAGCCCCCGCCCAGCAAACAGTAATGCAGCCTGCAGGTACAGAGTTTTGTGTGTTTATTTAAATCCAGTTACAGCAAAATACAGGCTGGCAGTACAGAAAGCAGCATGCCAGAGAGGTAACACTCGCTCTGTGCGTCCCAGTAGCGAGATGATCTCGCTTCCCCGCGCCTCTGCCGGCTCCACACCGCAAGGCTGGCACGGTGCGCAGTGCTGGCACCGCTGGCGGCCGAGGGGGGGCCACTGGGTAAAGAAGCTGCCCCAAACTCAAAAAGTCACCACGCGCTTTACATTTACAAACAGTTACCCGAAATGAAGCTACTCCCCCGCCTCCCCTTAGGTAGGAATTGAAAAAGAAGGGAAACATTACATTTGTCTCCCTTTAAAGGGTAACTTCGTTATTTTCAATGCTGTGATGATCTCGAGCATCCTCTGCACTCTCCAATGTTTGATTGCTGGTATCATCAGGGATCTCAGTTGAAACATGGACCTGGCTTTCCCTGCTTTCAATGCTCTGGTGGCTATCCCCCCTGATGCCAGCCTTGCTATCATCTCCTTCCACCTCATGGCTATCGAATTTCTGCCGGCTGTCGTTTTCCATGCTCCGGTCACGCTGCTTGCTATCCAGCTCACTGCTGTCCTGCCTGTGGCTCTTGTCAGCCCATTCCCCACTGATGGCATGCTTCCCCAGGAAGCGGCGGGCAGCAGGATCCTCCTGGGAGAGCCCTGCTTGCTGGCTGTCTGCATCCAGGGCACTCTCATCCTCCTCGGTGGCATCATACCCAATGAGCTGCGTTAGAGAGCAAGATAAGAAAAAGCCACTGTCACACCTGAGGAACTGATCTGTCAGCAGATGCTGCCATACTGCACCAACCAAGCTGCATAGGCTGCGGGGACACTCAAAACCTGCATGATACACCTCTGCCTGGAGATACTGTGGTCTTTTATGGAGTTACATGAACCTTTCACATTACGAGAAACTCAAGTTTGATCCTGGCCTGAGACTTCATGTGTGCAAGTACATCATGATAGTGCAAACTGCAGTATTGAATACCTTGTAGCAGCAGGCTACACTCCTGCCTCGGCACATCAACAGACATCAATACCCCCTGATTTGGGGTATCCAGAGAAAGGAAATACATTCCTTCACTTATGCCTACTTTCCCCTCACCAATCCTTTTCAAAACTGACTCCCATAAAATAACATGTCTGTTTTCAAGTTCACTACCCTTTTCCAAAAGCCTGGGTACCTGTTTTTTTGAAAAAAAAAAACCACTCAGCGCTATTTACCTTTTTTGCAGCTTTGCGGAGTTTGCTAGACTTCACCATTGTGGCTTTTGCCCTCACCCTGTAGGCCACGCTGTCGCCTCTGCCGGCATTGTCGCCCCGGGTGAAAGAGAAAGTTACTGGAATATCTGTGGGAAAACTTGTGACAACCTCATCGGATTCATCCGTGTCATTGGAATCATTATCATCATCGTCGTCATCATCCACATCTTCATGGCTCTTGCTTGACACATCAGGAAAGTGCTGGAAAACATTTATTATGCATCAGGCAAATGAACATATATGTGAGACGTGCAGACTGGTATCTGTCCTGCTCACCCAGGGCTTATGCACTGTTGAGGAGCTACATGCATGAATTGCTCTGAATTCGCCTCACTCTGCCTGAAGCTTTGTTTTATTTAGGGAGAGACGTTACCACAAGAACCGCATTTGACTGAGGAAAATGAGTGCTGCTGCACACTGTCTGCCCTGCAGCACTCAACTGACATTTTGCTGTTCAAAACACTTACTGGTTGTATTGGGACATCCACACTTTCTTCAGAGAAGTAAAGAGTCTGAAAACAACATGAAACTCACTATTAGCACACAATGGCATATACAGTAGAGCTGATCAGCATGTTGACTATTCTTTAAGCACTTAATCCTAACTTGCAAATCTTGGCATTGAAAGATGCTCTGCTTTCTCTTCCAATTAGTTGCCCATACCTGCTGAGGTGATGCCAGGTCATTCTGTGGGTGCTCCTGACTCTCCCAAGACTTAGAATTCACGTGGTGGTGGTGATACCTGTGCGAGTGATGGCCCCTGGAGTCCTTCAAGAGAGAAGAAAAGGGGGTTTTAATCCACAAAGGAGCATACAGAAGCAGACAAATCTGCCTGCATCACAACCTCTGTTTTTGGGCAGATGTGGCATCTGCAATACATACTCCTTTTGTACAGGATGTGTCCTCAGCAATTCATTGCAATAGGAAGAGGACTCAGATCAAGCTGTGATCCCAGATGAACACTATACCCAAACAATATAATGCAGAAACTGTGCCTCTCCCACTGACAGAGCCTGGAGAATTCCAGATCAGTTTCTCCAGCTTGTTTTTATTGAGTGAACTTTGGAGTTCTGTCTAACGACCATAATTTCTGCTAATTCTCAGGTCCTTTTCCCAAGAGTGATCAATGTCCCACATCATGAAGACTCTAAACAAAATGCAGTAGCTGATTCTTAGAGCAAAGGATTGATTTTACATGGCAGTAGCTGGTGATGGAGTATAAATCAAATAGCTATATACAAGACTAATACAGTTTACTCACACCACTCCAAAAAATCATGGGAATTAGATTAAAGTGGTTTTCTAACACCAAATATTGTCATCTGATCCACACTAATGAATGTGAGTTATAGTAGTTGTACCATGCTACAATCGTTTTCTCTTTTTAACTGACAGCTTACATATTTTTCATTAAGAAAAAAGGTTTCCAGTCCTGGTCCAGAGATACAGCGAACGGAAGTCCACAGCCAGGATGCCTAATATGGCAAAAGTCTACTGACATCAGTGGCTCTCTGCTTTGGCTACCTGAGAAACTGGCTCATAACAGCCAGGTGAGGACATGTTCTGCAAGCAGCTACAGTCATAAAACAAGTATCAGACAATATGTATTAGAGAAAAATAATCAGAAAGGATTTATTAAAGAAAATTAATAGAAAGACAAAAGGAGCTTACATGTTTTTCTTCAGAGCTGGCAGAAATGGCGTGCTGCTTGGATTTACTCACCTTGAAAGGACAAAAGAGAAAAAGCACTTGTTAGTATTAATTTCTTCCTAATATGCAAAGAAAATATGCAAGTGATCGCTGATATGTATTTGTGATGTACTCACTGGCCACGCAGCGGTAATGCTGATAAGGCATAAACACAGAACTGCCACCTTCATTGTGATGTTTTACCTAGAAAATATTTTGGAACAGTGAGTCAACAAGGTAAAATAGCACAAAAATGCCATAGGCTTTTTCTTTCTCCTAGTGTACTTTACCGTGCCGACGCCAAGTTGAATCTCTGCTAAGGATTCAACCTGCCCATGCCAATTTTTTCCTCTGTCCTCCATCACCACCCCACACCCAGCTGGTTTTGTAGTGACTTAGCAACTCAAAAGCTACAAGAATTTTAAAACCAGGTGCTGAGAAGTGCTGCGCAGTGGTGAGAGTGGCCACACTGAGAAAGTGAGCAGACTCCTGTCATCCACTGACTTGCACTGGCAAAGGAAAAGCTTTGTGGAAAACAAAGCGCTATAAAGATCAGCTTTGGTTTATCTTCATTCATCTAACATCATTTTGTCAGAAGAGACCTAACAAGACAAATTCAGTTTGGATTCTCTTTTCCGTTATTTTAAAACTAGTGTTCAGGGTTATTAACTGGAGTTGCTGTGAGTAAACTCAGTTTATATGAACATAAACTGCTTTTATTGATAGACCTTTATTTCCCCCTCCAGAAGTTTGAACAGGATAACCTGTATTTCCAAGCAAGAGATGAAGTGAAATTTCTGGTCACATTGCAGTTTTAGCAATTTAATAAACGAGCGATGCATGCTGAAATTATGAGAGTGCTGAGCTACAGTAAATTTTGGTGCTGACAGACCAGTTCCCAGGATAGGGAACATCCCTGAGAAATTAGACTGATTTACTGATGAAGAAGAGGCATTTCAAACTTTCGTAAATCATAGCAGGAAAGAAAGGCTGCTAAGGGCACATTTAAAATACATTAGTAAGGCTGGCCCTGAGACAGGACATTCTATTAAAGGTATTGCAATTTCAGGAGTTACACAGAGAAGGGTGCGTGTCCCATCCATTCAGTAGTGTGCAGCACAAACTGCAAGCCTGCCAGAAGAAACAGGGACACTGCCAGGCAGTGGTTACATGAAGGAGGAAGCTTTCTGTGTTCAAGTACCAGCTTTGAGTTTTCAGCACTTGATTCAGTGGCAGAGTTTTCAGTAACCTTCTCCCGACATCTATCAGCACACAGGTTTAAAATTGTGGTTATGTGTAATACCTTGCATCGCTAAAGAAACCTTGCTCCTATAAAAGCACACCTTTTTCCACAGAGAAACATCAAACATCCCTGTCCAGGGAAGCAGTTTTCAAAGATCTCCTGCCCTTGACAAAAGCTGCAGACAGAATGGCACATGTCAGGTAAAAAAGCAAAAAATTACCTTTTCTGGTGCTGGAGGAGTCAGCTGCAACAAGAGCGCTCTTAGTGATCCCAGCAGCAGCTCCAGCCAGTTGGCTCCCAGCAGCTCTGGCTTTCTCCCCTTGTCCCCTGACTGCCTGACATCTCCAACCTCTGGGAATTTAAACCCTGTCCCAGGCACAGCCACCAATCCCCGTGTGGCGGAAAAAGATGAGGTCATGAGGCTCCTGGCCACCGTCCTGCCCACGTTCTCCTACACTTCCTCTTTGGCTTTGTGGCTTTTGAAGTAAACATAAGCTACTCTATGGTTAAAACATTACTTATGGGCAAGATCATTAACCAACAGGTCTGTTGGATGCACAGCATTTGGTATTCTGTAGGAGGACTTCAGGGCATGTCTGTCCTCCTTTTGTGAAAAGGCAGAGCCCAGTTTCCCAGAAACCTTTCATGCCCTGTTCTGCAAGGGGTAGGAATAAGTAATGTGTACTGGAGGAAAGAGATTTGAACAGAAAACTCCCCCAGAAGGTGTTAATGCTTCCACAAAGTTGTAGATTTGCACTTCAGGGTATACACGTTGCAATGGGAATCGCAAAGACAGAGTGCAGAATATGGTCTTTTGCCTTTTTGCTCTGACCTGGGTCCAAAAAAAATTATAAAATTAGTGTGTCTCAATAGGCATTCCGCATCCAGAAACTTGTTTGTAAAGGTATACCAGAGCCACTGAATTCCGCTGAAGCTCAACAAAGGCAAGTGTAGGGTCCTGCACCTTGGGAGGAATAACCCCATGCACCAGTACAGGTTGGGGGTTGACCTGCTGGAAAGCAGCTCTGCAGAGAGGGACCTGGGAGTCCTTGTGGCCAAGTTCACCCTGAGCCAACGATGTGCCCTTGTGGGCACAACAACATTATGCTGAAAGATCCCCTAGAGATGTTGTCTGGCCAAAACAAGAACCTTCCAGCACTTGCAATCTCCATAATGGCATATAACTGTCTATCAGACTTTCAGGAAAACAGATATTATGTCAGGACTTATAAACAACCTGTTTCACCAAGTTCAGCAGCAGTTATCAGCCATGCTGATGGAGAAGCCCAGAGCCATTAGAAACACAGTCTTCCTGCAGTTTGTTAAAGACCTTCATGTACAGGTCAGTTATCACTGTGAATTTTCAAGGCAAATGTTTTGCGAGTACCTGGAACACTTGCCTCTGAGCAGAGACGCTATATGACCCCCAGGGAGTTGTTTCTGGCAAACAACTGGTATTTCCAGTGTGCTGGGAGATGGCAGTGTTTCTGAGTATCATTGCCAAAGCTATATGGTTGATTTTGTAAGAGCTAAGGAACAACAGTGATGTTTTGCAGTAATCCAGACGCAGGATGTGAAGCGACAGTTATTACCAAATGGCTTCATTTTATGCAAGATCAGCCAGTACGGAGCTGTAGTAAATTTAGCACTTTTCTCATGCCCATCATTATGTGATTATTCATCCTGTAAATCATTTCATCTAGCTGAGAAAACCTTTGCCTTGGTAGGAGGTAGTGCTTCTCGTCCTCTCAGAGATAAGGAACAAGCAGGGCAGAAAGGGGGGAACTTTCACCATTTTCACTTCCCACATTAAAATGCCTAATTCTGGAGAGAGCGTTTGGCTGGCGGTGGCACAGCAGAAGCAACTTGCTCGAATTTGTACAAGTGGGAGGGTACATGACTTCAGCTTTCAAGAGCTGTCAGGGTCTGTGCGGAGCACGACCATGACAGGCTGTAATTTGCTGCATGTAGGTGATATTTTCTACTTGGCTATCCTGTCAAACAAAGCTTTTGACCACAATTTCTTCCATCTTGGGCTGCATTAGGAACATGTAGTTAGGCTGCCGTTTCGTGTCATTGAGAAGCGCTTTCAGTGCCTCCCTGTGCAATCTCTGACAGGTACCTAAGGTCCTGAGCCGAGACATCAGCGCGATGCCCAGTGTTATCTCTGGCCAGCATGGGAAATCTCGGCCTGCCTGCAGTGACCTGTAATGACAAATCTTTCAGGAGAGCTGGCTTTTGTTTAGATTTGTTCACCAAAAAATGAGTCTTGGGGGACACCAGAGCAGCGTCTTCTAGGTGGCAAAGACTAAGACTGGGAGAGAGAAATTAATTTCTTCAGCAGCATTAAGAATGCTATCAAGTAAAAGCCCCAAGAAACCCTAGCTTGGCAGTGGTCTTAGAAACAACTGTTTTGCAACTAAAATGTCTGAAAGAAAAGGAGACTCAGTAATTTCTGTGAAAAACAGATGAGAACCAAAACTTTCTTGCATTTCTACCACAAAATACTCTCAAAAAGTACCTTGGAAACTCAGCATGTCAGCCAATATAATATATCCCCCAAATCCCTTAAATTTTCCCAAAAGAGGGGAAAAGCTTACATTCAGCAGTTGGTAGGCTTCAAAAAACCTTCTGCCTCTTAAACAGACTACACAGACCACTACAGCGTTTGTGTCCAGGCCTAGGAGAGTACTTGCTATGCGGAAGGGTGTCAGATCTATTCAATAAAGAAATTACAACAGAGATTTGCTCTTACATGTGTGAGCAGGGCACCCTGATAACACATGCTGCGCAGCATAACTGTGTATCTTTTGCTTTGCACCACTTTGAGCGTTTCCAAAACAGAGCAGCAATCAAACAAGCAGCAGCAAGTTTCTCCCAAGCAAAACCTCTTGTGGAGCGACAGGGCAGTTCAGAACAACGTGGTGTCCATGACCTTCCAGTTTCCCTGCCGCTTCCGATCTGCAATGCAGTTCAGATGACTAGTTGGCAAGGTGAGCTCTATTTAACCCTCATTTTGGGCAATAAAGGGGGTTATGGCATCTTATTCTCCAAGAGTTGGCCCTAGCCGTTCCTGAGGGGGTTGCAGAACTAGTCCCAACACTGACCTAAAGCTGCAGTAGGTGATTAATCAGGACAGAACAGATACTTTCTGCGAAACAACCCCAGTGTAAGCAGCCAGCATATTAGAAAGTGCCAGTGTTTGACAGATAGGACAGTCTTTCGGTCTGTCCTTATCTCCCTCTCTGCGTAAAGATAGCCCACTCGCTTGTCTCTGACTTCTGAGACTAGTTGCTACCTGTTCACATTTTCAAAAGCCTTTCAGGAACAGCTTTGGAAACTGAAGAAAAAAATAAATATTTGAGAAACTGCCATACAGTTTTGGCCCACAAATCCTGGAGGCTGAACAGCCTCAGTCAGATCCCAGCTTTCACAGAGCTGAGTGGCTGCTCCTACTACAGCATAAATACAGTCCAGCTGTCTGTAGCTTCCTAAAATGGAGCCCTACTGACATTTCCTCCCTTGACTTTTACAGACAGCTAGAAAAAACAAATTTTCCAGATCTTTTTTTCCTGTTGAAATGAATGTATTTTAATACTGAAGTTCATGGAGCAGCAGCAGCAGGAATTAAACCAGCACAGAAATATTGTGTTATTTTCAGGTCATCATTACCAGTGTGAAGAGCAAAGCACCAGATATTCCAGTGCTGGTTTTGTGTCTGTGTTTCAGGTCCGCATTGAGAGAAAAAGAATTGCATATGTTTCAGTTGGAAAATTTAATAAACACAATAATAATCTGAACTACTATTAGAAACAAAAGCAACCAGTGAAAGTGTCTACGATGTACATCATGTTTTCATGACTGTGCCGTTTTGTTACGCATGTAACCCTCAAAAAGCAATTGTTCGAGAACAGGATGAGACTTTCAGCATCTCAATGGGAGCTGAGCTCAATCTTCTCTCTTAAGATGCTGACTCTGAAGCCTGAACACTGCTGCAGAGATAATGCTCCAGGATGAAGGAAAGTATGCAAGGTGCGTGTACTTAAATCCTCTATATGCTCATAAGAAAGTAACGATCCGTTTGCCAGCTCAGAGCTCACAGTCTGAGTACTGAGGGGAATTTGATGGTAGGAAATAGGTTCACAGAAGATTGCTTTTTGGACAAGCATTGCAAAAACTTTGTGATGAGTTGTTTCCCTCTCTCTCCTCCCTGCTCAGTTCCCTGTTTCCTATCCTATTGCAGAATTTTGTCCCAGTGAGAAAGGACACTAATGGAAATGTCTGAATATGCAGAATGGGTATGGAAAGAACAGCATTTTCTTGCTCTGCATTGTGAAACTGTTGGAAAGTCACAAGATGCCTGTTCCACCTAGTGCAGAGACTTTTGGCAGGGCACCACAGGAACGACTGGGCGTACACAGGACCCCTCCACTTGCATCTTCACTAAGCTCTGCTGGCAAAGCACAAAGAGCCACCCCCTCGCTCCAAGAAACAGAACAGGTTACAGCACAGCATGATAGAGAAGAGGTGGACAGGGAAGATGATGGGCCAACTCTTCCTCTGCAGTCACCCACGCACTGCTTCTGTGCATAACTGAGATGAGCACTGCAACCCTATACTGCACGACAGAGGGAGAGTCCTAACTGTGCCCTGGTAATCCTTATCACACAGCAGCCTTGATTTTGCATTCCACATATACCATGTTGAGCTCACGTCACATTTCCATACACAATCACATCAAGGCTCACAGCACGAGGAGCAGAGAGTCCAAAAAAGGTTGCTAGCAATCCCAGAGACAAACCTTTTACAAGGCACACTTTCTGAGTGGGTCCTGGAAGGAACCAGCACAAAACAGATAACTTGGAGAGGTGCCGGGCATTACGCAATGCAGGATTGCAGCCTGCATATCTGTGGTTATCTGTACACAAGGCATCTTTTCTGCAGCCTGCCCTGACTTTTCTATCTCCAGAAGGTCTGGGGAAGGTGAAGCACGTGCTGTACAAGCAGTGCAGGACTGCTAGGGCAGGTTGTGACCCTGTCAGCAGACCTGACCTCAGACGCAGGCTGGGCTACACACCAGAAACCCTTCGGATTTCACGTAGCTTCAGGTTTTGTTGTGAGCAGTTTTCTTAACTCTCAGTCTAGGGCTGCTGTGGTCTGAGGTGGGACGGATGCAGAACTGAGTCAGTGTGAAAGCAAACATCTCCCAGGCACTGTGTGCTAGGGTGTGGAACCCCTGCCAACAGAGTAGGAGGAAAAAAACCTATCTGTGGGCCTGATGAAGGGAAATTAAAGAGTTGGGGGCTGGATTTGGGGAGGAAGTTGTTTGGCTGAGAAGCTGATTTGATTTTGTGGGGGAACCAAAAACCAGCAGGCTAGGGTCAAGGCCTCTGCTGTCTCAACTGAGTCACGGAGAGATTCTCCACAGCTTGCTCAAGCTTGGAAATGATGAGGCTCTTTTCCCTCAAAGCCCATCCAGGCAGGAGCTCTGCAGGAACCAGGCTTCACTGCAGCAATAGATCATTTTGGTTCTGGCTTGGAAAGCCAGGACATCTCCTGCATGTCAGGACACTTCATCTTAATTGGTATTAGGGTAGCCACCTCTTGTACAACAAGCAATCGATGCGCCAATAGAGAACCATCACTCAGACTCAGCAATTTCTCCTTGTGTTTTGCATATTAAAATTGTATTAATCCTTTTGATTTTTAAAAATTGGGCTTTTTTTTTTGGTGGAAAGGGGAAGTAGTAACTCACACCTGACAGGTATTACCATCAGCAAGTCAAGAGAGATGTTAATTTTCTTAATTGTATAATTTTTCAAGTAAATAGGATAAATTGATATACTGAATAGTTAAGATGATGAGTAATACAAGTGTCTGGGAAAAAGTAAGAAGGTTTATTTTCAATAGAAATGTACCTACCCCTCCTTGTCCCCCGCTCAGTTTTCTTTTCCTTCCTATTTTGTTTTGGCAAGTACCTGTGTACTGTCCGCTGAACTGGCAGCTCACGTGTGCAGGGCAGGTGCCCTTACTCCCCAGATTTGTCACCTCCTGGACTGGCCAGTCCCTGACCCTGCCCAGCACCAAGGACCAGGAGCCCAGCAGCCTGCAGTATGAGGGAAAAGCACACTGAGCTTGGCTAGCCAGGAGCACAGACAGCCTGCTAGGTATGGGAGCATGGCAGCACAAACACTTTTGGTGAGTCTGTGCGCTCCTTCCTTGCTTACCAGCTCTCTTTGGAAGGGAGGTTCTTTTTTGGAAATACACATTTGAGAGATAATCACATCCAGATTTAGGAAATAACGTTTTGCATATAATTCATACTGGCTACCTAAACAGATTATTGGTTGAGCATGTAGCTATAAATTTGGCAGAATAAATGGCAAACTGTGGTTGACATATGGATGCAAAGCAGGAAGCAAACTGCACCTATACATTAACTAGAGGAAAGGAAAGCCTAAGAAACTGGGTTAATCAGCAGGCTCTGAAGCAAACAATAAGAAGGGGCAGCTGACGGGGCAACTAACTCTTGAGGAACATATGCAGCATCAGGGCTCTTTGCATTAGGAAGAACATTACCAGCCAATAAATAAAAAGCCAGAACTGCTGTTTTGCTCACTGAGCCTTGTTTATCACAAAGTAGTCAAATGACTTCTCCTCACCCATGGAAAATGTGAACACAGAGGATGACAAGCAATTTTGGGAAGCAACATCCGTTCTGTATGGAGAAACTTGATCTGCTATACTCAAAATAAACTGATGTTGAAACACAGACTAAATCTCATCTAAGCAATTGATTAGACAAAATGAGGAAGTACAACTGCTTGTTGGAGCTGTGTTGGTCTCATCTCAGGCAGCAGGGCAGTAACAAGGCAGAGACACATGGGCTCAGCCAGGCTGGAAATCGCAGATTTAAGGAGCCAGGTTGTCAACAGACAACCCTGTGCTCTCTGCAGGCTGCTGAAAAGCATTCATTATAACACCCGGTCCCTGAAGGAAGCACTATACATTCATTGGCACTGACACAGTCGCAGCCCACTGGAATCTGTTTGTCTGAGCCCCGCAGGACCGCGCAGCTGCCCGCATCCCTGACACCTCCTATTCCTGAACTGCCCTAATAGTGCAGGCAACTGCATATCAACTCAGCTACACTACCCGGCTTCCCTGGGTGTGCTAAATGGAGGAAAAGAAATAGTGTGGTGGCTACAGCAAAAAACAGAGCTGGCTGCAGGTCAGCATTCAGCTAGCAAAGCTGCTTAGATAAATGACTTCTCCAGAAATGGGTCCTTCTATATTTACCTTTTGCAAAAAGAAGCTGACTTCCCCCTGCGACAGGCTTTGGTACAGAGACACAGCCCATGCACAGCCTCCATGCACAAGGAGGTAAATTACATCTCAGGCTGAAAGTCTGATCAGAGCAGGCTTCCTGCAGCACTGCTTTGCTTTGGCTCAGCCAGACCAATACATACACACACAGAGATGCACATATATACTAACATACATACGCACATATAGGTAATATTTTAAATTCCACTTTCTGGACCAAATGAAATTCTGGAGTTCTGAGTCACACGGAAGTGACACAAAAAACCCCGAAAATCAACAGCAAAAGAGAGCGCTGGCCCACAGCAAGTCCCAGTGAGACTAGTCCGAGCCCCCTGTTTCAGACTTGAGTAAGGATGGAAAGAGGAGGGCTTAATTTCAACAAATATTCACAGCCATTGATGTCTCCTTTGCCTCTGCCCCAGGCAAAGAAGCCAGGCTGAGGCACTTGGCATTTTTAGGTATACCTTCCAATGTTTTAGATCAGTTGATTCATTCACCCTACCTGTTTGTTAGGTGGCTGCTATCATGAGAGAGAGCAGTGTAACATAGTGGCAGTCCTATTTCTCACAGATTCCTACGAGAGGAAATGCAGGACCGAGTCTCAGAGCAAGGGCAAGAGGAGGCAGGCTGTCCAGGGAACACTCACCATGGCTTTTTTTGGCCAGTGCCATGAGTGTCATTGCTGAGATATAACACTGCTGCTTTTAACAGGCAAGTTACAAGGCACGCTCGCTGGCATGTCTGGGGTCTTAAGATGACAGGAATAATGTAGATTTTCCAATGATAACTAAAAAAAAAAAAACCAGTAGCATCAAAATAATAAATGCAAACTACCATGGCAAGATTTTTTTGAAATAGCCTTTCATTTAACTTCATGTCTACCATACCTGCCCTTCCCGTGCTGATGTTATAGCATGTGACTTAAATATTTTTCAGCAAAAATAATATTCATTATGGCTCTGATCTTGCAAAGCTACTGTATGGGCACAACCTTTCTCTTACTGATCATACAGTTATCGGGTCCAGTTATTGGGTAAAGACTATATTTTAAAAAAGGAGGCAACTATAAGACTTGTTGCACTGATAATTTGCCCATTTTGTTTATCAGTTCCTGGCTTGATACTGCCCACATATCAGACAAGGCATAGATGCCTGAGAGATACTAAAATATCTCACCCTCAAGTCACAATTATGCTAGCATTTCTCTTAACACATTGATTTCCCATCATTATCACCATGGAAAGTAAGGAACAACAGAGAGGCAAAATAGCCAAAGAAAAAAATAATTCATCTGGCCAAGTAATCGCATTCTCTGGCTGTAGGTTTTAAATATCTTTCTTTAACAGGAAGTCTTCCGCATAGACTTCAGTGGAAAACAGCTATGTTTGCACGTACACAGATTGCGCATTGGAGGCGGGGAAAGAGGGCGACTTTTCTTATTACGTGGGCTATACAGACACTGCAAACTGAAGCTTAAGACAGCAGGGCTGCTCCTGTTTCACCACCATATGGCCTGCCAACAATAAGCCTGTCTGCTTGGGCTACTCTTCTTCCCTATCCTATCCCTGCATAGCAATTAACGGGGGTGAAAGCAAGCCTGTGCGCTCCCTTGTTACATGTTGGAATAGCTGCTTGGGCTATCCAGGGGGTCCAGATCAATACCCAGAAGATCTTTCCTGCAAAGCCAACAACTCTACCAGGCCTGAATTTGCAATATGGACAGACAAAAAGAGTCAATTACCACAGTGTACAGACAATACATACCAGAGGGTGAGGATTTGTGGATTTTTAAAGCTAAAACAGACCATCTTCTACTTTGACCCCCTGCACAAATCAGACTGAAGGATCAACTCCAGATACTACTGAGCTTAACAGCTTGCATTTGGCCAAACCAGTTATTCCTCCTGAATTGGAGTTATTCTGTGTTAAAGCCACTTTCCATAAAGTCACATTGATGAGCGCTAACTACACTGCCTATCCATAACTCTAAGAATTAAATTATGCACAGGCTTTCCCATTGTTTTTTTGTGGGCGAGAGAATATTCATGCCATTTACACAATTTAGCTGTGTATAAACACAGAAGCCTGATTTACAATTGTCAGTTGTATTCCAGCCCCTCCTGTACTGGTATTAACAAGTTATATTCTGGTTTTAACAGAGAGAACCCTGAAGGCAATGCCGGTGAGGTTTTTCCAGCACCTTTCTGCTCACAGCTGAGAAAGCCTTCTCAGCCAGTGCTGAGAAACACTGGCTTCTCATGCAGCTCCGGTTTCAGACTTTGCTGCCCAAGAAGTCTTTGCTTTACCGTATGGTGAACAGGTCTGTGCCCTCTAGGGAAACAGAAGCTCCCTCAACTCCATTAGGCTGCATGCATATTTCCTTGCTTTCTGGAAGTAAGATTTCTCCTCCCAGTGACCAACTCTGAAAGACAGCAAGATGGTCAAAGCAGCTGAGCCACTGACAGAAAAGGGATTAGAAACACACAGATGTTAAAAAACCTAGAAATTACTTCTGTAAGTGAACAGTGACAGTTTCTCTCCATTCCTCTCTCAACGCAATACAAACTCCCTGTTGTCCACTGTCTTTTTATCCCACTCCAAGTTCTTGTCATAGAAATACAGAGGAATAACTTTTCTGGATTTGATGGAATTATTAAAGCAGAAGTGAGGGGAAATCCCCAAGTGGAGAATGTCTTCCTGCCTGACACCTGTTCAGCATCTTTGTACTTAGGAAGCAACGTCACAGCTTTTCAGGTTACTCAACATGGCATAACCCAACCACTCTATGCAAGGTGCCCATCTCAGTGGCGTCTCACTCATGTACACGCTCCCTCTCGGTGAGGGCCTGGTAGGGTCAGCAACTTTCATGCTGGGGCTACCATCACTTCTGTACATTGTCATCATGCAGGGCCTGTGCCCAGCAGGAGCAATTCAGCTATTATTCTCCAGGAAATCTCGTCATTGGCGTAGGCCCTACTCTAACGATCAGCAAGGCAGAAATTAGTCTCTCCAATGAAAACAGCTATTGGTTTATTTGTTTGCTCTTTTATTTCGACATAGTAATCTCCCTACAGAACGTTCTAGGAAAGCACAAGAGAAATGTTTCTTCATTGAAATGTAATTAACATAGTTTTCTTCCTGTTGCAAAGTATAATTGCAAATATAAACCAAAGCACAAGAATGGGGTTATTTTGGGCAACGGCTTGTGCAACAAAATATTGTGACAAGTTTGGTTTGTCAAACTGAAGTCAGGGCAGACGTCTCTCTCCCTTCCTGTTTAAGCCAGTGGTCTGGGAAGGGCTGCCGTAACCTATAATGACAGTTAGCTCATCCAAAGAAAATTGTTTCCCCCAATCTATAAATGCAGTTTTCTGAAGATTTAACATATGCCACAGCATGCACATGCTTTGTGATCCTGTTTGACATGGCAAAGCCTGTTCTGATCTCAAGTAATATTAAAACAAACTTACAAATACTCAGTTCTGACAAACCTGATACTTATACTTCACAGAATCACGGAATGGTTAGGGTTTGAAGGGACCTCTAGAGATCATCTAGGCCAATCCCCTGCTAAAGCAGGTTCACCCAGAGGATGTTACACAGGGTCACATCCAGGCAGGTTTTGAACATCTCCAGAGAAGGAAACTCCACAACCTCCCTGGGCAGCCTGTTCCAGTGCTCTGTCACCCTCAAAGTAAAGAAGTTCCTCCTCATATTCAGATGGAACTTCCCATGTTTCCATTGGTGCCCATTGTCCCTTGTCCTGTCGCTGGGCACCACTGGGAAGAGTCTGGCCCCATCCTCTTGACACCCACCCCTAAGGTATTTGTAAGCATTGATAAGTTCCCCCCTCAGTCTTCTCTTCTCCGGGCTAAACAGACTCAGCTCTCTCAGCCTTTCCTCATGAGAGAGATGCTCCAGTCCTCTCATCATCTTTGTAGCCCTCCGCTGGACTCTCTCCAGTAGCTCCTTGTATTTCTTGAACTGGGGAGCCCGGAACTGGACACAGTACTCCAGGTGTGGCCTCACTAGGGCAGTGTAGAGGGGGAGGATAACCTCCCTCAACCTGCTGGCCACACTCTTCCTAATGCACCCCAGGATACCATTTGCCTTCTTGGCCACAGGGGCACATTGCTGGTCATGGTGAACTTCTTGTCCACCAGCACCCCCAGGTCCTTCTCTGCAGAGCTGCTTTCCAGCAGGTCAACCCCCAACCCGTCCTGGTGCATGGGGTTATCCCTCCCCAGGTGCAGGACTCTACACTTGCCTTTGTTGAATTTCATTAGGTTCCTCTCCACCCAACTCTCTAGCCTGTCCAGGTTTCACTGAATGGCAGCACAGCCTTCTGATGTACTTTCTCATACACAGCTCATACGAAGACGTGGAATATTCCTTCAAAGTCAAAGAAATGAGTCAAACTTTCCTCTGCAAAAGCATTTCCTAACTGTGAAAGAACTTGACCAAACATGGGACCATTTTCATATTTACTGTGTATTTGCATTTGCTCTGAGGTGGCAAAGCATTTAAACACGTATACAGCTGAGCTCCAGGAGCTGTTGAGAGAAGTGAATTGGAGTGCTGCGTGATGTGGCTGCATGGTCACAGCCTAGGAAAGCAGTGGTAAGGCACCTCCTGGCCGGAGGTCATTTTACCCAGATGGGTAATTCCCTGCAACGTGTCCCTACATGCAAAACGTATAATCCAAGACGGAAACAGAAGACTAAAATAACAGATGGTTTACTTTCCCCTGCTCTCCAAACAAGGTCAATCATTAAACAAAAATGAAAAATTACATTCTGTCAGTGGAAAGCCTCACTAGTATAAGTAGGTGCAACACACTTACTGAACTTGTTTGGATTTGGGCTCTATAGTCATTACTATACATCTTTCTGAGCCAATGTACCTTAAAATCCTATCTTATTTTCTTAAGTCACTGCAGGAATTTACAAGTAAATACTCTGGCCTCCATCCATAAGAAAAGACACTGCAGCACAAGTGGCATGGCTGAATAAACCCCTGGGCAAAACCAGGCAACAACATCGCACAAGTAAATTCCTCGAATTGTACGTAGCTCAGGTAAAGTGAAACAAGGGTGGTCTGGCAGGGACCACATGGGAGCAATACCTGTTTTTCTGAGGACTGCTCTCCCTGGACACTTGAACACAGGAGTGCACTGCAGTGGCCCTCTCCTCTGTCTGCGGAGCCTGTCTGGCCATCCCCCTGTGCTGTCAGGGCCTGGGGGGGCCAGGCAGACTTGCACATCTTGGCGAGAAATGTGCTGAGCCTTCAAGCAGCAGTATCACCGCCGCTGCCCAGAGAGGTGGCAAAGCGACCTAGGGACATCAAGGGGTGCTTCTCCCATCAGTCAAGGCATGTGTTAGAAGGCTGTAGGAGTGCACATGACTAAGCAGAAGCAGTATATGCACATAGCATATATTTTAAAAAATAATTTTCTGGATATCAGAAGATAACCTGAACGGTGTCCCTGCACATGTGTTTTACAATGTTTTGGCCCATTTGGTCTGGTGACTTACTCTGTCACAACACAACATTGATGGCTATGGCTCAGCAAGGGTTTTCCCAGAGACCTGACACTTCTAGCGAGCATTTAGTACTGGATTATTACTCTTCTAGCTCTGTTTGTGGAGCCTGTGACAGGTCTAGCCTTGCATCAGGAGCAGGTGCCAAGGACAGAGATGCTGAGACTGTTTCCTCTCTGCAGCCAACACGCACCCCTACCCTCACAAAACACCATCAGGGTGCTGCTGTGAGTAGCTGCCCTCCTGCCCATCCCAATTCTGGCTACCTACATCTGGGCAAGTGCCAGCGAGCTGCATGCAGCTTGAGGCACCAGACGCATTTCGCTCTTGCCTGCCAGCACAAACCTGCAAGGAAAATTCAATCACAAGCACATAAGTCACTTCCTTCCTTAGCCACATGCGCGAGGCACCAAATCCTAAACCAGCCCCATTACTCAGCAAGCCTTCAAGGTCCTGCTGTGTTTGCACTGACTCAAACACGGTGCTGGCAGCAGAGGATGCATCTGTAACACCCAGGGCCACGTTGGCCTGGGCTGTCCTTGCCTGGCCAAGGGGATAACACAGGCAAGCAGGTCTGAGGAGGGTGGGGGTGCCAGGCACAGCATGGATTTAGCATTCACCCCACACTGACAGTGATCACTGGGATTGCCACAGGGTCACAAGCACGTCTCCCCATGGCCTGTCAGAGTGTACAAAAAGGTTTCTTAAGGAAAAACAAGCATGGAAAGGCACAGAAAATTTGTCAGGCAAGTCACGGAACCAGCCAACTCATGGGGAGGTGGTTTAAGCCAACCATTGTGTGCATTTGCCAGTTAAGGGTTCTGCCTCGTGCACGGCACGTGAGGAGCTCTGCTTGCTCGTGACCCCCATCCTCAGGCTCTGTTTGCTTGAAGCCTATTGCAGGTACGCATCTCTCAGACCAAACACCTGGCAAATCTGCAGGCTTCGGAGAAACAACCTGACCATCGTGAGGAGCTGAGGTCCAGATTGCCCCAAATACAAATCAATTCTGTGTAACTCCAGAGGTGTGACAGACTGCTTTGTTTCAGTAACATGTAAAGCTTTTAAACTGGGATTATCCAGCAGCCTTCCAGTCCCAGGCTAGTGGCTCATGAATCATCTTTTGGCTGTCACATCAGCAAGATAAGTATGTCAATTCCTGCAGCAAAGGGGATTAAAGCTCTTTGTTGCTCACCCTGATGAGAGCAGGCTCCAGGCTGAGCAGTGCTTTACTCTCTTCAAAGAGAGAGGAAGATGCTCACACCAGCCACAGAACCTCTCTCCAGTACGATCTTTGCCTTCCTGGGGGTCTCTAATGACAGCACACCATTATAAGACAAGAACAACCCCAAGTAAAAGTCTTCTCTCAAGCACACAAACACTGAATATCCAGCAGTGTCAGGAAAACACGAGTAGCTATCAGTAGGTACTTGTATATGAACTGAATTGAATTATACCAGCAGTTTGCTACCTACATCACAAATTAATTCCTTTATGGTTTCTGCAAAAAGGGGAGGTAAAAAAAGCATGCCACGCCACATACCATGAGCAAAACCTTCCCCTTCTCCCTGGCATGCTGTCTGGTCACTGGCCCTTGCTAAGGGTCAGAGCCTGTGGCAGGCTCTGGAAATACAGATCCTACATGCAGAAAAGGTAAGAAACGTGCAACATTACCATTCCCCTTCTGACAAGTCACACTAAGGGACTGGTTAGCAACAGTGGAGGATCAAAGAGAAAGAAAACAAGTAAAATCCCTTTTTTTTCAGCTGTTTCTCATCTCCTGGAAAAACACATCACAGTAGCTACTCTAGGTACTTTGGTTGTCACCTGCACACAGACCCAGCTGTCTCACACTGAGCCATTTACAGGGGCTTTATCTCCCCTTTAAGAGGTTAGCTTTTGAACTGTACCCTTGCACCTTGTACATCTCTGAGCACTTAAAAACCTTCTCCATGGTCCTCATGGCTATTGTAAATCTTCTGCAAACTCTGAGAAGCAGAATAGCTGTTTTGAAAACAGCCTGACAGAGCAAGTCCATGCCAGAGCCCTGCACAGCTCTGCCTCCTGAGCCCAGCATCCCTGGGAAAGCAAAGGGGCCCCTTCCCATTTACAGTACCCTGAATAAGGCCCTGACATAAAGTTGTGTACTGGTCACTTTGTCCCTGGCAGCATGCTCTTGTCAGGAACAGGAGAGAAATGGAGGCTAACATTGGCTACTGATGAAGCTCTTGTACCATGAGGCAGAAGTATTTTATTGCTGTCATTAAAAATCCAGAGGTTTAATCTCACTGGTGTCCTAATGCATACCTTGTTAACTTAATCTCATTTTCTAGTTACTCATGAACTCACCGACTGAATTCATGCCTTTAAACAAACAGGACTTTCAGGAATGAAGTGTGGTGCATAGCTTGCTGCTGCCAAACCCAGCTAGTACCTTCCCCTCCTTTTAGGTGAACCAGAGCAGGCTGTCCAGACAGCACAACCCAGGACAGTGCCTGGCCACAGAGCTCAGTCCCTGGGGCATTGGCGCCTCGGTTTCCCCACCCGAGAAGCGGATGCAGTGGCCATGGGTTGTGGCAGAGAGGATGAAAGCTTCTCCCTTGCCACAAAACTCTGCCGGATGACACGGACGCCCCCCAGTTCCCCTCCGCATCCCCAAGTGGAGAAACATAAGCCCCCACCCCAACAAATGCCTCCACCTACCAACCCGAGGGAGGTTTCTCTAGCTCTGAAAACCCAGGTCTGGGCAGTGTTTGAGCCACATGGAGAAAGGGCCCATTTTTGTTTTTCCAGTGACCGTAGCAATGCTCTGCTCTTTTCTGGGGTCTGGCATTTTGTTTTAAGTGGCCCAGAGCCAGGGCAGCACTAGTTAAGCAATAGCAAAATAGCTCCGGTCTAGCACAGTCCCTGTTAAAATCTTACTCCTGACTCAGCGAACAGGAAGCTAAAAATTACCTACCTCCCTCCAGCACACCTCCACAAAAGCCCCTTTTGTAGGGCACGCTGGTAAGGGCAGGCAGGACAACATGGGGGTGGGGGGAAGCAGTCAGGGCTTACAGAGAGGGGCTGTGCAGGGTGGCAACAGGGAGTAGAGACATCCTCCTGAGCTGGGAGAGAACATGGTGTGTAGCCAGCAGGACCAGGGAAGTGATTATCCCCCTGTACTCGGCCCTGGTGAGGCCACACCTTGAATACTGCGTTCAGTTTTGGGCCCCTCACTACAGGAAAGACTTTGAGGTGCTGGAGCAAGTCCAAAGAATGGCAACAAAGCTGGTGAAGGGTCTGGAGAACAAGTCTTATGAGGAGTAGCTGAGAGAACTGGGGTTGTTTGGTCTGGACAAAAGGAGGCTGAGGCGAGACCTTATCCCTCTCTACAACTACCTGAAAGGAGGTCATAGTGGGGTGGGTGTTGGTCTCTTCTCCCAAGTAAGAAGTGATAGGATGGGAGGAAACAGCCTCAAGTTGTGCCAGGAGAGGTTTAGATTGGATATTAGGAAAAATTTCTTCATCAAAAGGGTTATCAGACATTGGAACAGGCTGCCCAGGAAGTGGTTGAGTCACCATCCCTGGAGGCATTTAAAGGATGTGTAGATGTTGTGCTTATGGACATGGTTTAGGGGTGGACTTGGCAGTGCTAGGTTAATGGTTGGACTTGATGATCTTACAGGTCCTTTCCAACCAAAATGATTCTATGATTCTAACATGTTAGACCTTGTGTATCACAGCATCTCACCTTAAGCACATTTGGTACCCACTACAGCCATGGCTGGTGACAAGGGAGAGTGCACCCAGGGGGGAGCAGAAATCACTTTTTCCCCAGTAAAAAGGCAGAGTTTCCTGCCATTCATTTCAAGCATGACTTACACATTGCTGGGAAGAGCCGAGAGCATCGTCTGTTCCCCAGTCCTTGCACAGCAAATCCCATCTTGGCCCCAGGCATGTGTCAGAGCTGGTTTCCAGTCACCAAAGGAAGCCCACGCAAGCCAGAAGGCAGCAGGGCAGTCACTGAGTCCAAACGGGGTGATGAAATCATCAGCTGCTATTGACCCACCTCAAGCAACTTTGCTTCGGGCAATTAGCTTGGAGACCGACATACCTGTCTGTTAGTGATTTACGTTCATAATACCTTAACCTCCATGCGTGGGAGCCATCTATGAAACCCAGGGAGCCTGTCCAGGGAAACCCAGCCTGAGGGGTCCCTCATTATCTGCAGCACAAGCCTCCTCCTGCTAAGTGGAGATGGGACCTGTTCAAACTAACCTACAGGTCTTCAACATCCAACCTCTCTCATCACCAGTATAACAGTTATTTACTTTTTTACAGGTGAGAGTTTCACAGCAAGAACCATTCCTTTGCACTAATGATCTTGATTCAGACACATTAATAATGAACAGGAATAAAGGCAAAAATTTTCCAGGCAGCAAATGAGACTCCAAGGAGGTCTACCAGGCCACGGCAGCACCAGATCTCTTGAGTGTCTCTCACAGCATCTTCCTTTCACTCCTGTTTTGGCTCATTTCAAAAAGCAGAAAATGAAGCTTGGGAGCATAGAAGAACCAGATACACTGAATAAGTAGCAGACTATTCCATAAAACTGCTATCTAAGGAATTTCATTAAGGAATCCCTTGGCCTCCATTTGCCTGGGGATTTTGGACAGTCAGAGCAAGAAGCCAGCACCAGTTTACTCAGGATGGATCAGAGGACATGAGCACTGCCAGAAGGCGGAGCAGGGAGAAATGAAACACCAGGGTGGAAATGGATAATGGAAAAGGCAAGGCTGGAGAAACAGGAGTGGAAAAAAGGTTTAAGGGGAAAAATGCAAATAGAGGACAAAAGTCAGAAGGCTGACAGGGGAGAAGGCTTGAAGCACAGGTAGCTGAGGAAACTGAGCTGGAAAGGGGGGAGGGAAAGCAAAAGAAAGAGGATTCCACTCCAAAAGGCAGAGCTGGTTAGCCAGAGGCAGAGCTGAAGCAGAGGGAAAGAGCACGGTCCGAGCCACCCTGTCCCTAGCACTACACAGCCTTCTGCCCGAGTCTGTGGCAATGATCCCTGCTGAGGCAGGTCTGCCAGCATCTGTACTCCTGCATCAGCTCTGCTTTTATGATCCTGATCACTTAATTATACATTATCCTCAGGGAATCTACTTGCAAGCTCTGCCTCAGAGCTCGGTGGGATCTGCATAAAAAATTTAGAGTGTAAACTTAACTGCCACTTGTGGCACAAAACTTGGTGCTCACACAGTGCTCCGAATTTCTATAGCTTACCTAAAGGTGTCCCCACTATCACTGGCATGTACAGCGTACACTGTCAGCAGGACTCCACTCAAATACGCTGACAACAGCGACTATTTTATCCAATTTCTCCCAAGGTGTTTTCCACACATACCAGCACCCCCCATCCTGCTCCTCTGCCATACGCGAGCAAACCCTGTGCTGGAGCATCACCTCATTTCTGCACAGGCTTTTGGGGACATGTCACCTCCTGCCAGCCCTTCTGAGTGCCCCCAACTGCCCTCACCTGCCTGCAAGGAGGCAGCCCAGCCCCACCTTGCTCAGGACACAGCAGTGATCAGCACTTTGCTGCCATTAACGTATGCATTCAGCTACTCTAATAGAAAATAAACAGGAAAGAGTCAAAAGCTGGTGTCTTCCTCAGCTACATGACGGATCCTGCCCGAGCATAAGCATCCCCTTTCCAGCCAAGCCTCTATTTCCAGCCCTACAGATTCAACACCCTCTTCACTTTCAGTTGAGCAAGATGCTTTTTACAGCCCTGCTAAATCTTTGGCCTTCAAGAGTTAACCTCCAACTAAAAACCATTATATATATTTAATATATATTCCCAAAGCATGCTCTACACAGAAGTTAGATGTTTAATGCAGGAATTGGTGGCTGCAGGCATGTGAACACAGTATGTTGCAGCCAGAGACACTAACTCCTCTGTCCATAACTTTTGGCTACAAGTGGGGTAAGGCAGGTGAATACCAGGTTGGAAGGGACCTCAAGGATCATCTGGTCCAACCTTTCTTGGCAAAAGAACAGTCTAGACAAGATGGCCCAACACCCTGTCCAGAAGAATCTTAAAACTGTCCAATGTTGGGGAATCCACCACTTCCCTGGGGAGATTATTCCAATGGCTGATTGTTCCCACTGTGAAAAATTTTCCTCTTGCATCCAATTGGAATCTCCCCAGGAGTGACTTGTACCCATTACTCCTCTTCTTTTCCATGTGACTCCTTGTAAAAAGGGAGTCTCCATCTTCTTGGTAGCCACCTTTTAAATACTGGAGCATGGTGACAACGTCTCCCCTAAGCCTTCTTTTCTCAAGGCTGAACAAACCCAGTTCTCTCAGCCTTTCCTCATACTGCAGGTTTCCCAGTCCTTTGATCACCTTTGTGGCCCTTCTCTGGACCCTCTCCAGCCTGTCCACATCTCTTTTGTACAGCAGGGACCAAAACTGAACACAGTATTCCAGGTGTGGCCTGACAAGCACTGAGTAGAGTGGGATGATGTCTTCTTTATCTCTGCTGGTCATGCCCTTGTTGATGCAACCCAGCATCCTGTTGGCTTTCTTTGCCGCAGCAGCACACTGTTCACTCATATTGAGCTTGTTGTCCACCAGGACCCCCAGGTCCCTTTCCACAGAGCTGCTCCCCGGCCAGGTAGATCCCAGCCTGTGCTGCGCTCCTGGATTGTTTTCCCAGCTGCAAGACCTTACATTTGTCTTTGTTGAACTTCATAAGGCTCTTGCTAGCCCACTCTTCCAGCCTATCCAGGTCTTCCTGCAGGGTGGCTCTCCCTTCTGAAGCATCCACTTCCCCACTCAGTTTGGTATCATTAGCAAACTTCATCAGGGTACACGTGATCCCATCATCCAGATCACTTATGAAGATATTAAACAGCATTGGGCCCAATATCAATCCCTGGGGGACCCCACTTGTGACAGGTTGCCAGTTCGAAAAGGAGCTATTTACCACCACCCTCTTCTGCATGCCGCCTGTCAGCCAGTTCCCCACCCACTGCACAGACCACTTGTCTAGACAATAATGCATCCATTTCTCTAGGAGGAAGCTGTGGGGAGCCATTCTGAAAGCCTTGGAAAAATCCAGGTAAACAATGTCCACTGCTTGCTCCACATCAACTGAGCAGGTTATTTTGTCATAAAAGGCGAACAGATTTGTCAAGCACAGTTTGCCCTTGGTGAATCCATGCTGGCTTTTCCCAATATTGTGCTTCACTTGACT